>NC_044034.1:321668978-321982670 GCF_901765095.1 Microcaecilia unicolor | reverse complement strand
CCTACAGCCTCAAAAAGGGATTGCCAATTAGTCCATTTCTGAGAATTAGATGCAATTATTCTACTAACAATCAGTGTGAATTCCATGCTGCACAATTGAGAGATCAACTACTAGAGAGAGGAGATATCTTCATTCCATTATTAAGAGAGCATATCAGCATGCTAAATTTGCCAGTTGGGAGTTACTGCTACAGTATAAGCCAAAAGAACCAGAGGATAGACTAGTGGCAGTATTGCCTTATAATAATGGAACTGCTTAGGTCACTTCACTACTACACAAATATTGGGAAGTGCTGTCTGTGCACTCTTGTTTTCAGGAACATCCTATTATGGTTTTTCATCGAGGAAAAACTATTGGGGACATTCTACCTTATAAATACTTAGATCACAAAACTTCCAGTCCAACTGACAGGCCATATGGCATGTACTCGCTGCTAATGGTGTTCAACTACAATGACTGGAAAGTGTTGGACAATACCTGGTAAAAATAAAACTCTTACTGCCCGAGTTAATTCCAGCTGTGAAACTGGTAATGTTGTATATGTTATCATTTGTCCCTGTGACTCGATTTATGTGAGACAATCATCGCACCCTATTATAGATTTGCTGAGCGCAAATCCCATATTCATACTAGGACATTGACGGCTCCTATCGTACAACATTGGCTTGATAAAGACTCACAAGTTACCTGATATACGTTGGAGAATTATTGACACAGTAACTATGGGTAGGGAGGGGGCAACATTACTAAATAACTCAACTACAAAGAGTAAGGCTGGCTATTTACTCTTGACACATTGTTTCCTCAGGGCCTCAATAACCAACTAGACTGGGGATCCCTTTTGTGATGTAATTCTTTTCTGACTTTTGATTGGATAATAGAGTTATGCTTTGATTGGTGGGGAATCATGAGAAGTATTTAACCAATAACCCGCGTGGTCGCCATATTTTAAGTGAAGTTTAATGATGGTGCTCCGCGCGGTAAGCTGTACTCTAGTTGGCAGATAGAATTTTTAGGTAATATGTAATATGTTCACTATTTTTTTACAATAATGTTTCTTTTGTTCATTTGCTTTTTTAGTGGACCCGACCCTGACGCAGCTTTAGCGAAACATGCTGCATGTCGGCCAGTGATCCCGTTGTTCACAACTGCATTTAAAGCTAAATTCCTTTTTAAAGCTTTAAGATATATATATATATATATATATATATATATATATACATATATAATAGAAATATAAATAAAGTTTGGGATATTTAATATGAAAAATTTGGACCTGTGAAAAGGCAAGGCGAGTTAAGAGAAATTTTAGCTCTGAATAAATGAATCGCCACTGCACAATTAGTGCCGCTGAGGTTCATTCCATAAAAGACAGGGAACTGCTTCATGGAAAATTGCTTTATTGAAAATTCAGCTAGAAGATTTCAGGCGCTGGGTTTCTTTTGGAACTGTTGATTGTCTAATCTGGCCCCCAACTTGTGTGTAAACGTGAAATCTTTAAGTTTGACCAATTTAATTGGATATACTGAAAATAACAAGGACAAATCATGATCAAGTATGCATATGTAACATTGTATCATACCTTATATTATGAGTTTATTTTATTGGACAGACTGGAAGGACCATACAGGTCTTTATCTGCCATCATCTCCTACTAAACGGACTTGGAAAAATCCAAAATCCCAGGAATAACATGTATAGAATGTTTGTACGTTTGGGAAGCTTGCCAGGTGCCCTTGGCCTGGATTGGCCGCTGTCGTGGACAAGATGCTGGGCTCGATGGACCCTTGGTCTTTTCCCAGTATGGCATTACTTATGTACTTATGTTACTATGACCTGGGCAGTGTTTACATTCCCTGGTGGAACAAGTCCAGCCATCAGTTAAAGACTACATCCAGTGGCCAGACTAAGGATCCACGTTACCATGTTGGAAAAGGAACTTTGTGGTCTGTGGTCACTGGCTTAGGACTGACTGTGAGGGGACATAAGAGACGAAGAAAAACCAGGGTGGCTGCAAATCAAGGCTTACACCAATAGAAACTAGTTTTGACTAAGATGGAAGGCCAAAGGAAAGTAAGAAACTTCTGATTCAAAAGAACAAACAAATAAACCCACTTAGTTAATTCAACATAAATTATTCTAATATGTTAACATACCATAAAAAGCATTAAAAATAACTCAAACAGAGCCAACTCTAGACTAAAACCAAACAAAAAACCCCCACAATCCTTAATTTGCAGAAAAGCATGCTAAAATTATTAAAGTACTTAAAAAGAGTAATATTGCTAAGGGGCCCTTTTACTAAGCTGCAGTGAGCACTAATGTGCGCCTACCACAGCTTAAAATGGATTACAGCGGGATGCACTCAAGAATCCTGCAGTAAATTCCAAATCTGTGTGTGCTAATCAAGAAGCTAATATTTTTTTTTTTGTTGTTGGAAGATGTGTCAGGAGGTGGAGAGTGGGAATCCCTGCACTAATCAGTTAGTGAAGCTGCATTATTGCACAATAACTGGTTAGCACAAGATTACCACAGGAGCCCTTACTACCTACAAAATAGGTGTCGGTATTTGCTCAGGCGGTAATCTTTTTTTAATGGCCACATGCTAATGGCAACATTAACGCACAGCGGCATTAATAGGGGAAAAAGTAGAAAATTGCCTTTTTTTCTGGTTGTGGTAAAAATGGCTGTAGCATGCAGGAAAATCCCGTGTAACAGCACACTAAGAGGCATATTTTCAAAGCACTTAGCCTTCCAAAGTTCCATAGGTTTCTATGGAACTTTGGAAGCCTAAGTGCTTTGAAAATATGCCTCTAAGGCCACTTTTTACCACAGCTTAGTAAAAGGACCCCTAAGTTATTAGTTCTAAAATTCTTTAGGCACTTCCCCTGAACAATTAGGCATAGCAAATCTATAATGTCAATAAAGACAACAAGAAACAGCTGTAACAATATTTTTGCTGGATTATTTTCCTGCTCTAATTTTGTAATCATTCAAATGTTATTGCTCACTTTACTATAACAGACACAAATGAAAAGTATTAAGTAAAGCGTCTACATAATCATAGCATTTTTATTTTGAAATGTTTATACAACATGATGATGATAATTGTTTCCCATCATATAAACAACTTACATATGTTGTATGAATGCTAACATAGTAATTTCCCAATTTAATAATCAATTCTGTTATTGAAAAGTAAATAAGTTGGATACTTGTACTACAGAAGCCCACAACTCTGGAGCATCTAAACACAGGAAGCAGGGCCCAAGCTAATGAACTATATAATAACCACAAAATAAATAGAATCCTTGCTAAATAAAGCCCTGTATTAGTAATAAATTTGGCAATAAAATGCAGAAGGCTTACTTAGCTTGAGATATTCTTAGACAAATTGCAAACATTGTTAATATTTTTTTAAATGCAAAACTGCACAGCCACTAATTTTAAAAAGTGTACAAAGTCAATCTGACCCTGCAGTGCTTTAAACCTAACCTAAACAGTAATGAAACAGAAGCAAAACAACACACATGCACACAGGAAATCACAGGCAAAAGTCCTTAAAATAAAGACAACCTATAAAAAACAAACAACCAGTTTTCTCAGCACAGTACGTCAATCCAAATCACAGAGAAAATTAACAGTTCTCCATCAAGATGTTGCCTTACACTATACGAATCTAAAGGATCAATGCTGCACTATCAAATTAAGTGTTTACTAAACAAAACAACAGTGCATCTCTGCCTAACTTAATGTATACTGACCTTAAATCTGACTTCCCTCTCACCAAAAAAAAAAAAAAATGCTTAATGTTTCTGATGAGTTTCGTTAGCACAGCATACCATCTCTTCCAGTTCCCGACATACTACAATGACATTTGTAAATGAAAACATACAGGTAGCTTCTTGCAGTTGGCCAAAAAATGTATGTTCCTCAAACATAAAGACATATGTATGTGCCTCAAACATAAAGAGCCCCCTATATAGAGACTAATTAATATAAAAAAAATTGTAGGAGGTATATGGTGCCAGATGATTTACCACACACAATGCCTTACGTATATTCTCCATGCAAAAATGTCAACCTACAGACAGAAATGCATTATATCGTGCCTTCTACTACAACAGCTGTAATTAGCTTTTCTGACAAAAGCAACTTTCCTGTCTGAGATTTCTTTTAAAACGAGGGAGAAAAATTGTGCACAAATACATCCAACTTTGGGGAAAGGGGTTAATTTTTGCACCACGGTCTAATGGCACGTCCTGTTTTAAAGCAAGCAAAAAAAAAAAAAAGAGAGAGAGAGGAGAGGCTGGGGAGAGGGGACCAAGGCATGAGTGACAAAATTTAAAATTCTTCAGTAAGAATGTTATTCTTTTTTCGATAGAAGACGATTAAAAGAGGAGCAACAATTAATACAGCGAAATAAAAGGTGGAGAAGAAATTGATCCCAAGAACAGTGGGGAAATGTCCTTTCCTAAGGCAGAGTGACTCTCCTGGAGGCAAAAATGGCTGCCTCTGCCCCTTTAAATAAGAGAAGACCTCCTCTCGTCGCCCCCCAGTACCAAAATACCCTCAAATTACCCCCAGCCCTGCCCCTCCTCACGTTTCGAGGTAGGGGGGTGAAGGCTTTTCAACAATATATATATATATTCCTTTTATTTCCCATTTTCTGCTAGTCCCACTACCCCCACTATCCATCGAAACTGACAACAAACAGCAGGCAAGCACAGATACACAAAATCCACAGATACACACAAAAATCCCGAATAAAATGACACATTGCTGGCAATAATTAAATACAGGTTCAGTACCTTCAGTCTGTTCCATTCTAAACCAGCCCCGAGGTATCTGCGCTCCTCCGTACAATGTTTACAGCAGAAGGGAGTTTTAAAAAAAAACCACATAAAAATTGCCGTTGGTGACAGGAGGTAATTGTTGTTTTTCCTTCTTACTTTCTTCCCGTTTCTTTCCCTCTGTAAAGCGCTTCGTGTTTCCGGGAGGGGGAGGAGGGGGCCGGCGGTTGACGGCGAGGCCTGCTCGCAGGCTCCCCCGGTTTGCTTGCTTGGTGAGTGTTTTTTTTTTTTTTTTTTTCAATTTGTTTTTGGTTTTTGCGATTTTTTTTTTCACCTCAGACGGTCACCACTCGGGGCTCAAGGCCCGGCCTCTCCATGGCAGCCTGTACCCACCGCCACCCCCAGCTCCGCTTTTTTATTTATGTTTTCACTTTTTTTTTTTAATTCCTTTTCGGCGGGCGAGCTTCAGTTAAAGGGGGTGGGGATCAACGTTCTTCTTTGCAGCACCTCTTAAAATATTAAACAGGAGAAATACAAATAAAACGCGTTTTGATAGGGGAAGGAACGGCAAAGCGCTTCTTTTCTGCTAGATGTATACATGTATATATTTTTATTATTATTATTTTTTGGTTCTTTCTTTTGCCTCCCGTTCACCAACAAAGCACAGCCAAAGACAGGCTGGCTAGGCTAGCCAGCGCCAAAAACGCCGCCTTCCCATTCGCTGCCGAGGCGCGGGGCATACCGGGGGATGTAGTCCCGAGCACCATGTTGTCTTTTTCTTCTGGTTCTGGGTGGCTGTAAGACACCCTGAACCGCTGCTCTAGGTTTGGGGGGTGCAGCTGGGAAAACAGCATGTGGACTTGGGCAAGAATTGTTTGCTAGGGAGTAGGGACGGGAGCTGTTGCTCTTTCTGTAAGTTTCCCAGCACTCTATGCTTTATCTCCCAGCTAGAACACAACCTGATGCTTGTGTAAAGGGTTAAAAAACTACTACTACTACTAACATTTCTAAAGCGCTACTAGGGTTACGCAGCGCTGTACAATTTAAACATAGAAGGACAGTCCCTGCTCAAAGAGCTTACAATCTAAAAGACAAGAGGAAAAATAATAAAAAGTTAAATGTGGCCCCAGGGGCTTACCTGGCCTCTGGGGTGGTCCTGGTAGTCATCTGGCCATCCGGGGTCCAAAGGTCTCTCCAGGGGCTGTCTTTTTTTTTTTTGTGCCCGTCTTTTTGAGACCCTATTTAGGTCCAGTGGTTTTCAGGCCGTTTTTTGGCCCATTTGACTGGTTTTTCATTGGTGGCCACTGTTTTCCAGCTGGCCAGGGCTTGCTCCGGTGTTTTTTGGGTCCTGTTTTGGGACCGGAGCAAGCCCAGGGGTGGCAGGCGCAAGTGGCGCGCTGCCGCGAAACTGGAGAAGGGCAGGAAGGAAAGTGGCCGGCTCTGGGCCTGGTCCACACGTGCGTGCTGGATCCAGCGGATCCGGCACATGCGCGGATTAGGCCCAGGAGCTCCAGTAGGCCACAAAGTGAAGCCGGGGCATCGATTTTTTGAGGTTCCCCTGCGGACTTCCGCGGCCTACCTCACCGAAAATGTCGGTGGTGCCAGGGGTCTATCAGGACCCCGAAGATGTAAATGGACCCCAGGGTGACGTCCAGGGGATAAGGAAGAGGACCTTGGGCCTTACATTAACTTAATTTAGCTTTATTTTTGAGCTTTTTGTAATGTTATTTTTGGGCCTTCCCTGTATACTTTTTAATTTTTATTTTTAAGGTCGGGGGGTCCAGTGGGTCCCCTAAGGTGGGCTAGACCCTTTTTAAAAATTTAATATGTATTAGTAGGTTTTTTGGGAACTTTGGGTGCGGAGCACCTTGCGCTGCTCTGGTTGCATATTTTTGAATTCTGACGACGGCGTATGTGAGCACATATGTTGTTTAACAGGTGTGGAAATTTTGTTTAAGTTTCGTTGAACTTTAATGGTGTTTTTGAGTCAAAATCATTGAGCCTGCAAATAGGTGGGATAATGTGGGATACAATGCAATAAATAATAATAATAATAAAATGGTGTCTTTAAGGAGTTTAAAAAATTTAAATCATGGACTGGAATCTGTAAAATGTGATCTGGACAATACTATATTTTTTATTTTAATATTGTGTAATTTACACTGTGTTTTGCTTTGAAATCCATTTTTCCCATTCATTTCTATGGGAAAGGTGGGTTTCAAAATGGAGCCTGTCACCATGTTCTTAACTGATAAAGTTTAGCAACATTCCGAGGGAAGCTGCCTGATTGGTGGTTACAGGGCAGGTGATCAAGCCGGGACTTGTGCCCTAGATAAGGAGCTTTTTTTCAGTAACAAAGATGCCAGATGGGCGGTTTTCCCGCCCAATTGGGCGGCTTTCCGCAACCCGCTGCGGGAAACTTTTGCCCGCTGTGGGTCGTGGTTTTTTTGGGCGGCTTTCTTTTCCGTTGGGCGGGGTTTTTTTCTCGCCGGCTGCGGTTTTTCGCCCTCGGGGGCGTGGTTAATGACAGGGGCGGAGCTGTGAACGGCGGGGTGGAGCTGATGACGGCGGGGGCGGGGTTGGTGATGGCAGGGGCGGGGTGTGCGGTTTTTGGGCGGGTTTAGAGGCTGGTTTGGGTCGGAAAAATTATTTAAATCTGGCAACCCTGTTCAGTAGGCAGATGAGCCTAGGACAGTGATGTGGCAGGTGGTGTACTATGGCAGCTGTGATGAGAGAGAGAGAGAGACTAAATTATTCTGAAATTTGGGAGAATAAGGACCAGTAGTGAGTAAAATACATGTGAAAGCATCTGCTTTAATTTAATGTAGAATAAATTTGTTTAATTGTCATGAAAGGATACTGAGTGAATTGTGAGAGTGTGAAGACTGATGTGGGATTGTAAATGAAATAAATTTAGTCCACTCACAGCAGAGAGCCTGTACTGGAATGCTGTGAAAGTTAAGCTTGTGAGGCAGAGTGTGTGTAATTACTGAGGCCTGGTTCCTTTAGAACAGGGATACAGTTAAAGAATAGGGGACTGCCAGGGAATAATTAATTGTTTTTTATTTGTTTATAGTTAATTGGCCACAGTGAAATCCCTGACCCAGAGTAAGGAATATTTGGTAAAATAGTCAAGGGAGATAGGGTATTTTTACTATTCAGTTTTATTAAAGACAGGAAACAAGCCGGAAAGACATACTTTGAACCGAGTTCAGAAGATTGAGTCCAGAAGATAAACTTCAGGCCCCCCACGCAAGCAAGCTTTGAAGAAATGGACGCAGATAAGTGACTATAACATCATCTGCACACCTAAAAAAAAAACCAAAAACTATACCTATGATCAGAACTCTGATAGTATTGAAAGAATAAGTTTGTACTTACCTGAACTGGTTAAAGATCTTGGAAGTTAATTACCTGAAAGATATAAGAGTAACCACAAAGAATCAATTCCTTTGAAAAAGGAGAAAGACTGTTGGAGCGATAGATACAGCCAGCATATTTATGCAGTAGTTCCATCCTCCCACGAGAAAATATTAATTGTATCAATATACTTGGTAAGTAAATAAATTACCTTTCTCATAGACTGCAGCCTTGGTCTTTTATCTCTACAAATCATGGGTAACTGATATATATGAAGACCTAAACATTTAACACTTATATGGGTTTAATTCATGGTGTAGGAATGGTATTAAATTTTTGTGTTAGAAGCATAACTGGAGTTAAAATCGCTGGCAACTTTGGGTCTGAAGATACTGGTTCCAAAAGTCTGGTGTTTATGATGCCAGTGATTTCTGCAAGAAAGGTTGTCAGAGCTTTGTTAAATCAACAGTGATCAGTTTTCAAGAGCATAGCATCAAGGATACGATAAACTACTCCAATCATTTACTCCCATGGCCCTCCCATATGGTAAGAGTGAGGAGGATTGAAGATCCAGGTACACTTTTGGTTGCATAGGTGCCTCTCAGTAGCAGAATGGTCTAATTTAGTAGGTGCGATGTTCAGCTCTCTAAAGTGCCCACAAAGTTGATTCCACAATTGGAACAGATTGCTTAGCTGGACCAATGATGGAGAAGAATATTTACAAGGTATTAATAAAACTTGAAGTGTCCATTGACTTAATAACTTCAATATGAACTGCTCGGACACTCATGCATGTAAAAAAAAAACACCCCGTTTACTGTTGGATGCTTCATCTCTTGTGCGTCGTGTTACAACTAACCAGGGTCCAAAGAGATCTAGACCCACTTAGGTGAATGGTGATTCAGTACTCATCCGGTCTGGTGGTAAATCTGCCATTTTTTGTTCTTGATGCTTACCCTGTAGTCTACAACATTTGACACACTGGTGTATTACAGAGATGATGCTAAGTTTCACTCCTACAATCCATAATCCTGCAGCGCTGATAGCTCCCTCTGTGAAGTGTTAGCCTTGATATTTAACTTGCTCATGATAATGATGCACATGCAAGGTTGATATGTGGTGCTGACCTGGAATGATAAGAGGGTTCTCACCCTTCTCTAGGTTTGCTTGGGTGAGGTGGCTGCCAACTCTCAGCAGGCTTTTCTTGTGTCACGACTGTTGGGAATGGTGAGCCCTTGGACCAAAGCCGAAGCTTGGGCAGACAAATCACTGGGGCTGGCACAGGCAGGAATCAGAACAGACTGGACTAGGATAAACTAGTCTACCTACCTGAGCACGCAGTTATGGAATGCACTACCACGCAGCTTGAAATCGGTTTACGAGAGAACGAACTTCCGCTCATTACTGAAGACCCACCTCTTTAATAAAGCATACCACAAAGATCAACCAATGCAAGACAAGGCAAAACACGGAAAACTGGGTCCCGAAAACGGCAGGACAAGGCAAGGACTGGATCTGGACAGGACTAGACAAAGAGATAAAACAAAGCACAACTAGACAGGCAAGACAGGGTAGGAGCTAGGCAACAAGAATAACAGAAGCAAGACAATAAACAAGGCAGGGACAGGATTCAGGATTCTTAAACAGGCTATCCCATTCTATTGGCTCAGCTTCTCTCACTCTGCGCATTACAGCTTCTTTCGTTTTATATTATTTAAAGCAGGCCACAATGTCCTTAGGCGCGTTCTTATTCCAGCCCTCTCAATCAGTATGGAGGTTGGTTCTCGTGGTTTACCCTGTCTTGCCTGTCTAGTTGTGCTTTGTCTTGTCCGTTTCAGTCTAGTCCTGTCCAGATCCAGTCCTTGCCTTGTTCTTTTCTGGACCCAATTTTAATCTACTTCCGTGTTTTGCCTTGTCTTGCATTTCTGGGTCCCAGTCCCAGTTTTAATCCAGTTCCGAGTCTTGCCTTGTCCTTGCCTTGCCTTGCATCGTCTGGATCCGATTCTTGTGTTGTCCATTGTGTTTAGTTACCTCTGTCCTGCCTTGTTGAGTCTGTTAGTTTGTCCTAGTCCAATCTGTTCTGATTCCTGCCTGTGCCAGCCCAGGTGATTTCTCTGCCAAAGCTCCAGCTTTGGTTCAAGGGCTCACTATTCCTGACAGTTGCGATACTGTTACCAAAGACATGAACTCTGTGTTCCACAATTTCCTGGTTTATGTTGTGGTCACAGTACAACAGGTATCTCAAGTACTTTCCGTAATCTGGGTGTACAGCAAAATAGTGGAACATTTGCTGGATATTTGCTGTCATGGCAATGGATTTCTTTCTGAAGCAAATCAAGATGCCTACTAGACTGTTTATCATATCAGGCCCAAAAAGCAACACATTGTTTTATAACATATTTTTATTGAGATTTTCGTTTATCCATAACTAAACATTTCTATAACTTCATACATTTTCCAAACTCAGCAACTTAACAATGTTTCGGTAGCTTCCTTATTAAATCCCCCCTTAGCCCTCCCCCCTCCCCTCCCTTCCCACTAGCACTTTGGTGATGGTTGTAATAACGCTTCCCTCTCATGTTCATATGTTTGCCACACTTTCTGAAACATCTTAACCTTTCCTTTTCGCAAGGCCGTTAATTTTGACATCTGATAGATGAGGTCCACTTTGTTAATTACCAGTTGTATTGCTGGTGTTTCTATCTGTTTCCAGGCCCTTGCTAGCATGATCTTGGCTGCCACAAAACATTGAACAGCTAGCTTATGCCAATGTACCTGGATTTTTGGGGGCCGAAGGTGCAGTAGACAGTGTTCTGCTCTACTTGGGTATTCCACCTTTACTATCGTATGGACCATCGTTAGCACCTGGGCCCAATACCTTTGAACCTTTGGACAGTCCCACCAGATGTGCATGAATTTGCCTGTCTCCCCACACTCTCACCAACATTCTGCTATTTGTGGGTATATCTTTTGAAGTTTATCCGGTGTATAGTACCACCAGTATAGTATTTTGTATCCATTTTCAATTAGTGGCTGCGCGATAGAGGGTTTCAACAAATATCTATAGATACTCCTCCAACAGTCCGGTGGGTAATTTATTTGCAATTCCCGTTCCCACCTGTGCACATAATAGTCCTGGGGAGAGGAGAGCTAGAGGAGCGCTCTATACAGCCTAGTTATACTTCCTCTCCCTCCCCTTCCCCGAATCGCACTCTCTAAGACCGTTTCAGCCAAATCCAACTCCTCCCCTGCACGTCTATGGAGGTAGTTCCTTAAGCAATGGTAGTACACCAGGTCTCTTTCTTCCAATCCATACTCTTCTTGCAACATCTCAAAGTCCTTGACCTCCCCCTTATCCCATAACTGTCCCAGCCTATATAACCCCTTACGGGCCAATCCCTGGTATGCTTTCTCTGATTCTCCCAGTGGGAAACCCGGTGCTCCACAGATGGCCATTTGCGAGAAGTATTCTCTATCTGGGAATACCCGCCTTCGCAACTGTAGCCATGTGTGCAATAGGTGACAATCCGGTTGGAACTCTCCGGGCAGTAGCCAGAATTTCACTCCCTTGGGACCATAGAATATCTCCCAAATATCGGGTACCCATCCATGCTCTTTCCCAGTGTAGCCACTTCTTATTATTCTCTGGATACCACTCTGCGAGTATCCTCAATTGTGCTGCCTGATAGTACAGGTAGAAATTTGGGAGACCCATACCTCCCCTATTTGGAATTTGGAACATCATTGACCTACGTACCCTTGGGGGTCTCTTTCTCCAGATATAGGCAAATATTTTCCGATTCAGGGATTGAAAAAACGTGTGAGGAATCGGTATCGGCAGGGCCAGGAATAAAAACAGTAATTCAGGCAGGAGCATCATTTTTATGGCATGGATTCTCCCCAATCAGGACAGAGTCAGGCCCTCCCATCTGTCTATTTCCTCAAACAGCTCCTTCATCTTCCCTGGGAAGTTCGCCTGGAACATAGTCTCTATTTTATCAGTGATTTGGATACCTAAATATTGGAT
This sequence comes from Microcaecilia unicolor, assembly GCF_901765095.1. Lineage (NCBI taxonomy): Eukaryota > Metazoa > Chordata > Amphibia > Gymnophiona > Siphonopidae > Microcaecilia > Microcaecilia unicolor. The sequence goes on along the minus strand of NC_044034.1, from coordinate 321,970,490 downwards.
AGACTTCTCTGCCCACACAAACAGGTGAGCTTCTCGTATCGCATTTGTCTCCTGCTGCGGGGCTGTGAGGTTGAGTATCTCTGATTTATTTGCATTGATTTTAAAGCCTGACAGACGTCCATATTGGGCCATAAGCTCCATCACCCGATTTAAAGATTGGCGGGGCTGTGCTAGGGTCAGCAATATATCATCCGCAAAAAGCATGATCTTATGCTCTCTCTTGCCTCTGATTACCCCCCTTACCTCCTCATGCTCCCTAATCATCTTGGCCAATGGTTCAATCGACAATGCGAACAGCAATGGAGAGATCGCACATCCCTGTCTTGTGCCCCTACCCAGCCCCAGTGGCTTAGAGAGTGACCCATTAATCTTAATTACTGCCATTGGGTTAGTGTAGAGCAGCTGGAGCCACGCCAGGAACCTGCCTCCTATACCTATCTTTTTTAGAACTGCGAATAGGAACGACCATTCTACTCGATCGAACGCTTTCTCTGCGTCCACTGAGAATAGTATCACTGGTGTTGTCTCGTCCCTGACTTGCTGGATGACATGTAATAAACACCTAATGTTGTCAAACGTTTGCCGTCCAGCGATGAAGCCCGCTTGATCCTCGTGCACTAAATAGGGCATTACCCCCTGTAGCCTTTTAGCCAATATTTTGGTAAAGATCTTATAATCTGTATTTAACAGCAAAATCGGTCGATAGGACCCACAATGTAGGGGATCCTTACTCGGTTTTAATATCAGAACTATCTCCGCCATTCTCCACAAGTATGGAAGTTCCTGGGCTTCATCGAAGGAGGCAACTACTCTGAGCAATAATGGCGCTAGCCATTTGGCAAATAGCTTGTAAAACCGGACAGGAAAACCATCGGGGCCAGGAGCCTTATTGTTGGGGAGCTCTGCTATTGCCTTCTCTATGTCTTCCAGGGTCATAGGGCCTGAGAGTGTTTCCAATTCTTCCCCCGATACCCTAGGGAGCCCCACCCTCTGTAAGTACTGGGCCATCTCTTCTGAAGAGGCCATTTGTTCTGATTGATATAATCGACTATAGAAGTCCCAAAACACCGCCTATATTTTTTCTGTTTGATTATATAGCTCCCCAGTTTCACACTTTATACCCGAGATGGCTCTACGTTGGGCTCGTTTTATAAGCTTATGGGCAAGCATCCTACTAGCTCTATTTCCAAACTCAAAGTGTTGTTGTTGGGCTTCCTGCATCTGCACTGCTATCTCTGCCATCTGTAGTTCATTAAGCTGTGCCCTAAGCTGGTGTAGCTCTCCTGCCTTTTTACTGTCAGATGGGTCTGTTTTGTGCAGTCTCTCCATGTCTGCCACAGCAGTCCTAAGGAAGGTTTCCCGCTCTGCCCTCGTCTTATTAAGATGAGCCTGAAGTGCTATCAATTGTCCCCTCAGGACTGCTTTTAACCCTTTCCAGAGGCTAGCTGGTTGCACTTCTCCCGTATCATTGAATTTGAGATATTCTATGATATATTTTTCAATTTCACTGACATTTTGCGGGTCTATCAGGAGCGCCTCATTCATACGCCAATGTCTCTGCCCTTTGCTCTCAGTTCCCACCCTCATAGATAGCACTACCGGGGAGTGATCTGACCAAGTTCTTGGCTCAATGTACACCTTTTTTGTTCTCTCCCTTATCATACCATCTCCCAGTCAATAATCTATCCTAGAGTATGTACTATATTTGGGAGAAAAATATGTATAATCTCTTTCTGAGCCATGAAACTCTCGCCATATATCCACCAGCCCCCATCTTGCTATCCACTCTTTCAACGCGGCCCTGTCCTTTTTTAGCATACGTCACCCCTGAATTGTCCACTAGGGGGGCCACCGTAAGATTTAGATCTCCTCTTACTAGGAGCTGACCTCTTGCTACTTTTTGTAGAAACCCTTCTAGCTCCTTCAGAAAGATTTCCTGCCCCTCATTGGGGGCATGCACACATGCCATAGTATAATATACATTATATAGCGATTCCACCACTATCACATATCTGCCTGTTTTATCTTTTAATGTTTTGTGTATTTCCCAGGGGAGGGAGTTAGACAAGGCTATAAGTACCCCCGTGTTTTTTTATTATCTAAGCTTGAGGCCCCGTGTATTATGGGAAAACACCTATGCCTCATCAAGTATTCATGACTTCGCTTTAGGTGAGTTTCTTGAAGAAACATCACATCTGCTCTTAGGCGTATAATTTATCTAAAAACCTGCCTTCTTTTTTGGGGTGAGTTAAGGCCTCGCACATTAAACGTCACACATGTACATATAGACATAACCTCATATTTCTACCCTTCATACCATACTACCACCCTGTGCTGTCCAACCCCCCCCCCCCCCCCCCGCCGCCCTCTCCACCCCCCCTCCCTACCAACCCCCAACACCAATCAGGACATGCCTTATTACCCATTAATGGCATGCCCATCTAGGTGGAAGTCACGTCCTTCAAACAGCAACAGTCTATAAGTCACTTCTTATCAACACACAACTTCTTGCCCCTTTTGGGGACCAATCTCACTGCGGGTCTGCTAGTCTTTCACCTCAAGATCTTCGTCCACTCTCAGCCCTTATCCGTTGCATGCATCATCTTCTTATCGGAGATTTGCCGTCGCAGCCTTCCCTTTCCCTGGGAGACCCACTGCCATTTTGGTCTATCTTTCCCAGGCTGCTGGACTGACTGTGATGGTCCTGATTCTTCTGCTGGTCCCTCTCGTGCTAGATATTCTTGCGCTTCCTCCAGCGACACCACTCTACATTGCTTACCCGCTTTGTAGAATAGCAGGGTGAATGGGTGCTGCCATTTATACCTGATCCCTTCTCTGAGCTGGGTTGTTAGAGGCTTTAGTTCGCTGTGCCTTTAGGTGTGGTGGAAGACAGATCATGATAGATTTCTATGGGATAGCTATCCCATTCTATTGGCTCAGCTTCTCTCGTTCTGCGCATTACAGCTTCTTCCGTTTTATATTATTTAAAGCAGACCACAATGTCCTTAGGCGCGTTCTTATTCCGGCCTCCCAAAGCTCTATGTGCCCTCTCAATCAATATGGAGGTTGGTTCTCGTGGTTTATCCGGTTCCGACAGGAGTTGGGCCGCAATACGCTGTACCACCTCTTTGCAGTTCAGATAGTCCGGAATTTCAGGTATGCCACGGATCCGTATATTGGATCGCCTGCTTCTATTCTCGAGGTCCTCCACTTTATCCAGCAAATATTGGGTGTCCGCTGTATGTCCCTGCACTCGCCTTTCCAGTGCCTGTACTGCCGTCGCATTGTCCTCCAGGCCCGACTCCACCTCTGCTACACGGGTGCCCAGCATGTGGTGCGCAAGATCTTCCAAGCATGGGGCACCCCCTTGGTGGATCTTTTTGCCACTCAGCTCAATCACAAGGTCCCTCAGTTCTGTTCCAGACTTCAGGCCCACGACAGACTAGCGTCAGATGCCTTTCTCCTCAATTGGGGGGAGGGTCTTCTGTATGCATATCCTCCCATACCTCTAGTGGGGAAGACTCTGCTGAAACTCAAGCAAGACTGAGGAACCATGATTCTGATTGCTCCCTTCTGGCCGTGTCAGGTTTGGTTCCCTCTTCTTCTGGAATTATCTTTAGAAGAACCGTGGAGATTGGAGTGTTTTCTAACCCTCATAACTCAGCACGAGGGGGCGCTTGTGCATCCCAACCTCCGGTCTCTGGCTCTCACGGCCTGGATGTTGAGAGAATAGAATTCGCCTCTTTGGATCTCTCTGAGGGTGTCTCTCGAGTTTTGCTTGCTTCCAGGAATGATTCCACGAAGCGGTGTTATTTTTTCAAATGGAGGTTTGCCGTCTGGTGTGATAGCAAGGCCTTAGATCCTCGCTCTTGTCCTACACAGCCCCTGCTTGAATACCTTCTACACTTTGAGTCTGGTCTCAAGACCAACTCTGTAAGGGTTCATCCTAGTGCAATCAGTGCTTACCATCAATGTGTAGAAGGTCAGCCTATCTCTGCACAGCCTTTAGTTCGCTTCATGAGAGGTTTGCTTTTGTCAAAGCCCCCTGTCAAAACTCCAACAGTGTCATGGGATCTCAATGTCGTCCTCACCCAGCTGATGAAACCTCCTTTTGAGCCACTGGATTCCTGCCATCTGAAGTATTTGACCTCTTCACCTGTAAGGGCTATGGTAGTGGTGTACAGTTGGGAGTAGTGGGTTTTGGGAGGGCTCAACACACAAGATAAGGAAGCTGTGTATCTGGGAGTATTTTATGAAGTCCACTGTGGTGCCCCCTAGGGTGCCCGATTGCTGTCCTGGCATGTCAGGGGGACCAGTGTACTCAAAATGTTGGCTCCTTCTACATCCAAATGGCTTGAATTTGGACATTTTAGACTTGGACGTCTTTGGTTTCGAAAATGGGCGAAAATCAAAGATGTCCAAATCCAAGAACGTCCTTAGTATTTTCGAACACAAAGATGGACATCCATCTTTTTTTGAAAATGACCTTTTCCCCGCCTCCGAATTTGGACGTTTTACAAAGACGTCCAAATTCCAACTTAGACGTTTCTTTCGAAAATGCCCCTCTGTCATTTACACACACCCTTACAGACTAGCACTTAGGTGTTTTATTGCCACTTACACATATAACTGTACACTTACGCACTCATATGGCACTTGCTTTGGCACTCTATTACAGAAATGCTCTTGTTAGCACAAGCTAAAAGCTATATTAAACAGATATTGCAGCCTACTAAATGGACTCATAGCGGAACCAAACCTAGTAACACAGTAAAGGGCCCTTTTACTAAAGGTTGGCATGCAGCAATAGACTTGCTTTATGCCAATCAAGAACTACTGCTGGGCAGAGTGGCCTAATGTATAGTGCAGCAGGCTTTGATCCTGGCAACCTGGGTTTGATTCCCACTGCAGATCCTTGTGACCTTGGGCAAGTCACTTCATTGCCCTGGGTACAAAAACGTGGAGCCCTTTTACTAAGCCGCGTAAGCGTCTACGTGCGCACTACACATGCTAAAATGGAGCTACCACACAGCTTCCTTGTGGTAATTTCATTTTGGCACATATCCTCTAAGCACGCACAAAAAATATTTTTTAATTTTCTGGCGCTCATCAGGTATGCGCGCCAAGTGGCATTTGGCCCGGTTACCGCGTGAGACTTTACTGCTAGGTCAATGGCTGGCGGTAAGGTCTCAGACCCAAATGGACATGTGGCAATTTTCATTTTGCCGCACATCCGTTTTCGGCAAAATAAAAAAAAAAGGCTATTTTTCCAGGAGCGCTGAAAAATGATTCTGCATGTCCAAAACATGTGTCTACACTACCGCAGGCCAATTTTCAGCGCACCTTAGTAAAAGCACCCCTTCGATTGTGAGCTCTCTAGGGACAGAGAAAGTACCTGCATATAATGTGTACAGCACTGTGTATGTCTAGTAGCGCTACAGAAATGAGTAGTAATAGCAGTAGCTAGTGCAGGAGCCTGGTGGTAGTTCCCACCCCCAGTAAGCACCATTTACAGTGCTATTTTTATAGCAATGGTGTTTACCAAGCGGTAATCACCAAATTTGGAGTTGACCAAATGGATATGTACAGGTCTTGAAGTATTTCATCTATAGGAAGCCGCAATACTCTCCTTATGAAGGTCATATAATGGACATATAATAACTCTTCCTCTCTATAATTCCCTAATGTGTCTGTACACACGAATCTTATTCTACCACAACATTACTGTATTTGTTCATACCAGAATTGGCGAACGCCTTTACGGTACTATGTAAGCCACAATTCCAGGAATAACATGTATAGAATGTTTGTACATTTGGGAAGCTCGCCAGGTGCCCTTGGCCTGGATTGGCTGCTGTCGTGGACAGGATGCTGGGCTCGATGGACCCTTGGTCTTTTCCCAGTGTGGCATTACTTATGTACTAATGACCTGGAAGGTCATTTTCTTGGTGGCTGTTACTTCAGCTCGTAGAGTCAGTGAGCTTCAAGCCTTGGTAGCCCATGCTCCCTATACTAAATTTCATCACACTCGAGTAGTCCTCCGCACTCACCCTAAGTTCTTGCCGAAGGTGGTGTCTGAACCAGTCAATTGTCTTGCCAACATTCTTTCCCCGTCCTCATACCCGCCCTGCTGAATGTCAGTTGCACACATTAGACTGCAAAAGAGCATTGGCCTTCTATCTGGAGCGGACAAGCCCATTCAGACCGTCTGCCCAAATGTTTGTCTCATTTGACCCCAATAGGAGGGGAGTCTCTCGGGAAACGCACCATTTCCAATTGGCTAGCAGATTGCATTTCCTTCACTTATGCCCTGGCTGGGTGACTCTAGAGGGTCATGTCACGGCTCATAGTGTTCGAGCCATGGCAACGTCAGTGGCCCACTTGAAGTCAGCCACTATTGAAGAGATTTGCAAGGCTGCGACGTGGTCTTCACACATTCACATCTCATTACTGCCTTCAGCAGGATAGCCGACGCGACAGTCGGTTTGGGCAGTCGGTGCTGCAGAATCTGTTTGGGACTTAGGATCCAACTGCACCCCCCCACCCAGGCCCATTTTTATTCTGTTCCAGGCTGCACTCTCAGATGTTTTCTTCGTAGGTCAAGCCTTGTTATGTCCTCGCCATTGCGAGGCCCAATTGACCTTTCTTTGTTGTTTTGAGTGAGCTTGGGGGCTAGGGAAACCCCATCAGCGAGAACAAGCAGCCTGCTTGTCCTCGGAGAAAGCGAATGATACATACCTGTAGCAGGTATTCTCTGAGGACAGCAGGCTGATTGTTCTCACAAAGCTGCCCGCCTCCCCTTTGGAGTTGTTCCTTCTTTTCATCTTTGCTTTTTGATCTGATGTCCCCGCGCATTGGGTGGGAAAATGGCCATGCATCCACGGTGCGCGTGACCGAAGGCTCTAGCAGACTTTGTTGCTAGGAAGATTTCCAGATCTGAGGGCTGCCGTGGGCATCACCCATCAGTGAGAACAATCAGCCTGCTGTCCTCGGAGAATACCTGCTACAGGTATGTATCATTTGCTTCACTTAACTCATATAATTAACCCTGTTTCCTAACTACAATCCCTCTGAATTTATGGACTCCGTTCCTTTTATCTTGCCACACCATATGCCTGGAATAAACTTCCTGAGCCGGTCCGTTAAGCTCCATCTCTGGCCGTCTTCAAATCTAGGCTAAAAGCCCACCTTTTTGATGCTGCTTTTTACTCCTAACCCTTACTCACTTGTCCAGTACCCTTATTTTATCATCCCCATCTTAGTAATTCCCTTATCTCTTATTTGTCCTGTTTGACAGTCCTAATTAGATTGTAAGCAGGGACTGTTTCTTCATGTTCAGGTGTAGAGCGTTGCGTACATCTAGTAGCGCTATAGAAATAAGTAGTAGTAGTAACTATAGTTTATTCTTTATACCAGGGGCGTATCTGCGTGGGGCCTCAGGGGCCTGGGCCCCCGCAGATTTCGCCCTGGACCCCCCTACCGCTGCCAACCCTCCCCCTCCGTTGCTCGCCTACCTTCGCTGGCGGGGGACCCCAACCCCCGCCAGCCGAGGTCCGCGTCCTCCTGCCGCTGCCGGCTGCCTTTGGTGCTTTCATTTGTCCATTGAAGCTGGCGCCGATGAAAGTTTCTTTTGAGTCTGACGTCGCTGCACGTTGTACGTGCAGGACGTCAGACTCAGAAACATTTTCTGAGTCTGACGTCCTGCACGTACAACGTGCAGCGACGTCAGAGTCAAAAGAAACTTTAGTTGGCGCCAGCTTCAATGGACAAATGAAAGCACCAAAGGCAGCCGGCAGCGGCAGGAGGACGCGGACCTCGGCTGGCGGGGGTTGGGGTCCCCCGCCAGCGAAGGTAAGCGAGCAACGGAGGGGGAGGGTTGGCAATGGTAGCGGCTGGGGGGAGGGGGATCGGCAATGGCGGCGGGGGGGGGGGGGCTATAATGTGCCCCCTCACTCTGGCCCTGGCCCCCCCCTACCGCCGCAGTTCAGATACGCCCCTGCTTTATACCCCAGGTTTTTAATTTTAAATTGTGGGTATGTGTGTGTGTGAGTATACTGTGTTTCAAACTTGGATTTTGAGTTAGTAAAGTATCATAATATCTTTTATATAAGAACATAAGAGTAGCCATACACGGTCAGACCAATGGTCCATCTAACCCAGTATCCTGTTTTCCAAGTCAGGTCACAAATACCTTCCATTTGGAGACATTATTCTGAATAAAAATCAACTATAAGATTGTCTGATAGGTACCCAAAGCCTATGACCTAATATCTTAACCCTTACTCGTTTAACAACTGGCTTTTCAACTTGCAAGCTAGCACAGCAGCAGGTTAACATAATTTCATTTCCCGTTGCACTTCCAAATTCCCGGAACAAATTACATGCGAACCAATGATAAGCAAACGCTCCGATGACGTTTCCAGAGTAGGATAGGACACTTAACCCCAAGGAGGTTAGATCGAGAATCGAAGCTTCGTGTATCGTAGAAGGGGGGAAGCTGCTCGGCTTTCCATTGGTTGTCGATACCTGTCTTCCTGTGTCGTTATTGGCTGATAACGTTGTCAGTGAAGGCGCGGCCTGTAAGGAGGTGTGAGCAGGGACGTACTGCCAGCTGGGTGCTGCTGATTCTGAAGCCACTGGAGCCAAAGGAGGGAGGGGAGTCTCCTAGACCGGGGCGCCTGGCACAACGCAACCTATCTGGTGTGGGCGCGGTAAGTTCCGAGAGTGCCGGCGGGATAAATGGTTAGCTTGTGGCCTTGGCCGTTTCCCCTTCCCGCAGCACAGTCTTAGCACTGGTTCCCAGCAGTGTTTAACTCTGATGATGAAAACCTGGCATTTCTGACAATGTTGGATGTACAGCGCTGCGTAACCCGGGCAGCGCTTTAGAAATGTTAAGTAGTAGTAGTATTTTTCCACCCTTCTCCAGTTTTGAGTCTTGTCATTCTATAGTTTTTACTTTATATTGTATTTATGTGTCAGACAGTAATAAGATACAATGACATGTTCTGATAAACTATGCAAACTAAAAATAGATACAAACAGATTAATATAATAACGTAAGTCTTGAGAAATGTTAATGGCTACTACGGTACTACTTGACATTTCTAAAGCGCTACTAGGGTTACGCAGCGCTGTACAATTTAATATAGAAGGACAGTCCCTGCTCAAAGAGCTTACAATCTAAAGGACAAGTGTACAGTCAGTCAAGTAGGGGCAGTCAGATTGGGGCTCTGTATCCCTGATCTGTTAACAAGCCTTTTTGTACAGGGGGGGGGGGAGTTATTAAGGGGGCATCCAAGGAGTTATGCATAGGTCGGGAGAAAAATCTAATTCTTGGTCTTTACAGGAGGTGTACGTCATCTGAAAGTATTACATTAAACAAAGATTTTTTTTCCTTTTTAATTTAAAATACTTCAGCTCATATTTTGTTTCTTTTGGCAGCTTGAGAGGCCCTTTTATAAAGCAGTGGTAAGCCCAATGCGGGTTTACCTCGCAGCTCGCGCTAATCTGAAGGTATCACTGGCCCAATGAGGGTGCCGGTGATAATTCCAATCTGTGTGCTAGGGAAAATTGACCTGTATTTTTTAGTGAGGCACTAACCTGGCGGTAATCGGGTAGCACCGCACGCTAACCAGTTACTACTGGGTTGGTGCGGAAGCCTTTATTGCCATCTTAGAAGGGTGGTGGTTAGTGCTCCTCCCCCCCCCCCCCCCCCACATGGCCCCACAGATCAATCTTAATGCATGGCCATGGCAATTTTCAGCCTTTTTTACCTCCTATGGTAAAAAGGGCCTTGGCGTGTGGCAAAAATGACCCCTGCTACTAGCACAGGGGCCTTTCTACCGCAGCTTGATGAAAGAACCCCAAGGTGAATTACATTCAGTTTGATGCAGTAGTCAGAGAGTGGGTATTCTTTGGTAATTAGTTAATGCATGAATAATGCAGGAACCCTTCCTGCCTATGAAATGGGTGGTAAGTGCTCACATTGGTAACTTTAAAAATGGGTGCATCCTAATGGTAACATTAATGCAAGTGGAATATGAAGGGCGGAGTGGTGGGGGCGGTCCGCTCCGGGTGCATGCTGCAAGGGGATGCAGGGAGCGGCTGTTGTCTCCGCTGGTTCCCTGCTCCCTCTGACGTTACTTCCTGTTCCGGGGCAGGGAACCGGCGGACCTTACAGCCACACAAAGTCGATGTGCTGGAGGGTGCACAGCGGCGATCCGCCCCGGGTGGCAGCCGACAGAGGAACGCCGCTGATTAGTGCATGACCTATTAATGCAAAAATAAGAAAATGGTATATTTTATGGCTGCAGTAAAAATGGCCTTAGTGCACCAGAAAGACCCATATAAGGGCATGCTAAGGTTGCTTGCTGTTGCAGCTTAGTAAAAGGACCCCTTAGTGAATTGCTTAAGGTTATAAGGAGCATTGGTAGGCTTTGAACCCTGGTTTACACATTCACGTTTCTTCCCAGCTCCTGTAAGAGTTATGCTATGCCTCTATTGATGATGCTTTCTTTTCAGTGTAGATTCACACTGTTACTTACCTTTTCTAATTTTTTTTTTCTTTCAGTTTGGGATAAGAGGCTCGGTGTTTAATTTTTGAAAGGACTTTTAGGGGCTCAGAAGCTGGATGAGAATGACACACACACACTCTCACCGGTACCTAATACCTACCATACAGTCTATTTACTTGTAGTCCTTTCACTAAGCTGCGATAAAAAGTGGCCTGCGGTAGTGTGGGGGTGTGTTTGCTTGCTCTGGGCCATTTTTTTACCGCAGCTGGAAATAAAAGGCATTTTTTTTAATGGGGCAGTAAATGGCCATTCGCTGTTTACTGCCTGAGCTTTTACTGCCACTCATTGACTTGGTGGTAAGGGCACACGTGCTACTCGGGCGGTTATCGAGCAACGTGCTCCAATGTTGCTTTGCTGCCGATATCCACTGGGAAAGCCCCCTGCGGTAGAAAATAGAAAATTATTTTCTGTGTGAAACAGCGTGCACCAACTTTGAAACGACTGCAGGACGCCTGCGCTACTCCTGCAGTAGTGCAAATTTAGCGCTCACTACCCACTCGTTAGCTCTACTGCTGCTTAGTAAAAGGGTCCCTGAGCATTTTGATGGAATTGTGGCTTATAACTGGGAAAATTATAATAACTAGAGAATTCATAGAGAATGCAGGTTCATCTTAGCAGGTGTGATAAGAATTGTGGATGTGTTGTTGATAATGGAGTACAAAGTTCCAATGATTAGTTCCAAAGCATCCTATTTACCATCAAGTAAACATATTTTGTATGTGTGTGTTTAAATCGGAAAACTGTTTTATTATGCTTCTATTTTTACAAAGATTATGGAATGTAATTGACATATATGAATGGCCATACTGTGTCAGAGCAAAGGTCCGTTGAGCCCAGTATTCTATAGTGGCCAATGGAGTCCACAAGTACCTGGCAGGATCCCAGAAAGTAGATAGATTCTGTGCTGCTTGAACGCAGGGATAAGCAAGTGGCTTTCCCCAAATCTACACTGTTGTTAATGGTTTATGGTCTTTCCTCCAGGAACTTGTCCAAACCTCTCACACTCAGCTACACAAAGTACTTTTATTACATGCTCTGGCAACAAAATTTGAGAGGTTAATTGTGCATTGAGGGCCCCTTTTACTAAGCCGCATAAGCATCTATGCGTGCCCAATGTGTGTTAAAATGGAGTTACCGCTCGAATACCATGTGGCTCTTGCGGTAACTTTATTTTTGGATTCTTTACTGCTAGGTCAATGGCTGGCAGTAAGGTCTTAGACCCAAAATGGACACACGGCAATTTTGATTTTGCCACACGTCCACATTCGGCAAAAAATAGGTGTTTTTTACAGGCACGCTAAAAAATAGATCTGCGCGCGCGCGCCCCAAACCATGTCCTACACTACCGCAAGCCATTTTTCAGCGCACCTTAGTAAAAGGACCCCTGAATGAAGAAAATGAGATGTATTTGTATAATTTTGGATCTGTGTGACAATATGTAAAATAAGTAAGACTTAGTTGATTAAACATATTTTTAATTTGTCCAGAGCAAGGACAGGTCTTTTGTAATAAGCTACATAGGTTTTAGGTCCACCTCCACCTACCCTTCTCGCCTCCTTCCTGTACACATTAATTGATTTGATTTGCTTACTTTATTTATTTCTTGTCTATTAGATTGTAAGCTCTTTGAGCAGGGACTGTCTTTCTTCTATGTTTGTGCAGCGCTGCGTACGCCTTGTAGCGCTATAGAAATGCTAAATAGTAGTAGTAGTAGTAGATGCATTTGCTTAATTTTTTTTTCTGTTCTGGCAGTACTAAAAGAATATAGGCGCAAGAAAATATGACTGCATACACATGTAATGTGCTGCTTACTGCAGTCAGATCCAGGTAAGAAATTTTGTGAGAGTATATATTTTGTAAATCAAATGTATTTGTTTTTCATTTAGGTTATAATGTCCAATGAAGCACATATCTCTTATGTAAAAAAAAAAAGGCCCATATTAAATTCTCAGAGCTCATTATCGGCACCTGTTCTCTAATATTTTCATGTCGCCATTAATGAGATTGATTCAGTCCCTAAATTTAACACTATCTGTGCAGATGACATTCAGATTCTTACTCCATTTGATATGTCAAACCTGAATAAATATCACTTAATGAAAAGCTTGCTTCTGTCACATCCTGTTTGGAAATTAATAAGTTAATTTTTTTTTTCAAATTTCTTTTATTATTTTCCATTAGAAACATAACAGTATCCACACTATATCCTTGTACAGAGATTAGAATTTCTCTTTCAACTAACATGTTTCCAACTATGCAACCCAGATAAAACACAAACCTTGCTTTTGTTTTCTAGATAAGACACAGTTTCTCTTTGAGAATATTATTATAGCTAACTCACCAATATCTCGTTCAGCTTCGCTTCTAATATTAGAAGTAATATTAGATCCTAATTTCACACCTCATTCTCGTTTGTCAGCTATTATTAGTAAATGCTTTTAAAAGTTTAGATCATTCAGTTATTAAACATCTGAATGCAAAAACAATAAGAATGTTGGTCTGTGCTTTAGTTCTGTCCCATCTTGACTATTGTAATGTCTTATTTCAAGGTATTAATTCAGTAGACATCAGGCGAGTGCAACTAATCCAAAACATTGCTGTTAAATTAATCGCCTCTCTTCTTCAAGCAGAACATTGACTACCAATAGCTTATACGTTTCCATTTAAAGTTTGATGATGATTCATAAGGTATTATATTCTATTGAACTGCCATATTTATTTTGGTACTTGATTGCTTATTTCACATCTCGTACTCTGAAATCATCATAGCAAAAGTTATTGGTTATTCCTTCCTTTAGAGTCATTATCTTAGACACTACCCATTGTTCTATATTTAGCATTGGCGCTCCTACCCTTTGGAACCATCTCCCATTATATTAGAGCCCTCCCTTCAGAAATTTAAGATAGGCCTTAAAGCTTTTGAAGCATAATTGCTATCATTTGATGAACAGAAGGCGTGCCTGTGAGGACTGAGCCCTGGGACATGCAGCAGTGATGTTTGTTTAGTTGTTTAATTTTCATATATATATATATATATATATATATATATATATATATATATATATATATATATATAATTATTATTATTGAGAACAATAGCAGGTAACCAAATCATTTCACAAAACAATGTCAACAGCTCTACAAATAAAGCAAAAAGATAGCAAGCACAGCAATAACATGTTTACCAGAAATAGCCTCCCAATTCCCCCATCCCACCTACTGCACTTCATGCAGCTGAAATACTTTCAAAACAATAAGTCCACTCGAGGGCATCAGCTGAGAATCCTGTTGCGGGCTGCTGACTGCAATGTGTCCCAAAAGTGTTCCCAGGTGCATTGAAACTTTTCTCTCTTCAAACAAGAAAACTCAACAATTGTTAAACGTTCCATCGATAACAGCAAGATCTTCAGAACTCACCAAGAGTCATAAGTAGGTGGCCTTCAGTAATGCCAGTGCAATAATATTGATCTCTTCCCCAGCAACAATGCTTGATGTAGAAATCCAGTCAGCCCTGCCAGAATCGGTTTTGCAATCCCAAGAACATAAAATTAAATCATCTAAAAAGAAATAAAAGGGAGTGAAAAAGAGAAAACAGTAAAATAGTATATGTAAATAACAGTGGAAAACAAAAGGGTGGAAATGTAAATGTGATATGAAAAAAATGTGAAAATATATCACATAAAAAGCAACTACAAAGTTTAAAGATAAGATGTTGTATGCACTAGGAAGAAAGGTTCATGTGACAACCAAAGTAGTGTATGGTAGATAAGACTTTGTGCTAAATATTGAATGCATTTGGTTTAGAATTACAAAAAATGCTTGTAATCATCAATATCTATATTTTAAGCCATGTGGTTCCAAAGTTTGCAACTGAAACATCAATTTTTGTTCTTCACGGAACAACATGTTGTCTGTTATACTTCTGCGCCAGTTTTTTTTTTTTTTTTTTTTTTTTAGAACCCTAAACACAAAAAAAATTTAAATCTTGTATGGAGTGTCCTGTTGCTTTCCAGTGTGGGACTAAAGGTGTAGTTTCTACATTATGTCTGACAACTACGATGTTCAATTATTTGTGTTTTTATAGGTCTCTTAGTTTTTCTAACATAGCTAGAGGACATGGACATAACATGATGTAGATGACATTGGAAGAGGTACAGTCTGAACTAAGATTGAGTTTGTATGTTACCCCAGTTCTTGTATTGGTAAACTGTGTTCACACACACTACATTTTCCACATGTGGTGTGTCCAAGGGGTGCATCATCGGAGTTCTCAGGAGAAATGTTTTTAACAGGCAGAATGGGACCAAAATCTTTTTTTTTTTTTTTTTGTGCGAGAATATGCTATCACTATGCGCTTATTTTTGAAGCATTCATGTTTCTCTAAAATATGAAGTTTGAATATGTCTAAATAAGAGAATTTCAGTGTTCAAACAATATCTGGTATTGGTTTCTCAGATCTAGTAGATAATAGCTTATCTCTATCCTCAACCACTCTCTGTTGTATCCGTCTACTATATGTTTCTTCGGATATCCTCTATTTACAGATCTGTGGGTCATAATATTTGATGATCGAAATCTTAAAAATTAGTACATATTCTCGTCAAACGTAAAAATTGACACAACGGCTAATTTTTCTTAAATTGGTAATGATCATAGCTGGTAAAATGGAAGAATGCATTTCAGTCAGTATGTTTTCTAAATAAAGTAGTGGTGAAATGGCATGCATCTTTATGAATAAGTCCAAAAAGCAAATTTCCTTCTCATGATACTGTATTTTGAAATGAAGATTGGCATCTCTTGTGTTGAGCCAATTGAAGAACCCATCCAGTGATTATGTCCCCTTTCCAAATCACAAAGATATCTATGTATCTCATGTAGAAAAGAACTTGAGATTTGTAAGGATGATTTTCAAGAAATAATCTCTCAAAATGGGTGACATAAATTGGCAACATCTGGGGCCATGGTGAATTCCTTTGGGGTTCTACAGGGAAGGCTTTTACCAATTTCATCTGACTCCAGTCATTGAACCCCATGAATTCCAATCATAACTGAATATCTAAGGGGTCTGCCTAGGGATGTGCACTTCCCCAAGTAGACACATAAGGATTGTCATTTTATTCTAGTTAACCCTTCTCCTTGTCTATATCAGATCTCATATATTGTAACAAATTCCCCATACCTAAGAAATAGAGAGAATTAGAGACAGGTTCAAATATTCAATTCATTACTCACCCAAGCTAGGTTACATATGAAGCGTTGATTTATAAGAATATAATTAAATATTTAATATTCTTATGGGGAGATCTTCAACAGGGTGACATGCAGGTCAACCTCTGGTCGCAGACTGTCCCACTATAGGAAGGCTGAAGGCTATCAGCCATATTTATACTCTTGATTTACATTGAGTTCTATGAAGTTCTAAAAAAACTACTTTTGCACAGGTGTCCGATGATAGTTTTTTTTTAACACCAACCGCGGATTATTTTTACCCTTGGAAAAAATCCCCCGCCTTTTTCCGGCAGATGGGCAGCTGTTTTTGACCACAAATGTTCTTTCTCACTTCTGCTTTCTTTATGCACCTGATACACTAGGTTCTGAGCTATTTCTGTTCCAACTTGACAAATTATGCCAGCCAGAAACCGTTTATTAAAAGCTCTTTTGATTTCAATTAATTCTTGACCTGTATTTCCCAGCAACCCTTAGGCTGGGCAAAGCTCTTCCAGCAGGTCCCAAGCTGGGTAGTAGGCTTCAGGCCTGTACTATATTTATACAATGGTTGACCCATGGCCATGCCTTTAATCTGTTGATAAAAATTCTGTTGGAAACAAAAGTAGTTGTTAGTAAGTACCATGGTTGCCAGTGTGAGAATGCATT
Organism: Microcaecilia unicolor; assembly: GCF_901765095.1. Lineage (NCBI taxonomy): Eukaryota > Metazoa > Chordata > Amphibia > Gymnophiona > Siphonopidae > Microcaecilia > Microcaecilia unicolor. The sequence goes on along the minus strand of NC_044034.1, from coordinate 321,954,042 downwards.
TGTTAGGAATGTGCTTATGAGTGATTCAGTTCTTGAGAGTTTCTTCAATGACCTGAAGAGCTTCATACTGAGGAATGTTGGTGTACAAAGAATCTATATCTAGGGTGACCATCAGAGTGTTAAGTTCACCATCAAAATCCTGTAGCAAATTGATCATGTGTAAGGAGTACTGAACGTAGGAAGGTATAAGAGGTATGTAAGGCCTGAGAAAGAAATCTGCAAAAATGGAATGCGGTTTCAAAACTGATCCATTTCCAGATATGATAGGTCTACCTGGGGGGTTGGTGAGTGATTTGTGGATCTTAGGTAACGGATAAATTTTAGGGATGGTAGGATTAGACACAAGGAGAAAATCAGCTTCTTTTGGTTAGATAAGCCTGTTTTGGATGCTAAATCAATAAGGGAATTGATGTCTTTTTGTAGGTCTGCAGTTAGAGGATAGAGGTGCATAATATCTTCTGTCACTCAATTGTGTATCTCAGAGACGTAGTCTGAGCGGTTTAAAATGACTATTCCATGTTCTTTGCCAAGCCCTGTAAAGCACTTCTCTTCTCTTGATAAATTTTATAACAACTATCTTAAGCAGATCTTGTTCTACACAGGCATTGCATTCTTGAATAAGTGGGTCTATAGGTCTTGTGGGATCCAAACAGAAGGCTTTTTTTTGTTTGTTTGTTTTTTTAACTACAGACATGTTGAGAAAATTTATTGAATGATCTGCAGTTTTCTTGAGAATTTGATAAGGTCTACATGTGTGAAAAGCATTGCATCTGGCTGTAGGCACAAAGGAAGACCCTTTTGTAGTACCAAAGTTGCAGTGGGATTGAGAGAAAAATCAGATAAATTGAAAACAGGAATGTCTACCTCCAACTGTCTCAACAGTATCCTCTGTTGGCTGGTATGTATAGTCGGCCTTTTCCCCTCTTCCCCTTCCTTTCCTTCACCCTCTGATTCACAGACTGTTCGTTTTTTCTTAATTTTTTCTATTATGCCTTTTCCTTTACCCTGTTTTTGAGTATATCATATGTATATTCATTTGGTACTCTCTTGATATTCCCTCTGGTGTATCCATTATTTGTATACATCATAACAATGTTTTAAATTTCTACATATGGATATTGTTTGCCCCCCCCCCCCCCCCCCCCCGGTGGCAGTTACTATTTCTATGACTGTAAAAATGTCCATACTTTTACATTTTGTCATCCTTGATAACAAGTGAAGCATATTTTTATTTTTCCTTCCTCACCCCACATTTATGTTTCAACAATTTTTATTGATGATATTATACGGATAACAGTACCCAGAAAAACATAATGTAAACTCTGATAATGAACACATTCACAGCTCAAGAAAAAAAAAAAAACCCCTCACATAGAGCATTATCATCAATGTTTTGGTATAGAACCCCCCTCCCCCCCCCTGCCAGCACTCTAAAACAGTCTACTTTGAACTCGTATGTTCCCCCAACCCATATCAAACTTCCACCACTCTCGAAATTTAGTAAGGAACAAATTGTTATCAAAAATTAGAACAGTAAAACAAACAGTAAAAGCCTTCCCTCCCCCCCCCCACCTACCCCCTCCCCTTGCTGAGAGAGATATCCAGACTTCCAACTTCTTACCACAAAGGATGGCCCCACCTCAATATATATCTAAAGCGAGTTCACCACTGAACTCCGCCCTTTAGGAGACAGGCTGTGAATATATGGCCCCCAAATATCTAGAAACCGCCTCTGCCGCCCAGGGGAGCTGCCCACACCTCTCCTCTCAAACAACATAAACTCGTGTAGTTTGTTTCGCCAATGCCAGAAATCCGGAGGGGTCTCCGCCACCCACTGGCTCAGTATTAGCCTCTTACCAATCAAAAAGGCCTTCCGAACCAATTGACGGGCCGAGCCCCCCTGTAAAAGGAAAGCTTCATATTTGTCTAACAAAATTCCCATCGGAGAGCACATGATTCTCGAGTCCAAAAGATCTGCCAGATATTGAGCAATGGAGTCCCAAAAATGTCTCACTTTATAGCAGCTCCACAAACAATGAAAAAGAGATCCCGGAGCCCTCCCACATAAGGGCGTAGAAATTCCCCCCATCTTGAATATCTGAGCCTTCGTTAAATAGGCCCTATGGAGAATACGATATTGGCACTCTCTAAGCCCTGCACTACCCGCCAAACTCCGTATCCTGGCCGTCAAAACATCAAAGTCTAAAGTGATATGTGGTCTCTCCAAATCCCCTGCCCACCTCTGTCAAATATGCTCCCGATCCTTGGGCGCCAGAAACTTCCCTAACACTTTGTGCAACCCAGAAATAGAAAGACGTTCACTCTGTACCGAATGGAAAAACTGCCTCAAAAGACGACAGTGCCCAGAGCCCAGGGCCTCTGTCTCCAATGAATCCACATAGTGTTTTAACTGGGCATGGGGCAAAAGCACCTCCCATATCATATCCTAACCCCAGTGCCCCCAGATTCAACATTAAAACTTGCCGGTTCAACACATGTTCAAACCGAGTTATCCTATGTCGCGCCCATATCCGAAAAACCGCATTCTCCGAAACAGCGAGTTACCTTGAATAGGAAGAAGATCTGAGGTGCACCGACTCAGGCCAAACATCCGCATCATATCTCTCCAAAGAGTCCGTAGAGGGAGTACTAGTATACTGGAACGCAAATCAGGAGGAAGTGACTTGCTGGGAGCCTGCAAAAGAAAATGAAAATGACACGGCGCATAGTATTGGCTTTCCAACCGTCTCCAAGTATAATCATCTCGCGTCAAAAACCAGTCACCAAGGTAACGCAGGAGACAAGCCCAATTATACCTCCTCAAATCCGGGAGCCCCAGGCCGCCTCCTCTCCATGTCCCTTGCAGCATGTGCAACAGTAATTTCGCCTTCCTACCTCCCCAACAGAAATGCCTAATCACCTTTGTCAACAGAGTCAGATCCCTTGTTTTCAAATAAAGGGGCAGCATATGTAATAGGTATAACCACCTAGGGAACTCCACCATTCTGAATAGCTGAATCCACCCACTAAGAGATAGTGGTAAAGACTGCCAAGCATGCAGTCTCTCCGTTGTGGCTCTCAACAATCTAGAGACATTCAGGCTATACAATTCTGAGACTGTCATCGATATATGTAGGCCCAGGTATTTAAAAGATCCCGGCACCCATCGAAGAGGAAATTCCTCGCCCCACGCCTGCCTTAGGTCCTCCATCGAGGACAATGCCAGTGATTTACTGTAATTGAGACGGAACCCCGCAAAATCTCCAAATTCAGTAAATAGTTCCAAGAGAGCCGGTAGAGAAGAGCGCGGCTCTGTGAGATGTACAAGCAAGTCGTCTGCGAAAGCAGAGAGCAAGAACTCGAAATCTCCTATCTGTACACCCTTAATCTCTGGGTGCTGTATCATTTCACGGAGAAGAGGAGACAAGGGACATCCCTGCCTCGTCCCTCTATAAATCCGGAAGGATCTCGAATGTTCTCCATTTACCCACACATAGGCCTTCGGCTCCGAGTATAAGACCTTGATAGCCTCTAGAAAAAAACCCTCAAAACCATAAGAGCGTAAGATAGCAAACACATACGACCAACTGACCCGGTCAAACGCCTTTTCCGCGTCAAAGCTAACTGAAAGCGACGGTAGGCGTTTCCGGGCTACAACTTCCAGAGAAGTCAATAGAGATCGAACATTTTTCACTGCTGTCCTCCCCCTCACAAAACCCACCTGGGACTCCTCAACCAGGGGCGGTAAGACTATGGCTAATATATTGGCTAAGATTTTAGCATATAATTTCGCGTCCACGTTGATTAGAGAAATGGGTCTGTAAGATTCAGGGTCCACCACGCTCTTCCCTTCTTTAGGTATCACAACAATTTGAGCCTCCTGAAATGTACCAGGGAGTGTCTGCGTAGCCACCATCGAGTTGAACAAAGCCAATAAAGGCCCCTGAACCTGATCAAAAAACTGCTTATAAAATTCTACTCTATAACCATCAGGTCCAGGAGCTTTGTGAGAAGCACTCTGTTGTAAAGCCAACATCAGTTCCCCCTCAGTAAATGGTGCATTCAAACACTCCCTCTGCCGATCAGAGAGGCTAGGTAAAACCAAGTTGTCTAAATACAGAGTACTATCTAACACTACATCCTGATCCGAGGCATATAACGCCTCATAAAACTGACCAAAAGTGTCCGCAATATCCCCAGCCTCTCTCATCATCCTCCCATCCCTAGCCTTTAACTGCGAAACCCGATTGACCCCCTCCTTCCTACGAACCATCCTAGCCAACATGCGCCCCGCCCTATTACCATATTGGAACAGACGATATTTATAATAGAGCTGAGTCTTGGTCGCCCGTTGATGCAATAATTCATTCAGTTCTTTCTGCGCCTCCAACAAAGCCATTCTACGTGAAACCGTAGGCGAGTGCCCGTATGCTCTCCGCAGCCTCTGGACCAAAACTCCCAGACGAACAATTTCTCTATCCCTCATTCTCCTCTTATGTGTTGAGTAGGAAATAATATCTCCTCGTAACACAACCTTTGCTGTTTCCCAGAACAGAGCTGGTCCTCACCCCACATTTAACTATTATATAGCTCCATACATTTTATTACCCCCTTTTTTCTTCTTTATATAATTTTTCTCTGTATTATGAGTTAACACTGTGTTCTCTATATGAGTGTCATCGTATATCCATTTCTATATTGTTTTTCTCCATACAAGTGCTATTGTATATCTACATCTTTATATGTCTGTTTTTTTTATTATAGGCTTTGCATGCACATATATATACATAAAATCCTTTTCTCCCTCATGTAAGATTTTCCACAGTACTTTTTCTCACTTGTACTTATAACCTGAAACAAGGTAACATTGATCCATTACATCACAAGATTAGTGGTATAGTGCCTCTATTCCTTTTTTTTTATGTCGTATTAATTGATGTATCAGATTAAGAAGATGTTTACTGTTTATCATCACCTCTTTGTATATATCCACATGTATTTATCTATTTGTATATGTAGTCTTATTTTTATTTTTTTCATCATGTTTAAATGAGTGTGTACTGCTTCACAAATTTACTTTCTTTTAAGAAGTTTTGAAGTTTTTTTTTGTTTATATATCCTTTATTGTTTATATTATATGATTTTTTTTTAGTTGTTAAATGTTTTGTAGACTCCTGAGGCAGGTGTGTTGGCGCCGAAACACAGCAGCTGTATCAAGTCATTTGGTGTTTCTCAATCAAAGGTTTTGAATTCATACGTATGTCTTCCTTGTTGTTTGGAAAGAGCCAACTTGTCCTGCTGTTCTTCTGTCTGAGAGTTGCAGATGACATCTAGTATTTGGGACAGGCAGCTGATCACAGAAAGCTGTGCCCTACTAGGGACAATATATGGGAGTAAAGCAAACTTATATTCTATTTCCTAAAACTTCGCATTAGGCAATAGGTTCTGAACTGCCTATACATATTCTCAGTGCTTTTTTTGTAGAAAAAAAGGTGCCGGTACTCATTGTGGGCGGGGTCACCACACATGGCACCGCCCCTATTATAGCCACACCCACATTAGCCACACCCCTTATACCAGCCATAGCGCATATAAACAGACATCATTGAAAATATTATACTAGTATAGGAGAAAAAATAATGTGATTTTTTTTCATTATAAATAATTTCTGTAAGCTGTTACAGCTCCAGTATATCCAGTGCAAAATAAGACAAATTCCAAATACTAAAATGAAAATAAAATGATTTTTTTCTACCTTTGTTGTCTGGTGACTTTGTTTTTCTATCCATATTGGTCCCAGTCTCTGATTCTGCTGCTCTCTATCTGTTCTCTTAACTCCGTTTCCAGGGCTTCCTTTCCATTTATTTCTTTACTTTCCTCCTTTCTTCTTCTTTTGTTGCCCTGCATCCATAAGTAAAAGCTGGGTCCTCCTCCATGGAATTGACTGGAGGAGGTATAACATGGTTCCAGCTTTTGCCTATTTTCTCCATCCATGTGCAGTTTTTCTCCTCTCTTCCCTTTCCCTCATCTCCATCCATGCGCATCTTCTTTTTTCTTTCCTCCCCTCCATTCATGTCCAGCACTTCTCCTCTCTCTTTCCCTCCATCCATGTCCAGCATTTCTCATCTCTCTTCCCTCATCTGTATCCATATAAAGCAATAATTCTCTCTCCCCTCTCCTCCATCCAAGTCAGCATTTCTCCTCTCTCCTAGCCAACTCCTCCATCCATCCATGTCCAGCAATTCTCCTCTATCTCCTGCTCCCCTCTCCATCCATTTCTAGCATTTCTCCTCTCTCCCCTCTCATCCATGTCCAGCAATTCTTTCTTCCCTGTCCTCCCCTCCCCGTCCAGCGATTCTCCTCTCTCCCCTCCATGTCCAGAAATTCTCTCTTCCCTGTCCTCCCCTCCCCGTCCAGCGATACTCCTCTCTCCCCTCCATGTCCAGCAATTATCTCATCCCTGCCCTCCCATCAATGTCCAGCAATTCTCTCTCCCCTGCCCTTCCCTCCCATCCCATGTCCAGCAATTCTCTCCCCTGCCCTTCCCTCCCATGTCCAGCAATTCTCTCTCCCTTGCCCTTCCCTCCCATCCCATGTCCAGCAATTCTCTCTCCCCTGCCCTTCCCCCCCATCCCATTGATTTCCAGCAATTCTCTTTCCCCTGCCCTTCTCTCCCATCCCGTCCAGCAATTCTCTCTCCCCTGCCCTTCCCATGTCCAGCAATTCTCTCTCCCCTGCCCTTCCCATGTCCAGCAATTCTCTCTCCCCTGCCCTTCCCTCCCATCCCATTGATTTCCAGCAATTCTCTCTCCCCTGCCCTTCCCTCCCATCCCATGTCCAGCAATTCTCTCTCCCCTGCCCTTCCCATGTCCAGCAATTCTCTCTCCCTTGCCTTCCCTCCCATCCCATGTCCAGCAATTCTCTCTCCCCTGCCCTTCCCTCCCATCCCATTGATTTCCAGCAATTCTCTCTCCCCTGCCCTTCCCTCCCATCCCATGTCCAGCAATTCTCTCTCCCCTGCCCTTCCCATGTCCAGCAATTCTCTCTCCCCTGCCCTCCCCTCCCATCCCATTGATTTCCAGCAATTCTCTTTCCCCTGCCCTTCTCTCCCATCCCGTCCAGCAATTCTCTCTCCCCTGCCCTTCCCTCCCATCCCATTGATTTCCAGCAATTCTCTCTCCCCTGCCCTTCCCATGTCCAGCAATTCTCTCTCCCTTGCCCTTCCCTCCCATCCCATGTCCAGCAATTCTCTCTCCCCTGCCCTTCCCTCCCATCTCATTGATTTCCAGCAATTCTCTTTCCCCTGCCCTTCTCTCCCATCCCGTCCAGCAATTCTCTCTCCCCTGCCCTTCCCTCCCATCTCATTGATTTCCAGCAATTCTCTCTCCCCTGCCCTTCCCTCCCATCTCATTGATTTCCAGCAATTCTCTTTCCCCTGCCCTTCTCTCCCATCCCGTCCAGCAATTCTCTCTCCCCTGCCCTTCCCTCCCATCTCATTGATTTCCAGCAATTCTCTTTCCCCTGCCCTTCTCTCCCATCCCGTCCAGCAATTCTCTCTACCCTGCCCTTCCCATGCCCAGCAATTCTCTCTCCCCTGCCCTTCCCATGTCCAGCAATTCTCTCTCCCCTGCCCTTCCCTCCCATCCCATTGATTTCCAGCAATTCTCTCTCCCCTGCCCTTCCCTCCCATTGATTTCCAGCGATTCTCCCTCCCCTCCCCTCCCATTACTTCCAGCGATTCTCCGCCTCTCTCATGCCCTCCCATCGACGTGCAGCGATTTTTCCGTCCCTCCCCTACCCTCACCTCTCTCATATCCAGCGATTCTTCGTCCCTCAGCGTCCTCCTTCACTGCCTGCCAGCCACTCGGACTCAGAAGCGAACGGTGCAGGCAGCGATTGCCTGGCAGCGTCGTAGCTTCCCTCTGCAAGTCCCGCCTATGCGTAAACAGGAAGTTGTAGGCGGGACTTGCAGAGGGAAGCTACGACGCTGCCAGCCAATCGCTGCCTGCACCGTTCGCTTCTGAGTCCGACTGGCTGGCAGGCAGTGAAGGAGGACGCTGAGGGACGAAGAATCGCTGGATATGAGAGAGGTGAGGGTAGGGGAGGGACGGAAAAATCGCTGCACGTCGATGGGAGGGCATGAGAGAGGCGGAGAATCGCTAGAAGTAATGGGAGGGGAGGGGAGGGGAGGAGGAGAAAAAGGTGCCGGTACGCCGTACCGTTGCGTACCGGCACAAAAAAAGCACTGCATGTTCTTGAATTTGAGATCCAATTACTGTCACCACAAGCTCCAGTGACCATTGAGAAGCCAAATTAGTGGTGTCCCTAAAATATCTATGATGATAGGTCAATGGTACCTTGTTTTGTGAGCCCAGTGTGAGTGCCGTGTAAGAGTATCTTGTACATCCTTACTGAGATTGACCAATGCCCAGGCTACGCACATAGGGGTCCTTTTACTAAGCTACGGTAAAAAGTGGCCTGCGGTAGTGTGGGCACATGTTTTTGGCACACGCTGAGCCATTTTTTTTACCGCAGTTGGGGGGGGGGGGGGGGGGGAAAGCATTTTTCAATGGGGCAATAAATGGCCGTGTGCTAAAATGAAAGGTAGTGCATGGCTATTTACTGCTGAGTGTTGTATTTGGTCGTGAGTCTTTGGACCTGGACCGAAGTCTAGGGCAGACTGAGGCTATGCTAGTACAGAGACAAAAGGCTACGAAGCCCAGCACACTCATGGAAACCAGAGAGCACCACCAGAAAGGAAAGATAGAACACTCGTATGGGCTGCAAGGCCAAACTGGAACCCACATGTAGCACAATACAAGTGTACGGGCCACAAGGCCAAACTGGAACCCAAACAAACAAGAAGGAAGGGGAAGAGTAATAGACCAAAATTCCCAGAAGGGAATACTAAACAGGCTGCGCACACAACGCGAAAGGTCACGAGACCCAAACACACAGGTACTAACAGTAACAACATCAACAAGTAAAAGGGAAACCACACAGAGGCAGCTCAGGGTTGTGCCAGAACCAACAGCTTAGACAGAGGAGCAGCCCAAACAGATTCAGCAAGTGAAGGGTTAAAGGGAAAACACACACACACACACAGCTCATAGCTGAGCTACATCACAGCTAGATGAAGGCGCAAGCTCTCTCAGACTCAAAACAGCAAACGCAGAAAGTAAAGGGTTAAAGGCTAACCACACAAAACAGCTCACAGCTGAGCAACAGCACAGCTAGATGAAGGCGCAAGCTCTCTCAGACTCAAAACAGCAAACGCAGAAAGTAAAGGGTTAAAGGCTAACCACACAAAACAGCTCACAGCTGAGCAACAGCACAGCTAGATGAAGGCGCAAGCTCCCACACACGCAAACAGCAAATGCAGAAAGTAAGGGGTAAAAGGCAACCTACACAGAGAAACAACTCACAGCTGAGCAAAAGCACAGCTAGACAAAGGAGCAAGCTCCCACAGACTCAAACAACAAATACAGAAAGTAAAGGGTTAAAGGCTTACCACAGAGAGAGAGAACACTCACACTGTGCCACAGACAGCGGAGAATCACAAGGTAAGCTCACTGCTGAGGGAAATAACGCTAGAGCATCCTATGCAAGCAGAGGTAGGTTTAAATAGGTCTGACATCATCTGCCTCAGACGTCAGCCCAATCCCTGACGTAGCCAGTCAGGACCGAGACCCGGTCGCTACCATGCTTGTCCAAGTAGAATCATAATACTGAGCCCTTACCACCAACCAATGACCTAGCGGTAAGGGCTCAAGTGCTATTCGTGTGGTAATTGTTTAGTGCGCACCAATGTGGGTGCGCTTCAATTACTGACAGGAATGTCCCCCGTGGTAGAAAATAGAAAAGTATTTTCTACCGCAGGAACTAGCACACACCAATTTCGGAATTACCACCAGGCACCTGTGCTACCCCGGTGGTAGTCCTGATTTGGCGCGCACTATCTGTGCGTTAACCCTACCACTGCTTTGTAAAAGGGCTTCATAATGAGACAATTTAGTGTAAGCAAAATGGCCAGAGGACGGAAATGCATAAGCTGCTTGGAGATTTGCAAAAGGCTTCAAAGTCCCCACTGTCAAGAGCTGATAAAGTTAACAAAGGCCTACTTGGGACCCAGCAATGGGACACTGCAGAGTCAGAGCCAGCTGGAAAATCAGGATTATGGTGTAGAGACATGCTAAAGTGATGTCATTTGCACAGCCAGCGCCAAGTGGTTTAAGCTGGTTGGAGGAGGATGTGATCTCGCAGTGAGCTAGGTGAAGAGTCTGGGGTCGTATGAAGCAGCCAGCTGAAATGTTCTTTGAAGGGAGAAAAGGTCTCTAAGGGAGTCACAGAGAAATCCTGCTATCCGCAATACCAGTCATTTGTATTATGCATGGAGCAAGCCAGTGTTAAATAATGCACATTTAAAAGCCCTAGCTCCCCATATTCGCAAGGTTTCTGAAGAACCGCTATGGACAACCTGGCACGCTGTCCCTTTTAGAGAAAACGGAGGTCTCTATGTAGTGAATGCTCATCACGGACCCTCAAATACAAAGGCAGCATCTGAAAGATGTAGAGCCAGCATCATATTAAATAATATCCAAAAGAGAAATAGGATGCCCAGTATACTCCTTGTGGTTCTCAAAAAGGGGGGGGGGGGGTGACATTACAAGTATACAATAGGGGCATATCAGAAGGAATAGTAACCCCAAGGTAATGTATTTACCCCTCTGCCCAGCTCAAAGGAAATGCACCTTAGGATCTGTGGTAAGTGCTGTGGGCTTTTGCAAGAAAAGTCGCAGACCTGCCAGTTGGCCCTACTTTGTAATCAAACTTGGCATTGCTGATAGGGAATGCTGCAGATATCGCAAAAGCAACAGCAGTCCATTCATGGAGCCATCACTAAATTTTTTTTTTTGTTACATTTGTACCCCACACTTCCCCACTCATGGCAGGCTCAATGCGGCTTACATAAATTCATGTCCCCAGCCACTAGTAAGGGTTTATCATTATATTTCAAACATACTTGGATTAAACGAGAGTAAAACTCACCATAATGAGTGACGGGCATATACCATATACCTTCTCTTAAAGTCAGCAGATTATAAAGGAGATATTATCTCCATCTATCTTATAAAGAAAAAAACAAAAAACACCTCCCTTTTCACTTGCAGAGGTTCTGGCCTCTAAAAGTTGCTATAAGCTTTATCTTCATCCTGACTGACTGCTTATAACTTGTGAAAAGGGTCCACTGCTTCCCAGCAAGGTGGAGCCACCCACCAGCCGTTTTTTCCAGTTCTCACCACAATTGCAGACAGTGGCTAGGTCAAATGATTTTTATTATCTAGCCAGTAACAGCTGTCACAAACTTCAGTACATAGGTTATCCCCAAACAAACAGGTTCCAACCACATAGGTTTCCAGTAAAGCAGGGAAATAAAGCAGGTTTCCAAATACATCAGGCTTCCAGTAAAGCAGGTTACTCTCACCTCCAACACCCTTCCAAACCCTCAGGAGCTGGCCATCCCTGCCTTGGAACTCTCCCACTTCATAGAGGCTTCTCCCCCCTCCTGGGATTCCTCTCCCCTCTGATCTACCCCTCCTTCCATATAATCAATCCAATCATCTTCTTCCCTCTCCATGGGCCCCTCTATTCCAGCTGGGCCGCATAGTATATTGATTGCGTATCCAGGGGAACTGAGCTTCTTCCCTCCGCCTCCCCCTAGTGGGGGACGAAATTAAAGGCTCAGCCTGGCTATCCCCCTGGCTCCCTCTGCTGGAGCTGGGAATCCATTCCCTTGTTTCCGGATTACTCTCTGCCTCCCTTGCAATGGCTTCTGGTACTTGTATTTCAGGGGCTGAATGCTTAATCCTAGCCCCCCTGGCAGTAGCCTTGTCACAAACTTATAATTGCTCTCTTGCATTGTGTTTTATATTTTATGCTGAAATTGTTTTAAGGGTGTTTTTATTATCAGAACTATGTTTTGTACCTTCATTCTACTGCAGTGTTGACTATGATTTAATTTAATCAATTTGGCTCCATCGTATCTGGTGCCTAATACACAGTGTGTCCTTCAGAGGCGGGGCAGCTTTGTAGAGACTTGGAAAATCCTGAAAAGAAACACACTTTTACTTTGGAATGCTGCCAGAGAGCTGAACTTTGAATTTTATATATTTACAAATTAGTGTTTGGTTTAATTCTTTTCACTTGCAGATGTTCTGGCCTCTAACAGTTGCTTATGTCTTCATCTGTCTTCATTCTGATGTTTGAGGAAAACTTGGATATTGTTGTTGTTATAGAGACATAGTTCAAAGATTCCCATGAATGGGATACGATCATACTGGACTGTAATCTTTTTAGGAAGGATAGGGAGGGTTGAAGAGGTTGTGGAATGGTGATTTATGTGAAAAACAATATCAGAGCGGTTGAAATGCAGTGGAGGAGTGGCCTAGTGGTTAGAGTGGTTGACTTTGGTTCTGTGGAACTGGGTTTGATTCCCACTGCAGGCACAGGCAGCTCCTTGTGACTCTGGGCAAGTCACTTAACCCTCCATTGCCCTAGGTAGAAATAAGTACCTGTATACAATATGTAAGCTGCATTGAGCCTGCCATGAGTGGGAAAGTGCAGGGTACAAATGTAATAAAAAAAATAAATAAATAAAAAAACCTGGGGAAAGGAAGAAGCTATATGGATTGTCCTGGAAAGAGAAGATGGAACCTGTATCCACACACGTGTGTTATCTACAGCCCTGCAGGACAAGGATCTGATATCCATAAGTTTGGTAGGAAAGGGAAGACACTATTGCTGGGAGATTTCAACTTGCCTGATGTGGATTGGAATGTCCTGTCTACAGGTTAATCCTCCCCACCACCTCCCACGTAGCCTTCCCTGTCTAGCTACAACCACCCAAGGAGTTGTTCACTCTGTATTAGTGGGACTAGACTCAAGTTGTTGTTCTCCCCCCCCCCCCCCCCCCCGCCTTGTGATGGGAATGTAGTGACAGCAGCTGGCCTTATGGAATTTAAAGGGGGGTTTGGACAGATTCCTGAGGGAAAAGTCCATTGAACATTATTAATTTGGGGGGGGGGGGCGGGGGGGGGGGTTGCTGGGTTTTTGAAGCCTGGATTGGCCGCTGTCGAGACAGGATGCTGGGCTTGATGGACCCATGGTCTTTCCCAGTATGGCGGTGCTTATATACTTATGCTTATGTACAGGATTTAGATGTTACTGGTAAAACCTGGAATTGGATTCACTTATCTTTCCAGAAAAGCATATTGTATCCTGTGATGAGAAGAGACCTCATGTCCATTTTACTCTAGATTGTGGGGTACCGCAGGGTTCTTTTCTAGCTGATTGAATCCCTAGGACTCATTCCTTATATCTATGGAACTGACATCTAAATTCTTGCAACTATTGATCCATGTATTCACAATGGAGAAGGGTAGTTAGTGGGGTTCCTCAGGGGTCTGTGCTAGGACCACTGCTTTTTAATATATTTATAAATGATTTAGAGATGGGAGTAACTAGCGAGGTAATTAAATTTGCTGATGACACAAAGTTATTCAAAGTTGTTAAATCGGGACAGGATTATGAAAAATTACAAGAAGACCTTACGAGACTGGGCAGCTAAATGGCAGATGACGTTTAATGTGAGCAAATGCAAGATGATGTATATGGGAAAAAAGAACCCGAATTATAGCTACGTCATGCAAGGTTCCACGTTAGGAGTTATGGACCAAGAAAGGGATCTGGGTGTCGTCGTCGATAATACACTGAAACCTTCTGCTCAGTGTGCTGCTGCGGCTAGGAAAGCGAATAGAATGTTGGGTATTATTAGGAAAGGTATGGAAAACAGGTGTGAGGATGTTATAATGCCGTTGTATCGCTCCATGGTGCGACCGCACCTTGAGTATTATGTTCAATTCTGGTCGCTGCATCTCAAGAAAGATATAGTAGAATTGGAAAAGGTGCAGCGAAGGGCGACTAAAATGATAGCGGGGATGGGACGACTTCCCTATGAAGAAAGAGTAAGGAGGCTAGGGCTATTCAGCTTGGAGAAGAGGCGGCTGAGGGGAGACATGATAGAGGTATATAAAATAATGAGTGGAGTGGAACAGGTGGATGTGAAGCCTCTGTTCACGCTTTCCAAAAATACTAGGACTAGGGGGCATGCGATGAAACTACAGTGTAGTAAATTTAAAACGGAGAAAATTTTTCTTCACCCAACGTATAATTAAACTCTGGAATTCGTTGCCAGAGAAAGTGGTGAAGGCGGTTAGCTTAGCAGAGTTTAAAAAAAGGGGTTGGAGGGTTCCCTAAAGAACAAGTCCATAAACCGCTACTAAATGGACTTTGGAAAAATCCACAATTCCAGGAATAACATGTATAGAATGTTTGTACGTTTGGGAAGCTTGCCAGGTGCCCTTGGCCTGGATTGGCCGCTGTCGTGGACAGGATGCTGGGCTCGATGGACCCTTGGTCTTTTCCCAGTATGGCATTACTTATGTACTTTCTAAACTCCAGACTGAAACACATAGCAGAATGGTTGATGATGAATAAAATGCACTCAAATTTGGATAAAACAAAGGATCTTATATTTGCTAGGGACCAGGTGATTCCTACCCCTCGTTTCATCACTTTAGCAGGCCTTCCATCGCTATTTGGGAGACTGTTAAACTTTGGGGCATTATTTTTGACTCGGTTCTCAGTTTCCACCCCCATCTCTCCTCCATTGTAAGCAAATGCTTTTTTAGAATGCGACAGATCTGTTCCACCGCAATCTCCTTGAACCGAAAGTAATATGTGTTCTTGTCCTTTCTTTGGTTCTTATGTACTTGGATTACTGTAACACCTTGTTTGTAGATTTTACATGGAGAGACTAAACCTATTTAATTGGTGCAGAACGCCGCTGTTAATTGCAGCAGCAAAAAAATTTGATCATGTACTCCCCCTTCTGAAGATGGAACATTGGCTCCCCATCCGTTACAGGTTGGAGTATAAAGTCCTCCTTGTTTGTAGTGTTCCATCTATAAAAGACTTCCACTATTCGTCTCTAAGTATCTGGTCCCATATGCTGCCTCTCATGCTCTCTGTTCATCAGGTCGGTACTTTCTCACTATCCCTTCTTTCCATCAAATCTTTCTGGTTGCATTTCATAACTCCATGTTTAATATTAGAGGGCACACCTTGTGGAATAGACTTCCCATATCGCTGTGACTGGAACCATTACTTCAGAGGTATAAGACAGCCCTGATGACATACCTTTTTAAGCAAGCATTTGAAGTTTGATTCCCCCCTTCCCCCTTTTGGCTATAACTGCCCGTGGGTGTGTTGCTCCCTTATGTTTGTGGCCTAACCTTTGAGTGCGTTCCAAGACAAGGTGGCCCTTGAGGCTAACCAAAGGATCTGTAATCCACTGCCCTAGACAGCTCGACAGTGTTATGATCCTGAATAGACTTGGGGATCCCAATCAGCCTAATATTATTCTGTCAGGAACGATTCTCTATTTTGAAAGACTGTTCAGTTGTGCTTGAAATCATTCTATCTGCTCACCACATGGCCTAATCGAATCTTCCAGCATGGCTACCCAGGTCTCTAGCTCGTGCTGAAAAGCCGTACAGTTACATTTCAGATTGCTGCAACTGAACTGAAAGCTTAATTGGGGCTCTAGCACACATGAGACTGTCGGGGTAAGTTGCTCCAGCTGGGCGTCAGAGAATTGGTGCGCCGCGGATCCAGATGCCTCCTCCATTTTATCTTTGGCGCCGGGGAGCTTCTCTTTGTGCATCTTATTTGATGTAGACGCTTTATGTTGCCCAGACTTAGTTATAATGCCTCTATATCGCTCCATGGTGCAACCGCATCTTGAGTATTGTGTTCAGTTCTGGTCACTGTATGTCAAAAAAGATATAACAGCATTAGAAAAGGTTCTAAGAAGAGTGACCAAGATGATAAAGGGGATGGAACTCCTCTGTATAAGGAACCGCTAAAGAGGTTAGGGCTCTTCAGCTTGGAAAAGTGACAAATGAGGGGAGATATGATTGAGGTCTACAAAATCCTGAGTGGTGTAGAATGAGTAGAAGTAAATCGATGTGTGTGTGTGTGGTTTTGCTTTTTTAAACTTGTTCCAAAAGTGCAGAGACGAGGGGGACACTTCACATGGAAATATTTTTTTCACTGAACGAATAGTTAAGCTCTGGAACTCTTTGTCGGAGGATGTGGTAACAGCAGTTAGCATATCTGGTTTAAAAAAAAAAAGGTTTGGACAGGTTCCTGGAGGAAAAGTTCATAGTCTGCTATTGAGACAGACATGGGAAAGCAACTGCTTGCCCTGGGATTTTTAGCATGGAATGTTCCCACAATTTTGGTTTCTGCCAGGTACTTGTGACCTGGCTTGGTCACTATTGGAAGCAGGACAACGGGCTAGATGGACCATTGGTCTCACTGTCACCCAGTATACCTACTCTTATATTCTTATATATATATGTCCATTTACTGTTGGACTTGTGGAAAATTGCATCAAGTGGTGGACACGGTAGCAAAGACAAGTAAAAAAATTGAAATAAAGCGGGAAGCCTCTGGAGCAAAACAGAGGTATGTCTACCCCACTTAAAGCATGGAGTGGAGGAGTGGCCTAGTGGTTAGGGTGGTGGACTTTGGTCCTGAGGAACTGAGTTCGATTCCTGGCACAGGCAGCTCCTTGTGACTCTGGGCAAGTCACTTAACCCTCCATTGCCTGCCGCATTGAGCCTGCCATGAGTGGGAAAAAGTGCGGGGTACAAATGTAACAAAAGTAAAAAATGTGATCTCTCCTCAAGTTGCTTTTATAATTTTCTTATTATTGTATTACTAATGTTACTTTTGTAAACCCCCTAGATAGTTAATTCATCAAAACTTGAAACGCCTTTAGTGCCAGTGTACAAAGTATTTCCTGTAGTCACTACAGTATCGATGCCTCATGGTGAACAGATTTAAATTTTTGAAGGTCAAGCAAAATATCAATTATGCAGTTGTCTAATTTGTTCTGTGCTGTTAATGCTTAAGATATTTGGCAACCCAGAAAGCATTGTCCAATGTTTCTGTTGACCAACTTATGAACTAATATCATATGAACTGAATCATTTTTAGCATATTTTTTTTCTGTGTTTCAGAGGATCATACAATTTCATGCACACCAGCTGCTGTCCCTGTGCCTTGTCTGCCGCTTCTTTTCTCCGTTCTCAGGATGTCTGCCTCACTAGAATATATGCCCAGGACAGCCGACCTCTGGTGCCCTCCTGCATCCTGGTTAGTGCACAGACTAAAGCAATACGGATGCTGCACTCATCCAGTCATTGGCACCAGGATCTGCCAAGTAATCCAGTGCCCGCTGAAAGTACAGCAAAACAAGGCCCAGAGAAGGTTAAACCCCAGCCAGACAACAATAGACATGTTTCAGTGGTAAAGTCTTTATGGCAGAAAATTGTGGATGAACTGAAGCATTACTACCATGGATTCCGCTTGCTGTGGATTGACACCAAGGTCGCAGCCAGAATGGTGTGGCGGTTATTACACGGGCAGGTGTTAACCAGGAGGGAGAGGCGAAGGGTGTGTATGAACCCTTGGAGGCCATCAGAATTTTCATATGTGGGCTCCAAATTTCAGTAAAAATCAAAGCATTTGCACACAAGCATGTCATGTTGCTGTTAAGAGTCTGAGGATGTATTTGGTTATTGTTTAACTAGTAAAAAAGGCCCGTTTCTGACACAAATGAAACGGGCGCTAGCAAGGTTTTCCTCGGAGTGTGTATGTTTGAGAGAGTGTATGTGAGAGTGACTGTGTGTGAGAGTGAATGTGCGAGTGTGTGTGTGAGAGAGAGTGAGTTTGGGTGCGAGTGTGTCTGTGAGAGAGTGTGTGTGTGTGAGAATGAGAGTGTGTGCAAGTGCATATGTGAGACAGTGTGAGAGAGTGTGTTTCACACAGATACAGTGTGTGCGAGAGAGAGTGTGTGTTTGAGACACAGACTCTCTGTGAGACTGAGTGTATGAGACCAAGAGAGTGTGTGAGTGACTGTGTGACACATAGAGAGTGAATGTGATGAGAGTGAGTGTGATACAGTGTGAGACATAGAGTGTGTGTGTGACAGAGATACCTCGCCCTCCCTCTCTCTCTCTGGTGTCTGAGCGTTACTGTGCAGGACGCTGAGCTCTGGCTGTGCTTCAAGAAACTGACCAATCCTATTTAATAGAATGCACCTCCAACATTCTGAAGCCGAGAAACCTCGTGTGGTTGGTCACTTCTGCTTGTGACAAACCCGGAAGTATGTGATGTCAATTCAGGAGATGGATACAGAGAGCAGGAATGCCTCAGCCATGCAGTCAGCTTCAGAATGTTGGAGGTGCATTTTATTATATAGGATGATCAGCAAGCATTTAACGTTTTCAGTAGTTTTCATGGTTCACAAGATGTATTGTTGTTTTTACAAAACAATGTTTCAAAATGGAATATTTACCCATTAAAATAAATGAGGCTTTGCTCTTGTTCACCTTATTGGGAAAAGGCCAGATTGGACCAGAAAGCACATTAGTTTGGTCTCTTGCCCTGCTCTGCTAGTACTGTTTGGATTCTGCTTGCATTGTGACAGTTTCTGGAGTCTTTTCTGCCTTAAGAGATGCCAAGATCTCTAGCTAGGAGATGGATAGATGGGAAGTGAGTCCTATTTTGATGGATCATGGCGGTTGCAAGTACTTCTTACCATAGTGCTTCCCAAACTTATCTGGTAGGATCCCATTTTAACACTTAAAAATTGTTGTGACCCAAGATGGTGATGAAAGCAAGATAGCAGACTTCTACTCCCCTCCTTTTAGTTAGCCAGAGCAAGAAGGCAGCAGTTGGCACAGGGCCCTGTGTGTCAGTGTTCAGTCACAGACCCCAGTCCTGTCTAACAGGACTTTACACAACAGGAGGGGGCAGAGCCTGTGAATGCTCACTGAGTTACAAGCTCCATGCTGATTGCAAGCATTGGGCGTAGGTCACAGTGAAGGTCCAGAGATAGAGGAGGGGCAGCTCCGTTTTTTTGGTGTTATCTGCTGAGGATGCAACCCCATTTAGGGGTTCCGACCCACAGTATGGGAACCACTGACTTAATCCTATGTTGGTATTGTCACATGGGAGCCTGCTTGCAAGTTCACAATGCAAACGGAGTCCAAACAATGCAAGCAGAGTACCTTCGGTAGGCAAGGCAAGTTCAGAAGTCAAGGCAGGAGTACAGCATGAGGTAGCTCAAATAGAGCAGGTTATACATAAACAACATGATAAGGCATGGTGTGACTGCAGGACAGGATGCACAGAAACTAGGTATGACATAAGGAACAGTAAGGAACTAGGCATGGCTGGAGCCTGTGTTAAGGGGCAGATGTTGGGGGACTAGTTCTGGAAAGGACTGAAAGCAGGTCCCAGTCATCTCTGTGAAGGCAGTTCTTCAAGCTGACTGAATCTATTAAAGCATTTCTAGTTTAGCAGATTGATTGATTAAAGGCGGGTAGGGGGAGGAGTCAGAGTAAGTTGGAGGATTTAATAAGACCTCAAATTACACTGCAATTTGTGTACTCCAGTGCCAGCTCAATGGTAGTACTTTGTGTGGCTCATGCAGAAGATCTGGATTTGTTTCATAGAAACAGAGAAAAATGTAGGCAGATGAAGACCATATGGCCTATCCAGTCTACCCCATTCATGCCATCTATTCTCCCCAGGCCTACCTTCTGCACCTTATGCGGGTTGGGACTGGGGGTGTTGTAGAAGCCCTTGAAGTTGCAGAGGAATGGGAGGAGAGAAGGGAGTCTCTCTCAGTACATAATAGTAACACAGCAACAAAGAGGATCAGACATTTAAATGCCATTTCAGAATAGGGGCATTCAGATGTGGAGAAACTGAGTACATCTAGATGGCAAAGGGCAGGGAGAAGGACTGGTCTGGGCAGGACAACAATACAGGCGTGCATTCCATATTTCATGTAGTGAATCCACATCGGTAAAAGGAAACCCAGACTTTGGAATTTATACCTGCTCTGAGGCACATCTAAGTTCATGCTGCAGGCCAGCTGTAAATCCCAATATTACCAGTCTCCAAAGTGCCAGGATACCACCCATATCATGTACCCAACCCTTCACCTCTCCCCCAAGCAACGCCAACCCCTGTCTCTGATATCAGGGCCCCCATGTGTGGGCACTTGCTTGACATATGGCAGCCTCATCATATCCCCTCTCCCGGGTTCCTCAGGACCCCAAAAATTAGGCCACAAGCCCCCTGACCCAGTTCCCAGGCTTACCAGGGGTTCCTGGTGTCGAGAGGAGTAGGAGTAATGCCTGCTGCATCTGTAAAATGGCTACCCCTGTCGGTAATATTGCACTATTACTTTTAAGAATCAGGCTTACATATAAGGTCATTTTGCAGTATTACCAATAGAGGTCTTGGCAGCTTTGGAAATCTGGTAGCTGTAAGGCGAGAGCAAATGTCATTGCTTCTGCCCCACTAGATACCAAGGACCACCCCCCCCCAGTAAGCATGAGAGCTAGGAAAGGGAAGTGGGAGGTAGGGGGTACTTCCAGAGAGGGGTGACTTTTTTAACGGTGGGGGTGGTTGTTGGGGAAACCTGCATTGGGAGGGGGTCGGGGTGGTTGTTGGGGAAACCTGCATTGGGAGGGGGTCGCCTATGGGGCGTTTTATCAATGCTGGGATTGGCTTTCCTTGCATAGAGTGCAGCGATTTTGGAAAGCTGCTCCCATGACTCTGTTTAGGAAGGGTGTTTTCCATATCCAGCTTTCTAAAATTGCTGCTTCCTCTGGACATGGAGGAGCTTGGTTGTACAGCCCTTTTATTTTGCAAGAGTCTTTGTTTGGTAGAGCCTTTTGTAAGATATGGGAATGCCACATGTCCTCTCTTGAAGGTTGGAATTCTCCTCTGCACATCTTTTCTGAAGTCTGCCTTCTAGTGTCCTGCTTGAAGGGTTCTTGAGGGAGTTGGAACCTAACACACTGCAATGAAGGGAGTAGGTGTGTGTAGAAGATGTGGGGTTTTTTTTAAATTGGGGGAGGAGTTGTGAACAGGAACCCTGATTTTTTGAATTGATTAATCTATCTGTTTTCTGATTTGTTGAACGGATTATATCCATTTTATTACACTTGTTCTTTATGTAACCAATTGCTTATCTACTCTTGATTGACGATTGTCATGATGTATTATTGTAATCCACATTGAGCTGCGAATAGGTGGGAAAATGTGAGATACAAATGCAACAAATAAAACAATAAATAAACCCTGTGAAGATGTGCATGAAGGATTATGGTTCAGAAGATCAACTGAGGTTAGTTCTGAGCCAGAAGCCCAAAAATAATGAGGGAATTTCTAGACCAAGGAAATAATTTATGTCATTTGAAAAATCTACTTAACTTTCAGATTCCAGCACTGCTTGTGTACAACTAGTTTGCTGTAAATATTTTGGTAACAGAGGATCATAGATGAAAATGGGTATAATTCTTGTTAGGGGAATGCCACAGGACTGAGTAGAGTTAATTAATAGGTTTATAGGCTGTAACACACAATTTTTCTTTTGTACTTTTTTTTATAGCTGATGAGGACATGTGTCGACCTCTTCCGCCTGCTCCCTTTCACTGTCTTTATAATCGTACCCTTTATGGAGTTCCTCCTACCTGTGTTTTTGAAACTATTTCCTGACATGTTACCTTCCACTTTTGAGACGGCATCCAAAAAGGTTTGAATTCTGATACCTTGAACAAGCAAATGTCTGTGTAATAGTAAGGGCCAAGTTGGATTTATGGTCTGGCCCATAAATTGTGTTCCACTCTGGTGGAACACACTATATAGTGCTATATCCTACTGTTAGACGCCACTGTTTTCATTTTACAGTGAAATCAACATTTTAACATAAATTTGTGGTACATAAATTAGCACATAGAATAAAGTTATGTGACTTTCTGAGTAATAAGTACATAGTTAAAGACCAGAGGTGTTTTTTTTTCCTACAAGAAATTAAGGGGTCCTTTTACTAAGGCACACTAATGGATTTAGCGTACACTAACAGCATACGCTAAATGCCATGCAGCCCATTATATTCCAGCTGGTGATCACAAGCAGGGGAGCATGGGGTGTTGAGAGCATAAAAACTGTGAGCTGAGAGTTATTGTGTTCCCTGCATTCTGTGGCAGAAATTTGGATGATTGGTTTAAAAGTTATTAGTGGGGCACAGACGTGATTGTACAAGACCACTTTATCAGTAGAAAACTAAGGAGCCCTTTTACTAAAGCTTAGTGTGTGCTAACATACATCAGCATGTGCTAAATGCTGCATATCCTATTTTGTCCTTTAAGACTTAAAGGAAAAGTACGCTGGGCAGCATTTCCGCTCCAAGCTCCATGGATAACATCACCCACAGGTGAGTGGAGGAGTGGCCTCGTGGTTAGGGTGGTGGACTTTGGTCCTGGGGAACTGAGTTTGATTCCCACTTCAGGCACAGGCAGCTCCTTGTGACTCTGGGCAAGTCACTTAACCCTTCATTGCCCCACGTAAGCCGCATTGAGCCTGCCATGAGTGGGAAAGTGCGGGGTACAAATGTAACAAAAAAAAAAATATGGCCTGCTTGTCCACCGTGCAAGTGGGGGAGCCTTACCGTCTGAGTAGTGAGTGTGGGATCAACTGTCTGTCTTCATCTGTGGAAAAGAGAGGTCGCGTTTGTTATCAGTTCACTTCAGTGCGTTTGGTCTTTACTTTTAATGTGCTTTCTCTTTCAGGATTTTTGTCCCTTTTGCTTCAGTGTTTTCTTTTACAAAGTTGTCTTTTCCTGTAAATATTTATTAAAGTTTTTCCCCACTTTTAAGATTCCTTTATTTTTTTGGCTGTAAGGCCTCCTTAGGACTGAGCACCGGCTGAATAGCATTGACATTTTTTTCAGATGAGCTTGCCCCCTTTTTCCTCATTGAAGATGGCAATACTTATGTACTTATGTCCCCCCAGGGTTCATTATGCTGGTGGCTCTATTTCTGATATTTTGCTTACTAATGGTATTGCGTGATGAAATGTCATCTTGTTGGCTGATTTTAAACTGCATTTTGATTCAATTGCCTCTGATTTAGTTGTTTCTGGTTTTTCTGATTCTCTTTTTGGTTTAGACTGGAAACACATTCTTTGTTCCTGTTCTCATACTGCAGGACATTTACTGGATTTATGTTTTTTTGGACGTAAATTTTCTAAATAGACATTCTGTGAACTATTTCACAGTCTCCAGTCCCCTGGTCTGATCATTATTGGATCTCTCTTTCAATTCCCATATTAAGGAAACCCTCTTTAGAGGTGCAATTGAGCCTTTAAAACAAAGAACTTTGGATACCAAAGTTGGGTGATTTGGATATTTGTCTGCTTCGGAAGCTGTCAGTCGTTGGTATGAGTCTGAAGTTCAGTGTTTAGATCTAGTTGCTCCCTTTAAGACTGTTATGTGTGTGAAAATCCTGGTTTACGGATAAGTCTGCAATGCTGTTATTCTTCTCCTCTAGAAATAGATCACTCGACTCAACAACTGCAGAAGACGGACAACTTTATCCATCGCCACACTGTCCGAATTAGGATGGTGCACGAATGAGGCAGTCAGGATACAGGTGAACTCAGATTCCATGGTGCTGAAGGACACCACCACCACCACCACCTGGATAAACATTCTTGGAGCACTGGCGAGACTGAAGGGAAAAGCCCTGGACTGGAAGTGAAAGCCCAGCAGCGCAAAACATAGAAACATCTGATGCGGTGCCTTATGGGTATACGCAAGTACTCCTGCTTGAGATGGAGAGCAGTGAGAAATTCTCCCGCTTGAACTCAGCCTATGACAGCTCTTAGTCTCTATATGAAAGCAGAACACTCGGAGGCAGCGATTTAGACCTTTGAGATTTAAGACTGGACAAAAGGTATCTTTCTTCTTTGGGACAATGAAGTAGATGGAGTATCTGCCTTTTCCCTGTTCAACCGGGGGAACTGAAACAATGGCCCCTGGTGCCGATGGACTCTGTGACTGAAGAAGTCCCGCCAAGTACTCTTGAAGAATGGCCCAGATTTCTTCATTGAGGGCCAACATCAGTAAAGGCTGGGGCATAGTTCCAAAACAACCCGCAGAGTTGTCGGTGCCATGGCAGAAACTGGGTCCCAGCTATCTGGAGACCAGCGCAAAGGCACTCTTCAATAAAGTAGGAGCGCTCCTCTCAGTGCCAACACTTCTCAGGTACAGAAGTCTTCGGTGTTGGGTCCAATGCTGACTGGTCCCGGGGGTTCTGCACTGTGGCCGGTGCCGAGGCAGGTGGAAACCCACTTGAGGCACATCCACTCCCAGTGTCAGACACTGCTCTGGTAGCCATCGGGACCAATGCTTCCGACGCTGATGCAAACGCAGAAGCCGATACCTACGTCAACGATTTGGATCTGCTTTGGACTTCTGGGTTCCTTTCTGCATATGAAAACAAAGAACATGGTTTATGGTTTGGCTCCAAACACTGGATACACCAGGAATGGGTGTCAGCCCCAGAGATGGTTTGATTGTATTGGGTACATAACTTAATGTTACTGGGAACCTTAGATGGCATGGAAGGAAATGATAAAAGGGGTGGGACGACTTCCCTATGAGGAAAGGCTGACTCATCTAGGGCTCTTCAGCCGGGAGAAAAGACGGCTGAGGGGAGATATGATAGAGGTCTATAAAATAATGAGTGGATTGGAACGGGTAGACATGAATCGTTTGTTTACTCTTTCCAAAAATACTAGGACTAGGGGGCATGTGATGAAGCTACAAAGTAGTAAATTTAAAACGAATCAGAGAAAAGTTTTCTTCACTCAATGTGTAATTAATCTCTGGAATTCGTTGCCAGAGAAAGTGGTGAAGGCGGTTAGCTTAGCGGGGTTTAAAAAAAAAGGTTTGGATGGCTTTCTAAAGGAAAAGTCCGCAGACCATTATTAAATGGACTTGGGGAAAATTCACTATTTCTGGGATAAGCAGTATAAAATGTTTTGTACTTTTTTGGGATCTTGCCAGGTATACGTGACCTGGATTGGCCACTGTTGGAAACAGGATGCTGGGCTTGATGGACCTTTGGTCTTTCCCAGTACGGCAATACTTATGTAGTTAAGCTTTGGAACTTGTTGCTGGAGGATGTGGTAATGGCGGTTAGCATATCTGGGTTTAAAAAAATATTTGGACAAGTTCCTGGGGGAAAAGTCCATAGTCTGTTATTGAGATGGACATGGGGGAGCCACTGCTTGCTCTGGGATTGGTAGCATGGAATGGTGCTACTAATTGGTTTCTGCCAGGTATTTGTGACCTGGATTGGCCACTGCTGGAAGCAGGATACTGGGCTAGATGGATGATTGTTCTGATCCGGTATGGTTATTCTTATGTTCCTATGTTCTTAACAGACCTTTGACTCAGTTTTTACAGGAGTTAGAGTATGAGGAGACCTTCTATGAGGCTTAGTGCCCGGCAGTGGGCCATATCTTGCCCTTCCTAAGATCACAGGAATAGCACTTATTGTCTAAAACATTCCAGTGGGGGGGGGGGGGGGGGTGAGGGAAACCACCCAAATTCCGCACAAAGGAGCATGACAGTCGGTACACAACCTCTGGTGTGTGGCGTCTCTGGCACTGGCTTCTTTTTCAAATGCTTAGAGGGGGTGGAGCCAGAGCTGGAACTCGCAGGAATATCCATATAGCCAGTTAAATTAGAGCTGGCCAAACCACCCCCAGATATTCAATGCTGGTTACCGGAAACTGCCCGGCATTAAATATCCAGGGTCATCACCGGTGGCAGCAGTTAACCACTCTGCCTGCCACTGGCTGAACATAAGGGAGAGTGTTCTTGATGGCTCTTGCGTCGGCACATAGTTTTGGAGCTTTAGGTTATATCTTGTCAAGATCCCTTTCTTTGCTTTTTGGAGGTGTGGGTCTCCCTGCACCACAGTTCCTTCCTTTCTTCAGAAAGTGATATCAGCATTTCATCTCATCCAATCTGTGGAGCTTCCATCCTTTTGCAGAGAGCATGAAGAGGCTCAGTCTTCTTCCTTGAAGCTTCTCTATATATGTAGAGTCCTCCTTAAATATCTGAAAGTCACGAATGAGTTTTGCAAATCAGACAGACTGTTCCTTTTGGTAAACAGAGGCTTGGTCTCATGGCTTCCAAGCCCACAATTGCTAGATGGCTGAAGGAGACTATTGCATCAGCTTATTTGCTTGATGGAAGCAGGCTCCTCAGGCCTTGTGGGCTCATTCTACAAGGCATACAATGACATCCTGAGCAGAGACTACCTTACTGTCTCTGGTAGATATTTGTAAGGCAGTGACATGGTTGACGCTGCATACCTTTGCCAAGCACAAATGGGTTGGATGTTGCGGTGCACTCGGAAGCCAGTTTTGGGACTTCAGTTCTCAGGATAGCACTCCCACCCACTATGGGGATTGGTTTTGAACATCCCACAGGTTCTGGAATAGTGGGAAGCTATGTTAAAAAAAAAATGATCAGGTAAGGCCTAATTTCTCCTTCCATTAGTCCTTCCCACTATTCCAGAAGGCCACCCGTGGTTTCTGAGATGTTTAGACAGTTTGAAGTAATAAGTCAAATAACAACTGTTGCCTTGCATTTTGCTTCCGGTATATCTCTTGTTCTCTTCAGGTTGTCCAGAGATGAGAGAGGTCCACACATTTGTTCGTCTGGTTAGTGTTAGGTTAGTCAGTTGTTTAAGGTTGTTGTGTTTATTCTGAGTTTCTCCGTATTGCTTGTCTACATAAATACTGTGGAGCTGGACTGGATGCCAAGAGAGATGTCCCAGCTTAATTTTCAGTTCTCTATCCACCTGCTGGTTCATGGACACAACTATCCCACAGATTCTGGAATAGTGGCAATGATTGATGAAAGAAAATTACCTAATTTCTCCATTTGAGCCACTGGATTCCTGTCCTCTGAAGTTCTTGACTTGGAATGTTTTTGGTGACAGTTATTTCTGCTCACTGGGTCAGTGAGCTTAAGGCCCTAGTAGTGGATCCACCTTACACAAAATGTCGTCATAACAGGGTGGGTGCAGAGAAGTGTTCCTTCCTAAGGTGGTGTCCGAATTCCATCTTAATCAGTTAATCATTCTGCCTACATTCTTCCCCAAACCTCATACCCATCTTGGCGAAACACACTGCACACCTTGGATTGCAAGCGAGCCTTGGCCTTTTACCTGGAGCAGACAAGGCACTATAGACAGTCCATTCAACCTTTTGTTTCTTTTGATCCCAACAGGATGGGGGTAGCCTTCGGTAAATGCACTCTTTCAAACTGGCCAGCACAGTGCATCTCTTTCACTTATGCCCAGGCAGGGCTGATTCTGGAGGGCCATGTCAAGGCTCATAATGTCAGAGCTATGACTACATTGATAGGCCAGTTGAGATCAACCTCCACTGAAGAGATTTGCAAGGCTGCAATATGGTCTTCAATCCACACATTCACATCCCACTACTACCTTGAGCAGGCTACCTGACATGAGAGCACATTTGGTCAAGACAGTCCTGCAGAATTTCTTTGGGATCTAGAATCGACCTCCACCCTCCTAGGCCCATTTTATTCTGTTGCAGGCTGCACCCTCACAACCAGAGTGTATGTAGTTTCAGGTTAATTGACCTCCTTGGCCTTGCCGTTGCGAGTCCCTATTGTCCTCATGTTGTTTTTGATGGCCTGCTTGCCCTCGGAGAAAGCAAAGTTACTTACCTGTAGCAGATATTCTCCGAGGATAACAGGCCAATTATTCTCACATACCCTCCCAACTTCCCTAGGAGTTGGATTTAGTTTCAGCTATGTTATAGTACTGTTAGTCCCTCAGCAGTGGGAGTGCTGCCTCAAAATCTTAAAGGAAAAGCTCTCTGGGCAGCATTTCCACACAAGGCTCTGTGGATGATGGCATCCACATGTGAGAATAATTGGCCTGCTGTCCTTTGAGAATACCTGCTGTAGGTAAGGAACTTTGCTTTATACCTATTGGCCACGTTGCACTTAGCATATACTGTTGTCCGTTAACGCACGCTAAGCTTTAATAAAAGGGCCCCAACCAATTTCATGTTACATAGGATATTTCTTATGAGTTTTTATTATTCAGCTCTGTTGTCATAGTAGGAAGAGGGAGGTTAGGGGTAGGAATTTGAGGGATAAACTTATTAAAAGTTTGATGATGAACTTCCATCACCTTGATCTGTATGGTATGTTTTGATAATTGTGTTTATGTACATTTATATGGCTAAATGTGTCGCCTTTGCATTGTCATCAATAAAAATATTGTCAATAATAAAAGGGCCCCTATGATAAAAACACTAAAAGTTACTTGATGCAGTGTTTCTCATCTGATTTTCACTGTAGAGTATAAATGAGAGGGAACAGTGTCCTCACCTCAATGGCTAGGGTTGCTCGCTAATGACACAAAGTTTCTTGTGCATGACAACTACTTTTCTAACTTTCCTGGTGCAAGTTGCACTATTAAAGCATAAAATCTAATGATTTGTTTGTTTTCTTGTCCTTAAAATAAAGGAAGAGAGGATGAGAAAGACACTGGGAGCAAAGTTGGAACTGGCAAAATTCCTACAGGAAACCATTTCTGAGATGGCAAAGAAGAACAAAGCCACCACAGGCAGTGCTACTCAGCAGTTTTCATCCTATGTCCAGCAGGTAGGTAGAGCTTGAGATGTTAATCATGCAGGAGTGAGAAATCCTTTAGTGTGGCTTTCAGAGATGCTAAAGCCTGTACTTGTGTTCTCCCAATATCCATGGAATGAAAGAGCAAAGGCAAAACCAATTTGGTATATGCATGTAATGCTAAAGTACATAGTTAAAAAAATTATTTTTATTTTATTTGTGGAATAATTTTATTAAAGCAACAAAAAGATGATTAAGATGACTCTATTGTCTGACAACTTGTTAACAAATCATATTCAGCAAATACAGAATCACTAGCCCAGTGAAATATTAATAAGAGCATTTTATTTGTATGGTACACCATGGGAGACACTCTTCATATGTAGGCCAGAGCACATTTAGAATTCACAAGATTATTATTAGATATGTAGCTAGTCTGAGATAGTGGAAGGAGGTAAAGAGACAGCAATGATCAGGACTTCTTCTTTATACTGCTGGCCCATTCATCTGCTAATGTTTGTAAAGATAATGGATTTGGTTGTACCATAGAAAGGCAGTATATCAAAGTGGTTTACTTATTTATTTTTCAGCTTTTATATCCCACAATTTTCCCACCACTGGCAGGCTCAATGTGGCTTACAACATTTATTACAAATAGTTGAGTACAATGAACGGAAAGAGAGAGTCAGGGTGGAGGGTAAGGATAAAGAAACGGGTCAGTCCAGAAGGGCCATGTCCTGAGGTCAGGGTGGAGGGTAAGGATAAAGAAACGGGTCAGTCCAGAAGGGCCATGTCCTGAAGTCAGTGTGGTTGGACAGGTTCGTTGGGGTATGCGTGCTCAAATAAGCAGGTCTTAAGCGACTTCCTGAAAGGCAGATAATCCCGGATCGTTTTCACTGATTTAGGCAGTGCATTCCACAGGTGAGTGCTGACGTAGGAAAAGGTGGAAGCATACATGGTTTTATATTTCAGTTTAGAACAAGCAGGGTAATGGAGATTTAAGTAAGACCGGGCAGTTCTTAGGGAGTTTCTTGGTGGTAGGTGGACTAGGGCATCCATGTACACTGGGGCTGTTCCGTAGAGAATCTTGTGGACTAGGGTACAGATTTTAAAAGTTATATGCTCTTGGACAGGAAGCCAATGCAATTTCTCACGAAGTGGACTGGAGTTGGTGAACTTCGACACTCCAAAGATGAGTCGAGCCGCTGTGTTTTGGAAGGTTTGTAGCTTTAGGTACTTTCTCTGTCCCTGTTGGGCTTACAATCTAAGGGCCCTGTTTACTAAGCCTCACTGTAGGTGCGCAAACTTTTTATCGCGCTAAAATTTAGTGCGTGCTGCGTTCCTACAGTGTGGCGTAGTAAACAGGACCCTAAGTGAGTTGGAAAGAGGTAAGCTTGGTCTTTCAACCATTGAAACCAAGGAAATGGTGAAACTGATTACTATGTCTTCTAACCAGAAACACAAGTAAAGCATAAGCTTCTATGTACTTCCCACCCATGTAGAAACTGACCTCAGTAACATGGTTTGAGCTGGAACCACTGTCGCCTCCTTACAGCAGAGGGTGCTAGTCATACAGAAACTATCTTTCATAATTTTAAAGCTAGTCTTTGGCTTTCTAAGCCCAGCAGGCTATGGGTGCCTTTCAATAAAGGATACTATTGTGATTTCTTTCTGCTTGTTTACTCAAGTATTCTCATCTCCTTATGATACTCCACCCAAGTTATGAATTTCACGAGATTTGGGAATCTTAAAAATGAATTTCGAGACAGTGTTCTTATTTTGCACAGTCTTTTAATTTTCTTACGGTAATTTTAGTTCAACCATTGGTGGTAAATATTAATGATTCTTATAGCAGCTTAGGATGTTGGGCTATTTAATGTAGGACCTTCATACTAGGGCTGCATTTCAATTGAAATTTGTAATCGCTTGATTAAAGTTGGGGCATACTTCAATGGAGGGGTGGGCATATGGATGGACTGGGAGGGGGCACAGGGATGGACTGGGGGGGCGTGCATTTCCTCCTCTCCCCCCCTCCCCCCACAT
The DNA here is from genome assembly GCF_901765095.1 of Microcaecilia unicolor. Classification (NCBI taxonomy): domain Eukaryota; kingdom Metazoa; phylum Chordata; class Amphibia; order Gymnophiona; family Siphonopidae; genus Microcaecilia; species Microcaecilia unicolor. Next base: position 321,923,318 of record NC_044034.1, on the reverse strand, counting down.
TAGATATGCCTTTACTGGTGAGGATGCTGAAGCCAGTTGAAGAAATCCACTGCCAAAGCGACCTCTTCTTCCTTGTGCTGCATCAGGAACGAGGAAATCAGTGGGGTGCCTCCAGCCACCAATGCTGGCACTCCCCGAGCATGCTCAGTTCATGCATGAACTGAGCATTCTTGAGGAGTGCAAGCATTGGTGGCTCGCTCTCTCCATGTGCCTCCCCTGTGCCTTCACCCATTTTCCCTCTCTCTCTCTCAAATGTGCTGCCTCTCCCGCATTCTCCCTCAATTCCCCCCTCCCACCCATGTGCTCTCTCCCAGACTGTCAGCGGCTCTCCCCTCCCTGTTTACCTTGTTCTTTCCAGTAAGTCTTCGCTCTGCAGCAAAAGTGTATTGAGATGCTGCCTGGGCCTTCTGATCCAGCGCCCCCTTTCTGAAAATAGGAAGTTTGTTTATTTATTTATGCTCACACCTTTTTCAGTAGTAGAAGGTGAGTTACAGTCAGGTACACTGGGTGTTTCCCTGTCCCTGGAGGGCTCACAATCTAATTTTCTACCTGAGGAAATGGAAGTTTAAGTGACTTGCCCAAGATCACAAGGAGCAGCAGTGGGATTTGAGCCAGGCACTTCTGGATGTCAAGACTGGTGCTCTAACCACTAGGCCACTCCTTCACAAGATGCATCGGAAGGGGGCAGGATGGGTCAGAAGGAAAGGCCCGGTGCAAGCCAAGGCAGCGTTTTAATACAGCTGCTACTGCAAGATAAAGATTTACTGCAAATAACAAGGTAAACCAGAAGGGAAAGGGAGAGAGCTGCTGGTGGTCTGGGAGGGGAAGGGAGGCACGGCACATTTGAAAGAGAGAAGGGTGAAGGCACGGGGGGGGGGGGGAGCACATGAGGAGAGAGAATGGGTGAAGGCACGGGGGGAGCAGAGGAGAGAGAATGGGTGAAGGCACGGGGGGAACACATGAGACAGAATGGGTGAAGGTACGGGGGAGCACATGAGACAGAATGGGTGAAGGTACGGGGGAGCACATGAGAGAGAGAGAATGGGTGAAGGCACGGGGAGCACATGAGAGAGAGAGAATGGGTGAAGGCACAGAGGGGCATATGAGAGAGAATGGGTGAATGCATAGGGGGCACATGTGAGAGGGAGAGCATGAGTGAAGGCATGTGGGGGCATAGAGAGAGAGAGAATGGGTGAATGCACAGGGGAGAAAGAGAATGGTTGAAGGCACGGGGGAGGCACAAAGGGATAGAGAATGGTTGAAGGCACGGGGGGAGCACATGGGAGACAGGGAGAGAATGGGTGATGGCACCCTCCAAAGCTGCAATACCTGTTCAATGGCTGTTGGGGTAGCTGAAGTCCTGCCAGCCAAAGAATGCACTGCCAAAGCGGCCCCCTTCCTCCACGTACTGCTTCAGGAGCGAGGAAGTCAGTGGGGTGCCTCCAGCCATCATCTCTTGCACTTCCAAAGCATGAACTGAGCATGTTTAGGGAGTGCCAGCGGCTGGAGGCGCCCTGCTGACTTCCTCACTCCTGTTGTAGCACAAGAAGGAAGGGGGCAGCTTTGGCAGAGGATTTCTTCGACTGGCAGGGCTTCAGCATCCCCAACAGCAAAAGTATGATATCTAATGTGGGGGAGGGGGGGTGGAAGAGGAAATGCACCCCCCCCCCCCCCCCCCCATGGACCGCTGGCTATGTCCCTCCTTTAATCGCACACTTTAGTCATGATTAAAATTTTTAATCAAAATGCAGCCCTAATATATATACAGTGCATGCCGGATAAGCACATGCTCTGTTTAACTGCATGCCGTACTTCGGTTTAGCGCACCACTGATAAATGCAAGATTCGCTTATATGCATGGTTTAAGACTGCTCCTCTGCAGGAAATACTCCGCATAAGTGTGCACATGGAATATAGAAGCCGATTGGCACGTGACAACCAAAGAGATTTCTCAAATTTACCACCCCTTTAACTGCCACAGGCAGAATAAGCGAAATAATTTTGTTAGAGTGTACACTGGAATCGTCGTCGTCGCCACGGCGGAACTGTAAGACTTTAACACTGGCTGAATGAATAGAAGTTCTTAAAAAATTAGAAAACAAAGTCAAGCATCTATTGCTAAAGAATATGGTGTCAATCCCAGCCAAATTTCATGTGTCTTGAAGCAGAAAGATCAGCTTCTGGAAGACTGGCAAAACAATACAAATCTACACAGGAAATGTAAAAGGGCGGGAAAAGCTGAGGAGGTAGAAGATGCTCTTCTTCGGTGGTTTTCTCGAGTCAGGAGCAGACAGTTTCCTGTCAATGGTCCACTGCTTATGGAGAAAGCTAACCAGCTAGCTGAAAGTCTTGGACTAACTGAATTCAAAGCCACTGTTGGATGGTTGGAAAGATGGAAGGAGAGGAACAACATAAAATTCAAGAAACAGCATGGTGAGAAACAAGACGCTGATGACTTTGGTGCTGAAAATTGGGTTGTTTCAGTTCTTCCTACCATCTTGAATGAGTTTGCACCTAGTGACATTTTCAGTGTTGACGAAAACGGTTTCTACTGGCGAGCGATTCCTCATGGAATACTTGCATTCAAACAAGCCAAAACTACTGGAGGTAAAACGTCAAAGGACCGACTGACGATCCTCCTTTGCTGCAATATGGATGGGAGTGAGAAGTTGGAACCCCTTGTCATTGGAAAGAGCAAACAACCCTGTTGCTTCAAGAAAGTTAAGTGACTTCCTGTGTCATACGAGGCTAATGCAAATTCGTGGATGACTGGGGAAATTTGGAAGCAGTGGCTAAAGAAGTTAGACACTAGAATGCGGGCACAAAAGCGTCAGATTTTGTTGCTTTGTGATAATTGTGCTGCACATAGTGATGATGTCAGGCTGTCTAACGTCAAGGTGGTGTTCCTGCCACCAAACACTACCACTCTGATCCAACCTATGGATCAGGGCATAATAGCCCATTTCAAACAACATTTTTGGGCTCTTGTGCTACGGCGTCTGATGAGCGTTATGGATGACCAGACTGGCAAGGATAAACATGCTGTTGAACTGGCTCGTAATCTATCACTGTTGGATTCCCTACATATGCAGAAAGAAGCCTGGAATCATGTTACACAGGCAACCATTGTGAACTGCTACAAGCGGGCAAGCTTTGTTAGGGATGTGGAGAGGGACGAAACAGATGCAACTGTTGCAAATGCGTCAGATGAAGAGGTTATTGACATCCCAGCCGGTGTTACTGAAGAGGTGTTTTATCGCTACGTAGCTGTTGATTATGATCTACAAACAGCTGAAGACAGCACTGATGTCGAGATATATGCCTACACGCAGGCAACAATGGCTGATGATGAAACAGACGATGAAATGAGCAGCGAGGCACATGCTGACGAAATTCAACAACCTCCTATCACTTTTGCAAGAGCGCTGGAGAGTGTCAACACTGTGCGGGCCTATCTGGAGGCCACTGGATGTCAGTGCTATGACAGTTTTTACCGTCTGGCAGACGTAGTCTATGGAACTCACAGACCCAATAATGTACAGAGGACTATAACTGATTACTTCAAGTAAGCCTAATATCAGTTAACGGAGACTGTATCCTGTATGTATAATAATAAACAGTACTGTACATATGTTTATCAGATGTCAAGCTTCTTTGGGTCACAACAGTTAAGTGCACGCTCCAGTTAACTGCATGCGTTTCTGTGGTCCCAGACCCTTGCACTTAAGCGGATTGCACTGTATATGTATATATGCATTTTCTCCTATATAGTGCAAAATATAAAGATCACACATGCCCAGAGATTGTGTTAGGGGGGTGCAACTAGGACATCTGCCACCTGGCCAGCGAGAGCCCCAAGCCTATCCCTATCTTCTCCACTTATGTCCAGCATCACTCCTCTGTGTCCCTATGTCCTCCCTCCACAAGTCCAGCATCTTCCGTCTGTGTTCCTGTTCTCCCAGATGTCTAGCATTTTCCCTCTGTGTTCATATACCCTCTTCCATGTTTGCCATTGCCCCTCTGTGTCCCTTCTCCTCCCTTCCTTCCCTGCAGGTCCAACACCTCTTGCCCTTCCCTCTAGCCCTACCCCACCCCCCATGGATCCAGCGCCTCTCTCTCCCTTCCCTCCAGTTAGCTCTCCCTCCCAATGGTCCAGCACCTTTCTCCCTTCTCTCCAGCTCCCCCTTTGGGTCTAGCAGCCCCTCCCTTTCCATGGGTCTGGTCCAGCAATACCCCTTCCGCTTTTCCAGTGCCCCCTCTCAGTGTGTCATTTGGAGGGACTGGTTATAGGGACCCACAGATTACAATTTATAGCAAACTAGTAAAAGAGGCCCGTTTCTGAGCAAATGAAACGGGCGCTAGCAAGGTTTTCGTCGCCAACACTCCCCCTCCCTGCCCAACCCCTTCGTTGTTCTGCCATTGCTCCGCCCTCAACGTCATGATGTTTGATGCAAGGGCGGGGCCCGGAGCGATTTCGCAACCCCCCCCCCCCGCCTCCCTCCCTGTGAACCCCTTCGTTGTTATGCCATCAAGGTTTTCGTCGGCAACACCCCCCCCTCCCTGCCTCTCTCCCTCCCTCCCTGCAAACCCCTTCGTTGTTCTGGCATTGCTCCGCCCTCAACATCATGACGTTTGATGCAAGGGCGGGGCCTGGAGCGATTTCCCCCTGCCTCCCTCCCTGCCAACCCCTTCGTTGTTCTGCCATTGCTCCGCCCTCGAGGGCGGGGCCCGGAGCGATTTTGGTGGCTTCACCACCACGAACCTTCGAACCTTTTTGAAGGAAGTCAGGGCTTGGCTTCACTGACGTCACTGTCTTCAGAACGTTGAGGGTGAGTTTTTTTTAATATATATATAGATTACTACTCTACCTATGAAAAGTTATTCCGTTATTATGCTTCCTCTGTGTGTACATCTGTATGCTGCACAAGCCTGCATGAAGTGGGATCAAATAAAAATGGTACCAACAATAAAGAACATGGAAGAAGTAGCTCACAGGTTTGGTTGCTTTGTTTTGAGGGTCCCTGTTCCCACAGTCAGGTATCTGAGCTCTCCCTCCCTCCCTTCGGGTTTGGCCAGCTATCTCTCCTGTTTCCAGCAGAGAGCCGCGGTGCAGGCAGCGCTGAAGACAGCTGCTTCTGGCTGCCCTTGTCTGTCTCGCTGCTTCATCCCACTCACAGAAAGTTGAAAATGTGGGATGAAGCAGCGACGGGACTGGGACAGCCAGAAGCAGCTGTCTTCAGAGGGAGGGAGGGAGAGCTCAGCTGCCTGACAGCGGGGACAGGGAGCAGAGAGCACAGAGAGCCTGAGGAAGCAAAATACTGCCTGGCTAGCTACTATTGGGGGGGGGGGGGGGGGGGAGCTAGGCTCCTAAGGCCCTCTGTAGCTACGCCACTGGAACAAACCACAGTGGAGGAGGAGGACAGTAATGCTGAGAAGGGACCAGAGCCCATTTTTTGAAAGCCAAGTTTAACAACCGGCTCCCCAAATTCTTAAAAAATTAAGAAACGGCTCGTGTGAGCCAGCTCAAGCACACCACTGCCTGGCTGCATAAGGTAGAGTTATGGATTGAGGGAGGGAGGGAGGCAGGCATGGAGATTGTAAATTATAATGGCCCTCTTTGCGCCCCAGGAATACCCTACTCCAGGGACAAAGGGCCTGCGCTTCCACTATGTGTTGGGCCGCCTGCCTAAATCCTTTTGATATTCCATCCCAGTGATATGTCTCTTGTGTAGATACCAGAAGGCGTAAGTCTAGGATACTGTCCATGACCATGGCCTTGTGTCTATCAGGATCTAAGTGAATCCTTGGTCATCTATGTAGTTAAATGTATTCTATTAAAATGCAACAGTAATTTATATAGACATTGAGTGTTAGTTGTGTGCGTGGCTTAGTTTGTAGTATCAATGAAAGATGAAGAATACTTGAAAATAAAGACAGAGATAGATTTGAGAGAGAAGGTTTTATTCTTACCAAGTTTTTCAAAGTACAGACATCAAACAGATTCTGGGTTCAACAGCACAGGGCCCTGCCGTCCGAGAAGAAGCGTTGGGGATGACTCCAACTTTCTCTCAAAATCTTATCCCTTTTATAGCCACAGATTCCAATAGAAGTCTATTGTGAGGTACATTTTTTTCTAATATTTCTCAATTTCTGAGATCATACTTTCGTATCCGGCCAGATGCGCATCTGTACCATCTGTCTTTCCGTTCTAGCTATTTCAAGAGATTGCCCCATATCCGTTAAAGCCAACATGTTTTTGGAACATTTAGTTTTTGTCGTTTACCAAAATATCTTTCTGTTAAGATACCAGTTTCACATCTTTCTTTAGTAATACCTTTCATAACATCTTATGATCTCAGTGCCATCTGATGGAAAATAAGTCCCACTTTAAAAACCTCATTTTATTCCTTTTGCCCATTTTTATTTCATTATAGGTGCTATATTCAATTAGAAAGTTGTACCTGGTTGTGTTAAGACCCATTGTTCAAACCTGCTTTTTGCAGATTCTCAAATATGACATCATTAGCTTGTTATTTGGCCTAGTCAGTACTTTTCAGTTGCTTTTGCCTGTGTAGCTTAGCCCACCACTATTCCAGTGGTAAGTCTGAAGCCAGGCCACATATTAACAAGATGCTGGACAGGGAACGGTAACTGCATTTTTTTTTTACCGTGGGAGCAAAGCTTTTTACTACTCCCATGGGGCGTAAAACGTTTTGCTCCCGCATTCGCAGTAAATGGCTAGATTATTTTCTTTTACCATGGATTACTGCGATTTACCACAGATCCCCCTCCCCATGTCATTCTCTATATGACATATTTATTCCCTAGTGCATTTCCCTTGTTTGGCCAGCAGATAGTGACTCTTTTTTTTTTTTTTTTTTGTAAAGCTGTTAAAAAAGTGAGTTTTTTTTTTACCACCTAAGCTGTGAGGTAATCTTTAGTTGCAGTAAGGGAGCACAGAGATAAACATCTGTCCAGAGACCCTGTTCAGACTTGAGCAGTTAATTTCTTGAGGCTTCCCAGGTGCTACCCAGGTAGTGACAGTGTTTAGACAGTTTTAATATTGATCCTTATTTAGTTACCTGTTATGGCCTGTTACTTTTCCATCTGTTTTATATGGTTCACTGTTTTAATTCTGTGACAGTAAACCTTGTTAGTTTATTGGCTCTGTTCTGGGCTGACTAAGAATCCTGGTGGTTTGTGTGTTGGGTGTATGGCTGCTTTCTAGGAACTGTAGGACCCCTGAGAGTGTGGCCCCAGTAACATAGAAATCACCAGAGAATAACTTCAGGGTGGGAGTACGCCCAGAGGCAAGTGAGACCCTGTCGGTGGAGTGGAGGGTGCTAGTGTAGAGCACAACCCAGGCGGATGCTAGGCATTTCGTGACACACACCTTTATGAGGTGTCAGCACAAATGGACCTGCAGTAATCAGGAGGCTAATTTTACTACCAAACGTTCCAAGCTTTTTCTAGCAATTTGGAATGCTTATATTCAATCCCTTCTGCTAAGCACAGGGGAGCATTATTGTAAACAAGCTGCAATATTAATGTTCACCAGTATATGACTTGCAAAACACCTAGTCACCCACCAGGGACTACCACTGCGGCCACCTGGATGGTCTGTCCCACACAGCTAAGGTCCACCTGCACCTGCTGCTTGTGCTCTACACTAGCACCCTCCCCCCACCGACTGGGTCACAACCACCACTGGGTGAGTCTCCTGCTCTCAAATGATCACCAGTGATTTCTAGGTTACTGGAGGCCACACTCCCAGAGGTCTCACAGTTCCCAGAAAGCACTCACAGACCCAACACATAAACCACCAGGATTCTTAGTCCAGACAAGCAGAGTGACCAATTACGTTTATTCTCATAACATATTGAACAGTGAACTATAAAACAGAAGGGGAAAACAACACACAATAACAGGTAACTGATCTAAATATTTTTATCACTGCCTGAATAGTACCTGGAAAGTACAGGAAATATAGCTGCTCACCAGTTACAGAATATAACTGATCAAAGGGTCTCAGCAGAGATGTCTTTCCCCCTCTACTTCCAAACTGAGACTGACAAATTACCTCATCACAGTTAGACGAGAAAAACAAACTGTCACTTCTGGTACAGCTTTAAAGAAAACAATTGCCATCAGCTGGCCAACCAGGAGAAACGCATATCATCAGCAAAACAACCAGGAGAAAAACGTCATCAGCAAAAACAATACAGTTCCATAGGCTCAGAAACCCAGTTTCGCCACAATGACTATTTATCTATTTCATCCCTAGCACGCATCTTTGAACCTATTAATGTCAGGCTGAGGGGAAGGATTGAGGGGGGGGGGGGGTTGGTAGGGGCATGGTTGGAAGGGAGGGCATAGGGAATTTAGCTTTAATGGACATAAGGGGGGAGGCTATAAGATCCAAAGCCTCCGCCTATTTGAGGATGCGGTGTTTATTAGCAAATTCCACAATGTTTCTCTTCAAGGAAGTAGTTTCCTTTGTATTTGGTTCTTGTACCTGGATATTTCTGTCAGTTGTTGAAATGTTGCCATTTTATCTTTTGTCATTTGTTCTCTCTTGACTATTTGTTCTGTATACATTCAATAAAACATATTGAAGTAAGAAAACTATGAGGCATATTTTCAAAGCACTTTGGGAGGCTAAGTTCCATAGGTTTCTATGGAACTTTGGGAGGCTAAGTGCTTTGAAAATGAGCCTCCATGGCTATAAAATCGTTTTCTCACCTCATGATTTTAAGAGGGTAATATGGAAACATGCCAGAAGTTTCTAGATGGTCCAACAATATGGTCCTCATTTCAGAGTCCAAGATCGTGACTCTTTACAGATTTGATCCCTGCCTTGCTTGGCTTTTGAAGTACCCCCACTCCAAGTAAACACTTGGTTATCTCACTTTTCTCTTGAGGGCATCTGCTGGGGTATTTCTAAATCCTTGAAGCAGGTCCAGGCAGTGGCGTGGCCAGACCTGACATTTTGAGTGGGCCCAGAGCTAATATGGGTGGGCACTAGGTGTGAGTAGATTTCTAAGTAAACAGTCTGTGCAACAGCTCTCCTGCATTAACACAAACCATATACCTGGTTCATGGAACACCAACATTTTTAAATATAATGATTTTATCCCATATCTTAAACTTGACCAAATATGACTGCTATGAGGCAAACATGTCAATGCCACATATCCTTCAAACTTTGCTTTGTAACAAATGCAAATGCCTGATTATGCTGTATTCATAAAACAGGTAAATTCTGAAACTGACATTTCCCATTTAAAAAGCCAGAGAAGTCAGACTCATATAGATTCCCATATGAACTACATGCACACAGAATCTTTTACATCGGCCACATGCAGAACACAGACCACCCCTTACCAACTGCAGAATAAAAGACAAAAAATTAGAAATCACAGAGATGCCAAGAACACAGACCACCCCTTACAAATTGCAGAATAAAACACAAAAAATTAGAAATCACAGAGATGGCAAATTACCCAGTTTCTGGCTTGAGATTTTGTGCAGTCCTGATTTAAACTTTATAACCCAAATCAGTGTGGGATTTGCAGTGCCTGATTCTGCCCATGGAAATCAGTGCTGCAAGTCCCATAACAATGGGGTGGTCAGAAATGCAGGACTGTCCCAAAATCTCCAGCCTGGAACTGTAGCCCGGCATCAACCTTGCCCTCCGCCCCCCCCTCCCCCATAGTTTGGCATCAGCCGCGGGAGAAAAGGCAGTGACAGCGATCAAAACAGTGGCGTACCTAGGGTAGTTGACACCCTGGGCTGGTCAATTTTTAACACCCCCCCTCCAAAATCCAGTACTAGGCATACCGAGAATACAAAACACTCAGGACCTATAGAGCAATTCTAGCATACTATAAGCAGTCATTTCTACAAGTCACACAAGGAAAAGGAAAGCATCTTAAACACTACAGTGAGCACTAGAACATCAATTCACCTATTGTAAAACAAAACCAGACAGAATAGTACAGATCGTCGATCCTGCACAGTCAATGCTAACTGAAAGCTATGTCTTTTTCACAAATACAGATACACCCTAATCCACTATAGAATAAGTAATCATAAACTTTCTATTTAGACAAAAATTAAGCTAAACCCCCAAGATGCCAGACTCTGCATACAATGCAACACCACAGAAACAGAAAATGTCCCTTAGTACTGTGCAAAATATAAAGACAGCAGATGTAAATTTGAAAAAAAAACTAACAAATACCAATCACCACTTTACAAATTAACAACTAGAAATAAAACAAATACAGAAAATAAAATACCATTTTATTGGACTAATACATTTAGCTTTCAGAGGCCAAAACCTCCATCCTCAGGTCAATACAGTATAGTGCTGTTACAGTATCCTATCCTGACCTGAGGAAGGGGGTTTTGTTCTCCAAAAGTTAGTCAAAGTGTATTAAAATTAGTCCAGTAAAAATATTACCTTATTTCCATGTTCTATTTATAAACATTTATTAACACAGCTACAATACTACTTTATCCTAAAGCAAAAACATAAAAATATATATTTTATTTACAGTTGTCTCTGGTTTCTGCTTTCCTCATCTTCTTTTCACTGTCTTCCTTCCATTCAGCATCTGTCTTCGCTCTCTCTCTCTGCCATCCAGTGTCTGCCATCCCTTCCATCCACTGTCTGCCCTTTCTCTCTGCCCCTTCAATCCACGATTTGCCCTCCCTCTCCCATCCATCCAGGGTTGGCCCTCCCTCTCGCTGCCCCTTCTTTTCAGCCCCAGCCCTTTTCTCCCACCAGTCCGGAGCTTCAGCCCCAGCCACTTCTCCCTGTCCCCTTTTCAGCCCCCCAGTTCCAGTACTTGCCTCCTTATCCCACCTACCCTCCTTTTTCAGCCCCCAGTTCCCTTCATCCATATGCCTTGCATTAGGGACCCCAGACCCCTTCTCCCATCTGAACCCTCCTCCCCAACCCAGTCCCCACCTGCCTACCAGCTTCATCGACAGCCAGGCGACCCTCTTCTCCTGCCACCGGGCACCCAGCCTTATGTAAAAAACGGTGAAGCGCCTCGCGTCTGCTCTGCTGTAAAACAAGCAAATCGACTCGTTGCATCGGCCCTTCAGTCACTGTGTAACTTCCTATTTCTGCGCGGGCGGGACACAGATTGTATCAGAGAAACATTGAACTATTGATCTAAATAACTTTAGACACACATGACTGTTATTAGAGATTGAGAAGTATTTTGAGAGAAGCAACCTGAGTGATATAGTAATAATTGATGGAGTTTTTTTTCAAGCCAAGCCTACGTCTTATAGCCTGCAGTGTTGGGCTGGCTGGGTGGCGATACTGAAGCTTTTTTTCTCCATCTCCATTTGACGTAAGTGAGATAACGTTGATAACGGGGTGGGTGTTTAATACTTTATACACATAGCTAGTGTGAGGCTGTGTCTAGATTTTCAGTTACTATTATTAGAAGCCAAGACCTCAAAATTTAAGTTCCAGTGATGTACAGATTTTATTTTCATGGTGCAAAGATAATTCATTAGTAAATTTGTTTGATAGCTGTGATCGGGGGATTACCAATTCAGATTCAAAATAGACTGTAATTTGGGAAAAATTAAAATCCTATGGGTTATTGTCTGACAATTTCGTTTTTTCTTAAGTTCTGAAAACGTAAACTTCTTACTTTGGTCTGAAGATAGAAGTCTTGGAGTTGTTATTGACTCAGCTTGATCCTTTTAGAACCCAGGGTTTTTTTTTTGTTCAAAGGCATTTGGTAGACTTGGGGACCTTTGTAATAAAGGGGCCCTTTTACAGAGCGGTGGTAAGCCCAAAGTGGGCTTACCGCTTGCTCTTCCGGAACTACTGCTGGCCCAATGCATCTGCCGGCAGTAGTCCTGCCTCGAGCATGTTCTATTTCCAGGGAGGAAAAGAAAACCCCCGGAAATGATTTGCACAGCGGTAACCCGGCAGTAATTTGAGCATCACCATGTGCTGCCTGGTTACGGCCGGGTTAGTTCAGGAGCCCTTATTGCCACCTCAGTGGGTGGTGGTAAGTGTTCCCTGTTGCATGGCCACGTGGTAAGAGTTCTCTTACCACATGGTTATTTGTATCTGGAGGCTTTTTACCCACTGTGGTAAAAAGGGCCATGGCACGCGGGAAAAACAGCTCCCATCACTAGCACAGGGCCCTTTTTCCCACAGCTTGGTAAAAGAACCCCAAAGTGTGGTAAAGTTTTGCAGTTACTGCCTGGCAAAGACTCTGTATTAACAGTTGGGGGCATTCCCGGCATCAGCCCATGTAGCTAATGCAGAGAAAAATATATCTAGCATGTGTTAATTGTGTTGCAGATAACGTGGATGCATTTACCATCTATTGAGCCCATGCCTGTTCTCTGCCTAGTTTGCATATGTTAAGGGGTTTTCCCCTCTCCAGATATCTTTGGCATCCACGTATGTATGAATTTTTTTGGCACTGTTCACACCTAGGTCCGTCACAGTGGCCAACAGCCCAGCACCCAGGAAATTATGCGCTTCACCAAATTGTTTGAGGATGAACTTACTCTGGAACATCTGGAGCGTGCTCAGCTGGTGGCACTCTGCAAGCTGCTGGAGCTGCAGCCCATCGGCACCAATAACCTGCTCCGCTTTCAGCTTCTCATGCAGCTGCGCTCCATCAAGGCTGATGATGAGGTAGGAGAGAACTCTTATTTTATGTCAGGAAAGATTGCACCCTTTGGTAGAATATTTTTACGCTTTCTGTTTGATTAATTATAGGGGTGCTTGTTTGTACCCGATTTCCTTGCTATGAATGCAAAATAGAGTTTATTTTTTTTTTTTGCTTTTCATCACAGCAGAAACCAGGTGAACAAAGAACACCCAAATTTACCCTGTACAGTGGATATGCGTATTTTAAATGAATAGTACCTCTTATGTTTTGGGAAGAGGACCTGAACAACTGAACAATGCTGACATTCTTCTGTTGAAATAAATAGTAACTAGGACTGCATTTCGGTTTAATATTTTTTAATTGCGATTAATTGCATGATTAAAAGACAGTAAGTATCAGAAGCAAGCAGAGAAAACTAACGATATTTTCTTTATTAACCATAAGAAGAACAGCTAGGAAATACTCACCATATGGAAAGTAAACATTCATTGTCTTACAGTTTGAGCCAACCACTGAGGCACTCAAGTTTTTCAATATTACCTGGTGAAAGAGCTGCATGTTTTTTGACTGCGGAGGTAATTATATAAAGGCTGCCTAAAGTTACCAGCTAAAATGTTGGTTGCTATGCTTGAATTCTGGTTTTGGCAATTTATCCACTTAATTGCCATATAGAATGCTAACGTAAGTCCGCATTTTAATGCCTAACTTTGGTTGCAAGCACTGATGCCATGTCAAAGGCTAGTGTAAATGCTTGCACCTATTTTGTGGAAAGGTGCGCCTTTCAGACCTCTCACGACATATCACAACCTCAAAATTGATGCTTTTTCCAAAGGATAGGGAGCACATCTTCAGGAATACTGCACCCAAGGCTTGTGGTCCAACACAGAAAATTAGCTCCACATCAGTATCCTCAAGCTGTGTGCAGTTTTCCATGTGATTACTGCTCTTAATAGCAGGAAAAACTATTCTCTTATTCACGGACAACCAAGTCGTCATCTTTTCTCTGAGGACAAGCAGGCTGCTTGTTCTCACTGATGGGTGACGTCCTCGGCAGCCCCTCCAATCGGAATCTTCCTAGCAAAGTCCTTTGCTAGCTCTCGCGCGCCCGCGCGCACCGCGCATGCGCGGCCGTCTTCCCGCCCGAAACCGGCTCGAGCCGGCCAGTCTTCTTTCGTCCGCACTCGGTACGGCTGTGTTTTTGTCGTGTCGAGCCCCGGAGAGTCGACCTCGGCGCGTCCGTTTTCTAAATCGACGTGTTTTTCTTCGGAAAAGTTTCATTTTCGTTCGGAAAGTGCTCCGAAAACCCCCTTGGGTTTCGTTTGCCCCTTCCCGTATTTCCAGTTTTGCCCCGGTAAGTTTTCTTTCGTTGTCGGGGTAGGCCTCTTTCGGCCTCGGTCGAGATTTTTTCTCCCTTAAAGTTTTGGTGCTCCAAATTCGTCATTTCGGATTTTGACTTCGCCGGCGTGATTTTTCCGCCCATGACATCGAAGCCTTCCAGCGGCTTCAAGAAGTGCACCCAGTGCGCCCGGGTAATCTCGCTCACTGATAGGCACTCTTCGTGTCTTCAGTGTCTGGGGGCCGAGCACCGTCCCCAGAACTGTAGTCTGTGTTCCCTCTTACAAAGGCGGACTCAAGTAGCGAGATTAGCCCAGTGGAACGTTTTGTTCTCGGGCTCTTCGTCGGCATCGGCACCGGGGTCATCGTGTGCATCGACGTCATCAGCGTCCAGACCTTCTTCCTTGGCTGCCAGTGCATCGAGGCATCGGCCCTCTGCATCGGCGCCGAGACATCGGATAGCTGCATCGACGTCGGTGGTACCGGGACCTCGTCTCCTGATGTCGTCGGACGGTGGTGCATCGAGTGGAGTGCAGGTGAGGGCTGTCCATTCCCCTGCTGGTGGCGGTGAGCCCTCGGGTGGGTCTCCTCCTACCCTGAGGGCTCCTGCGGTACAGCCCCCCCGAGATCGACCCCCTTCGGTCTCGGCCCCGAGGAAGCGACGGATGGATTCTACGTCCTCCTCGTCGGTGCCGGGGAGCTCCGGTGACATGCTTCGGAAGAAGTCGAAGAAGCATCGACACCGGTCCCCTCCCCGCGTCGGCACCGAGAGCTCTGGGTCGCCGAGGGAGTCGGCACCCAGCAGGCATCGGCACCGAGAGGACCGCTCACCCTCTGTTCAGGAGGTGTCGATGCGCTCCACTCTGGACAGCCCGGAACAGCCTCCACGCCCGGAACAGGTTCTGACGTCGACGCCTGCATCGACCTCCATGCCTTTCTCTGCAGCCGCTCTGAACGAGAGCCTCCGGGCCGTTCTCCCAGAGATTCTGGGAGAGCTGTTGCGCCCTACCCCTCCGGTACCGGCGGTGCTTGCGCCTCCGGTACCGTCGAGCGTGGCGCCGGCTGGCCCATCGCCCGGGGTGAGGTCCCCGACGTCGGTACCGCGTGCGGTGCCGACTGCGGCCACCTCCCAGGAGGGCTCCCCGACTACGTCGGCGGAGGGAGCTTCGCCGATGCGGGCGAGGGAGTCTACCTCTCGACGCCCCCATCGTGGACGTGGCTCCACGGAGTCGAGCCGGGCACGGTTGCAGACGCAGGTCCGTGAACTTGTGTCTGACACCGAGGGTGAGGCCTCGTGGGAAGAAGAAGAAGATCCCAGATATTTCTCTGACGAGGAGTCTGAGGGTCTTCCTTCTGATCCCACTCCCTCTCCTGAAAGGCAGCTTTCTCCTCCCGAGAGTCTGTCTTTTGCTTCCTTTGTCCGGGAGATGTCTACGGCCATCCCCTTCCCGGTGGTTGTGGAGGACGAGCCCAGGGCTGAAATGTTTGAGCTCCTGGACTATCCTTCTCCACCTAAGGAAGCGTCCACTGTTCCCTTGCACCATGTCCTGAAAAAGACATTGCTTGCGAACTGGACAAAACCATTAACTAATCCCCACATCCCCAAGAAGATCGAGTCCCAGTACCGGATCCATGGGGACCCAGAGCTGATGCGCACCCAGTTGCCTCACGACTCTGGAGTTGTGGATCTGGCCCTAAAGAAGGCTAAGAGTTCTAGAGAGCATGCTTCGGCGCCCCCGGGCAAAGACTCTAGAACCTTAGACTCCTTTGGGAGGAAGGCCTACCATTCCTCTATGCTCGTGGCCAAAATTCAGTCTTACCAGCTCTACACGAGCATTCACATGCGGAATAATGTGCGGCAGTTGGCGGGCTTGGTTGATGCTCTTCCCCCTGAGCAAGCCAAGCCTTTTCAGGAGGTGGTCAGGCAGCTGAAGGCGTGCAGAAAATTCCTGGCCAGAGGAGTTTATGACACTTTTGATGTTGCGTCCAGGGCCGCTGCTCAAGGTGTGGTGATGCGCAGGCTCTCATGGCTGCGTGCCGCCGACCTGGAGAATAGACTCCAGCAGCGGATTGCGGACTCGCCTTGCCGTGCGGACAATATTTTTGGAGAAAAAGTCGAGCAGGTGGTAGAGTCTCTCCACCAGCGGGACACCGCATTCGACAAGTTCTCCCGCCGGCAGCCTTCAGCTTCTACCTCTACAGTTAGACGATTTTTCGGGGGAAGGAAGACTGTTCCCTATACTTCTGGTAAGCGTAGGTACAATCCTCCTTCCCGACAGCCTGCGGCCCAGGCTAAGCCCCAGCGCGCTCGCTCTCGTCAGCAGCGTGCGCCTCAGCAAGGCCCCGCGGCTCCCCAGCAAAAGCAAGGGGCGAGCTTTTGACTGGCTCCAGCAGAGCATAGCCGACATCCAAGTGTCAGTGCCGGGCGACCTGCCAGTCGGAGGGAGGTTGAAAGCTTTTCACCAAAGGTGGCCTCTCATAACCTCCGATCAGTGGGTTCTCCAAATAGTCCGGCAAGGATACACCCTCAATTTGGCCTCAAAACCTCCAAATTGTCCACCGGGAGCTCAGTCTTACAGCTTCCAGCACAAGCAGGTACTTGCAGAGGAACTCTCCGCCCTTCTCAGCGCCAATGCGGTCGAGCCCGTGCCATCCGGGCAAGAAGGGCTGGGATTCTATTCCAGGTACTTCCTTGTGGAAAAGAAAACAGGGGGGATGCGTCCCATCCTAGACCTAAGGGCCCTGAACAAATATCTCGTAAAAGAAAAGTTCAGGATGCTTTCCCTGGGCACCCTTCTCCCCATGATTCAGCAAAACGATTGGCTATGCTCTCTGGACTTGAAGGATGCCTACACACACATCCCGATACTGCCAGCTCACAGACAGTATCTGCGATTTCAGCTGGGCACACGTCACTTCCAGTACTGTGTGCTACCCTTTGGGCTCGCCTCTGCGCCCAGGGTGTTCACAAAGTGCCTAGCTGTGGTAGCAGCGGCGCTTCGCAGGCTGGGGGTGCACGTGTTCCCATATCTCGACGATTGGCTGGTGAAGAACACATCCGAGGCAGGAGCCCTGCAGTCCATGCAGATGACTATTCGCCTCCTGGAGCTACTGGGGTTTGTGATAAATTACCCAAAGTCCCATCTTCTACCAGTGCAGAAACTCGAATTCATAGGAGCTCTGCTGGATTCTCGGACGGCTCGCGCCTATCTCCCAGAGACGAGGGCCAGCAACTTGTTGTCCCTCGTCTCGCGGGTGCGAGCGTCCCAGCAGATCACAGCTCGGCAGATGTTGAGATTGCTAGGCCACATGGCCTCCACAGTTCATGTGACTCCCATGGCCCGTCTTCACATGAGATCTGCTCAATGGACCCTAGCCTCCCAGTGGTATCAGGCTGCTGGGGGTCTAGAAGACGTGATCCACCTGTCCACGAGTTTTCTCGAATCCCTGTATTGGTGGACAATCTGGTCCAATTTGACTCTGGGACGTCCTTTTCAAATTCCTCAGCCGCAAAAAGTGCTGACTACGGATGCGTCTCTCCTGGGATGGGGAGCTCATGTCGATGGGCTTCACACCCAAGGAAGCTGGTCCCTCCAGGAACGCGGTCTACAGATCAATCTCCTGGAGTTGCGAGCGATCTGGAACGCTCTGAAGGCTTTCAGAGATCGGCTGTCCCATCAAATTATCCAAATTCAGACGGACAACCAGGTTGCCATGTACTTTGTCAACAAGCAGGGGGGCACCGGATCTCGCCCCCTGTGTCAGGAAGCCGTCAGCATGTGGCTTTGGGCTCGCCGTCTCGGCATGGTGCTCCAAGCCACATATCTGGCAGGCGTAAACAACAGTCTGGCCGACAGACTGAGCCGGATTATGCAACCTCACGAGTGGTCGCTCAACTCCAGAGTGGTGCGCCAGATCTTCCAAGCGTGGGGCACCCCCTTGGTGGATCTCTTCGCATCTCGAGTGAACCACAAAGTCCCTCAGTTCTGTTCCAGGCTGCAGGCCCCCGGCAGACTGGCATCGGATGCCTTCCTCCTGGATTGGGGGGAGGGCCTGCTGTATGCTTATCCTCCCATTCCTCTGGTGGGGAAGACTTTGTTGAAACTCAAGCAAGACCGAGGCACCATGATTCTGATTGCTCCCTTTTGGCCGCGTCAGATCTGGTTCCCTCTTCTTCTGGAGTTATCCTCCGAAGAACCGTGGAGATTGGAGTGTTTTCCGACCCTCATCACACAGGACGAAGGGGCTCTTCTGCATCCCAACCTCCGGTCCCTGGCTCTCACGGCCTGGATGTTGAGAGCGTAGACTTTGCCTCTTTGGGTCTGTCAGAGGGTGTCTCCCGCGTCTTGCTTGCTTCCAGGAAAGATTCCACTAAGAGGAGTTACTTCTTTCTGTGGAGGAGGTTTGCCGTCTGGTGTGACAGCAAGGCCCTAGCTCCTCGCTCTTGTCCTACACAGACCCTGCTTGAATACCTTCTGCACTTGTCTGAGTCTGGTCTCAAGACCAACTCTGTAAGAGTTCACCTTAGCGCAATCAGTGCATACCATTACCATGTGGAAGGTAAGCCGATCTCAGGACAGCCTTTAGTTGTTCGCTTCATGAGAGGTTTGCTTTTGTCAAAGCCCCCTGTCAAGCCTCCTACAGTGTCATGGGATCTCAATGTCGTTCTCACCCAGCTGATGAAACCTCCTTTTGAGCCACTGAATTCCTGCCATCTGAAGTACTTGACCTGGAAGGTCATTTTCTTGGTGGCAGTTACTTCAGCTCGTAGAGTCAGTGAGCTTCAGGCCCTGGTAGCCCAGGCCCCTTACACCAAATTTCATCATAACAGAGTAGTCCTCCGCACTCACCCTAAGTTCTTGCCAAAGGTTGTGTCGGACTTCCATCTGAACCAGTCAATTGTCTTGCCAACATTCTTTCCCCGTCCTCATTCCTGCCCTGCTGAACGTCAGCTGCACACATTGGACTGCAAGAGAGCATTGGCCTTCTACCTGGAGCGGACACAGCCCCACAGACAGTCCGCCCAATTGTTTGTTTCTTTTGATCCCAATAGGAGGGGAGTGGCTGTAGGGAAACGCACCATTTCCAATTGGCTAGCAGATTGCATTTCCTTCACTTACGCCCAGGCGGGGCTGGCTCTTGAGGGTCATGTCACGGCTCATAATGTTAGAGCCATGGCTGCGTCGGTAGCCCACTTGAAGTCAGCCTCCATTGAAGAAATTTGCAAAGCTGCGACGTGGTCATCTGTCCACACATTCACATCTCATTACTGCCTGCAGCAGGATACCCGACGCGACAGTCGGTTCGGGCAGTCAGTTCTTCAGAACCTGTTTGGGCTTTAGGATCCAACTCCACCCCCCGAGGGCCCTGTTTGTTCTGTTCCAGGCTGCACTCTCAGTTAGTTGGTAAATTTTTTAGGTCAATCTCAGTTATGTCCTCGCCGTTGCGAGGCCCAATTGACCATGGTTGTTGTTTTGAGTGAGCCTGGGGGCTAGGGATACCCCATCAGTGAGAACAAGCAGCCTGCTTGTCCTCGGAGAAAGCGAATGCTACATACCTGTAGAAGGTATTCTCCGAGGACAGCAGGCTGATTGTTCTCACAAACCCGCCCGCCTCCCCTTTGGAGTTGAGTCTTCCCTTGAAGTATATTGTCTTGCTACATACTGGACTGGCCGGCTCGAGCCGGTTTCGGGCGGGAAGACGGCCGCGCATGCGCGGTGCGCGCGAGAGCTACCAAAGGACTTTGCTAGGAAGATTCCGATTGGAGGGGCTGCCGAGGACGTCACCCATCAGTGAGAACAATCAGCCTGCTGTCCTCGGAGAATACCTTCTACAGGTATGTAGCATTCGCTTTATGTGAACTAAAAAAAAAGGGGGGGGGGGCAGGGGTCTGTCCCTATGCCAAGATGGATATCTCACCTGGAACACTCTCCTCCACCTCGGGTTATGTTTTTATTTAACTAGCTTCATATATTCCAGGGATTTGCAACATCCTAGCAGATAGACTCAGCAGAATCTTGATGGTACACGAATGGTCCCTTTCCACAACAGCCAGTTGCAAAATATTTCAACTTTGAGGTACTCCTACAGTAGATCTATTTGCCACAGAACTCAACAGAAAATGTCACCTGTTTTGTTCCAGAATTCTTTTGCTTCAAAGCCTCTCCACAGATGGATGTACCCTCTCATGGAACAGTGGCCTTTTCTACGCCGTCCCTCTGAACCCATTTATTTTGAAAGTAATCCAGAAAATGATCCAAGATGCTACAGACATTATTCTTATTGCTCTCAACTGGCCACAACAACCCTGTTACCCTTGGCTTTCCACACTGGTAGTAGACAGCCTCATTCATTTGGGATCCCACTCACATCGTCCTACAGCAAAAAAGCCATCTTCCCCATCCCCGTCTCAAAGCCTTAGCTTTAACAACTTAGAGATCGAGGGACCAGTTCCCAGTTTAGTTTCTTAGTTACTTTAATCTCCGTTTGAGCCACTTGCTTCTACATCACTACAATTCCTTACTTGGAAAACTCTGTACCTTATCACCATGACATCAGCTTGATGGATTGGTGAAATCCAAGCCTTAGTATGTTATCCCCGCTATTCAAAAATTTTCCCTACAAAAATAGTACTTTGTGCTCATCTTAAGTTTTTGCCTAAAGTTGTTTCAGCTTTCCATCTTACTTGAGATACTGTATTGCCTATGTTTTTTTTTTTTTTTTTCCATAGCTCCACTCACAACCAGCAGAAGCTGCATATCATACACTTGATTGCGGAAAGGCTCTTCTTCTTTTTTTTTTTTTTTTTTTAATCAAAACGGATCAAAATCTCACAAAAGATCATCTCAGATTTTCCTTTCCTTTCAATCTTGATCAATGGGACTAGCAGTATTCAAGAACACACTACCTTTGTGGATAGCAGACTATTTATTTTTGTTATCAACAGGCTAACATGGCATCTCCAAGCAGAATTGGAGCATACTCTTTATGTGCCATGGCCACTTCCATAGCTCATTTACGTGGCATCCCTCTCTTGGACATCTGTAAAGTTGCTACATGGTCTACATGTCATACTTCTAAACATTACTGCCTGGACACTGCAACTAGAAATGATGCAAAATTTGGACAGGCTGTCCTTCAAAAAATCTATTTGCTTGACTAGTGACTTCCTACCCCCACCCCCTCTGTTTTCTTACTGAGTTGCAGTGAGTCTGTTCTATTTATAGCAACCCTTAGCTTGGGAGTCACCAAGTGAAAGCAAAGTTGCTACCTGTAGCAGGTATTCTCCATGGATATCCAGGATAATGTAGACCACCTTCCCACCCGCTGTCCCCTTAAAATCCAAAGGAACATATTCAAGTGGTAGTACTACAGTAAGATCAACAACCTCGTTTCCAGTTTTTAATCTATAAAAATTGCTCCATTCTTGCTACTTAATGAACCAAGGAGGTAGCTTACATTGGCAAGGCAGGAAAGGGAGCCTCTCGCATCATTGGCTGAAGCATTTAATTATCAAACTAGAGAGAGCATGTCTGAGCAGACAACCCACAAAGGAGGCTACTAAGTGTGTCTGCATTATCCTGATGTCCATGGAGAACACCTGCTATAGGTAAGCAGCTTCACTTTGACTTTATCTTAGATTCTCCATTTCCTTGCAACCCAACTGAAATGTTAACTGAAGTAAAGTGGCATTCTTCCAAATGGTAAACAGCGGACAAGAGTGCAGAATCCATGTTTCCAGGGTGTCCTGTCTGTTTTGATATTTCTTCTCTCTCCTCCTCTATATCTAAAAAGCAAGCCCCCCCCCCCCCCCCCCCCCCCACCTTTGCTTCTGGACTGTCTGGCAATCCCTGGCCTTATTCCCCTAGCTTTTCATTAAATCTAGTCTCTCTCTCTCTCTCTCTCTGCTCTCCATCCAGCGTCTCCCTTTTCCCTCTACATGTCCAGAATCCCCTTGTCTCCCTATCCTCCACTGTGCAACATATTTCCTCCATGTCTGGCATCGCCCCCTCCCACGCTCATGCCCAACAGCATCTCCTCCATTCCCCCCCCCCCCCATGTCCAGCTAGCCTGCCAGCAAAACCATAGCGCCCCCCCCCCACACACACAACAAGAACACATTGACCCGGGCTGCCCACCAAATCTGGGCTCCCCCCAACCCTCAACCATAGGCCTGCCCTGGGCCTAACTTCTAAAAGCCCTTGTAGGCTAGTGGCCTCTTCGGAGCAGAAGCAATCCTGAGTTGCTCTTGCTCCCACCCACTGCATAGTGAAAATGATAGTTCCCACAGCAGCATCGCAAGACTACCACGGTAGGTTGCAATCACCATTTTGGGGTTAGAACTGGCATGGGGTGAAGTAATCCTCAGTTACTTGCACTGGCATTTTTGGCTGAAACTTGAATCCGGATTTCAGACCAGTCTCACTGCATGCGTGTGTACAAGGGTGGCCCACTTCCCTGGTTGAAAATCCATGTCGGTGAAGCAAAGTTGGAAGATAGTGCATGGAGGTTGGGAGATGTTGCAGTGTCAGGTCAGCTATCGTGACTAATAATTAACAGATTTATTGCAGCATTAACTGTGATTAACTTGCAGCTCTAGTAGTAACATTTTCTTACTGTTTTTTTTTCCCTCCAAATAAATCACTCCTTTTTCCTCTCATTCATAATCTAGACGAAAACTGTACATCAGCAACTTTTGAAACATTAGTATTATGGTAACCCATTCATTGTAAAGGCACCAACAGCTTGCATTCTGCTGTTCTCAATGACATTTTAAAAAATTATTATGTTAAAAATAAGCAGGTTTTGGCAAGAATGATTTATGGGATTCTTAACTGTGGGTGGCACAACTTTAGTTTGGGAAGGGGGTGGGAGGGGATTCAGGGAGGGAATTTCTATTGCTTTGGTGATTTGTAAGTGAAGTTATTGCATTGGTATTGTTGTATTTGATTTTAAAGTTTTTATTGTGAAAATAAAAAAAAGAATGATTTCTGGACGGTGTGTAAGATCACTTGTTTGGCAGCCTTGATTTTTGTAATAGAATGTGGACCAGAAAGCAGGTTCTCCACTAAGTTACAGTTGATAAATGAGCAATTTTTTAAAGTTAATTTATATGTTGTGATTTAGTGCATGTGCTATCATAACTAAAAGGAGATTGTATTATGAGACAATAGTGTTACACATTCAGTTTCCAGTTGCCACTCTGTCCTGTGGGTGCAGCCATCTCTCTAAAGTTGTAAAAGCGTCAGGTGTGACTCTATCCATTACATTTAAATTTATTTTTTGTTTGTTTTCTTAGATGATTTCCACGGAGGGTATCGATGGCTTGAGTGTGTCAGAACTGCAAGCTGCAA
Source organism: Microcaecilia unicolor (assembly GCF_901765095.1). Classification (NCBI taxonomy): domain Eukaryota; kingdom Metazoa; phylum Chordata; class Amphibia; order Gymnophiona; family Siphonopidae; genus Microcaecilia; species Microcaecilia unicolor. The sequence continues at coordinate 321,899,968 of NC_044034.1, read as the reverse complement.
GCAGAGCCAGAGGGATGAGATCTTTGGGCCTGACAGAAGAACAACTAAAAGAACAAATCGCTCAGGTGAAGACACAAGGGTTACATGGAGAGGTGGTATAGTTCCTGAGTATTTTGGGCTTGGTTCCACAAGTAACTGGTTCGCTTAACCTAGTATTTTTGCCCATTGGGGCTCTCTACCTAATAGAAATGTTTTCTGTCTTATATTCTTTGGTGAGTAGGTGAAAACGGTAAAGTAAGCTTTTGAGCCAACCCTGGTCTTTAACATACATCATCACCTTTGTAAAAGTCTTGTATTAGCCTTTTAAAAGGTGTTGCTTGTTAGAACTCTGTATTATAACAGTTTAAATGCTATTTTTCCCTTTTCTGTTATTTAATAGTGGATAGACCTGCATCTGAATGAAAATGTTCCTCCATCCCTCCTGTTACTTTCCCGAGCTATGTATTTAACAGATGTGAAGCCGAAGCCCATTCAGATACCACCTATTGAGGTGAGATGCTCAAATAATGCTATTTTTCTTCTTTATTTTAGTAACCATAAGTTTTACTTTAAATGTTACTGTGATATATTCTTGATATGATCCATTCTGGGCTTTGACCAGGAAGAGCGAATTAGAAAATTAATAAGTGAGCTTCTTAATTCACTAAAAAGTGTGCTAGCTTTGGTGAACATTGTACACAAAGGACACACGTACTTTGTACTTGCTATCTGTGCATGTACATAACAAGTGAACATTTCTTCATAGTATTTCAACATGGTTTGAACATTGCCTCAAACATTTCCAAGTCATTGGTTGTATCCTTACTGCCTCTCTGAAAATGGGATTACTGCGTTTGTACCATAAAATTAAATTATGGATGTGTGTTATTTGTGTATTTGGTACTAAAACCTGAAAACGTTTTCAGAATAAAAATTGAAGTTAATAACAACAAATTTGGTTGTTTAACTTATATTCTGCTTATAACTAATAGTAACATACATATTCTGTTCTATCCTATTCTGTGATTTCTGTTCGCCTGTGTCCATTGGATTCAAGGCAGATCTCAAAAAAATATCCCTAACATATTTATTATTATTGTTATTCTTATTATTTGTTGTTGTTATTATTTGTTACATTTGTACCCCACATTTTCCCACCTATTTGCAGGCTCAATGTGGCTTACATGGTACGGGAGAGGTGTTGATAGACTCCGGAGTAAAACAAATACAAATAATGGTTAAGTTGAGGTAGGAAGGGTGGGGACCACATGAAAGAACATGTGGTGGGACCATAAAGAGGATAGCAAGAACAGATGAGATTGTTTGGTGATCAGTACGGACTGTGGTGTTATAGTGTCGCAGAGTTCAGGTATTTAAGTTGGGTCGGTGGGGTAAGCCTTTTCAAACAGGTGGGCTTTTAGTTTTTTCCTGAATTGGAGGTGGTTGTATGTGGTTTTCACGGTTTTTGGTAGTGCGTTCCATAGTTGTGTGCTGATGTAGGAAAAACTGGATGCGTAGGTTGATTTGTATTTTAGTCCTTTGCAGCTTGGGTAGTTGAGGTTTAGGTATTGTCGCGTCTTATTCCACAAAGATGGTCCAGACACAAGACCCCAAGACAATATGTACACTTTGGAAGAAAGGAGGGAGAGGGGAGATATAATAGACACATTTAAATATCTATACACAGGAGGTGAGTCTCTTTCAATTGAAATGAAGCTCTGGAATGAGGGGGCATAGGATGAAGGTGAAAGGAGATACTCAGAAGTAACCTCAGCAGGGCCGTGCCTAGGGTCTCTGGCCCCTGCAGACTATCAGTTGGCGGCGGTGGCGCCCCCCCCCCCCCCCCCCCCCGTGAAAATGATCGCTCACCACTTGCCACACTGACAGGAATTGTCAGCAATATTCTTAGAAACAAATTGCTATACATTGCAAAATAAGATAGCAGATGTAAATTCTCAAAGTGGACATATTCCAAACACTAAAATGAAAATAAAATGATTTTTTTCTACCTTTGTTGTGTGGTGACTTTCTTTTTCTGATCATGCTGGCCCAGTATCTGATTCTGCTGCTATCTGTCCTCTTAACTCCGTTTCCAGGGCTTCCTTTCCATTTATTTCTTTCCTTTCCTCCTTTCTTCTTCATTTCTGGTCCTCAGCTTCTGCCTATTTTCTTCATCCATGTGCAGTTTTTCTCCTCTCTTCCTTTCCCTCATTTCATCTCCTTCATCTCTCTTCCCTCCCCTCTATGTCCAGCAATTTCTCCTCTCTCCCTGAGCCCTGCCCTCCCATCCATGCTCCTCTGTCCCCTCCATTCATTCCTAATTCCCTATCCAGCAATTCCCCTCTCTCCCTGAGCCCTGCCCCTCCCATCCATGCTCCTCTGTCACCCTCCATTAATCCCTATCCAGCAATTCCCCTCTCTCCCTTCCATGACCCCCCCCTCGCATCCATGCTCCTCTCTCCCCTGTCCTCCCACTCCCATCATGTCCCAGTTGGCCTGGCCCGCCCTCTTCTCCCCCCCTCTTCGCATCCATGCTCCTCTCTCCCCTGCCCTCCCGCTCCCATTGTTCAACTGCCTGCCCTCTTCTCTCCCCCCCAACATCCCTTTTCTTTTTTTTCTTTTTAAATTTACCTCCGTGGCGGTCCAGCAGCGCAGCGTCAGTGAAGGAGGCAGCGCTCCCGACGTCTCTAGCCTTCCCTTCGCTGTGTTCCGCCTTCTTCTGACGCCATTTCCTTGACGTCAGAAGAAGGCGGAACACAGCGAAGGGAAGGCTAGAGACGTCGGGAGCGCCGCCTCCTTCACTGACGCTGCGCTGCTGGACGGCCACGGAGGTAAATTTTAAAAAGAAAAGGGATGTTGGGGGGAGAGAAGAGGGCAGGCAGTTGAACAATGGGAGCGGGAGGGTGAGCATGGTGTGGCGGAGCCCCCCAGAGGGTGGCGCCCCCCTGCCATGCTTACCCCGCTTACCGTGTTGGCATGGCCCTGAACCTCAGGAAATAATTCTTCACTGAAAGGGTGGTGAATTTGTGGAAAGGCTTCCTGGTGGAAATGGTGGAGACAGAAACAGTATCTAAATTCAAGAGAGCTTGGGACAGATTCCACACTAAGCACTATTCTATAAATAGCGCCCAACTTGGAGCGCCATTTATAGAGTAGTGCTTAGCGCATGTTTTTCATTGCCCAAATTTGGACCATTTACAGAATTGAGTCATATGTATAGAAGGGCTTCAGAAATAGCAGATATATCTTGAAACATCTGACAAGACATTTGGAGGCAAATTATATATCACAGAGAAGGGAACTGAGAAGACCAGGCTGAGATGTGAAATTCTCACTCTGTTTTACAAAGGCTCTGCCAAATGCACAGCCTTTTAGAAAAAATGTTAAGGATATGCAGGAGTGCATGTGTATTTGCCAGCACATCCAGTGGGAGCAGCATTTTTAAAAAGCTACATATGGGGGGAAAAAAAGAGCATCCACCTACCCCCAATGTGCATTGCAACAGCTTTGTAAAGTTGCTGCTCCTAAAATCCATGTATCTCCTTCACCCCTAAGCCCAAATCAAACTAGTCAAGGGGGCTTTCTTTGCATGTGTAGCCAATATACATGTGTACATATTGCAATTTACATGTGGAAAGACTTCTGTAATCACCCCCTTGATATATGTGGATATCCAGTGATTCCACCTAAATGGATAGTGTCACTGAATATACATATGCTTTGAAATCTCTAAATTTGACAATTCCAAATTATACATTGATACCACAGTAGAATATTGACCATATACTGATGCACATATGGATATATATATATCCATATATATATATATCTCCACAGAAACATATTTTTAAGAGGCAGGACCAGCTCAAGGGACTGTGGCACCCTGAACCAACTTTTGCATCGGCCACCCCCCCCCCCCCCCCACTGGTGATCCAATATCTTCTCCTCTCAAGTCTTCCCCCCCCCCCCCAAACCCCCCTCTGATGATAAAGGCATCTCTCCTTCTCTCTTTCATCCCACCTATCCTGTGGATACCAATCTGCAGACAGAGGGACAGAGGAAAGTGAAGAGGGAGGGAGAGATGCTAGACTTGGATTTTGACACCCTCTATCACTGGGAGAAATTGCAACCTATTTCAAGATAATTACACATAAAACATTTAGCCTATTGTTGAAAAACAATATTTTGTAAAGCTTTCGGAAACTGGGATACTGAGCATCCAAATGGCAGATAAAATTTAATGTGGACAAATGCAAAGTGATGCACATTGGGAAGAATAATCCAAATCATAGTTACCTGATGCTAGGGTCTACCTTAGGAGTCAGTACTCAAAATAAAAAAAAAAAAGTCTAGGTGTCATTGTAGACAGTACGCTGAAATATGCTGCCCAGTGTGCAGCGGTGGCCAAAAAAGCAAACAGATTGTTAGGATTTATTAGGAAAGGGATACAATATAAGACCAAGTATATTATAATGCCTCTATCACTCCATGGTGGACCTCACCTAGAGTATTGTGTTCAATTCTGGTCGGCATATCTCAAAAAAGATATAGCAGAATTAGAAAAGGTTCAAAGAAGAGTGACCAAAATGATAAAGGGGATGGAACTTTTTCCATATGAGGAAAAGCTAAAGAGGTTAGGGCTCTTCAGCTTGGAAAAGAGACGGCTGAGGTGGGGATATGATTGAGGTCTACAAAATCCTGAGTGGTGTAGAACTGGTAGAAGTGAATTGATTTTTCACTCTTTCAAAAAGTACAAAGACCAGGAGTCACTTAATGAATTTGCATGGAAATATTTTTAAAACAAATAGGAGGAAATATGTTTTCACTCAAAAAAAAAAATAGTTACGCTCTGGAACTCATTGCCAGAGGATGTGGTAACAGTGGTTAGCGTATCTGGGTTTAAAAAAAATGTTTGGACAAGTTCCTGGAGGAAAAGTCCATAGACTGTTATTGAGATGGACATGGGGAAGCCACTGCTTGCCCAGGGATTGGTAGCATGGAGTGTTGCTAGTAATTGGGTTTCTGCCAGGTACTTTTGACCTGGATTGGCCACTGTTGGAAAGCAGGATACTGGGCTAGATGGACCATTGGTCTGATCCAGTATGCCTATTCTTATATTCATAAGTAAGAAACAGATTTTACTTCTAATGGTATTTTGTTCCAAATTTAGAAGGATCCTATTTAGAAGGAATGGTTCCGCGGAATCTTAGCAGAGATTAGGTGGCAATTATCTTAACCTTCTTTGCATCGGATTCCTTCACACTTGTATCGGAGGATGAAAGCTTTTCTTTGGTAACTATCCATTGTGAAAAAGCAAATGATAATATTAATAAAAATCCAAGTCAAACTACTGAAGATGGAATTGCTAAACTTAACAAGTGCACTGTACTAATGTTGTGGCATGTGTTGTCTGACTGACCCAGACCTCCTGAGCTAGAGGTTTATAATCTGTTGGTGATTAATCTTGGCCTGTAGCTGAGCATGCCCGGCTCCATGGTGCTGCGCCATTGAGGGAACCCGGCATATGTGTAGCAGGATCATATGACCAAGCCGAAACTTAGATGACTCGCACACGTCAAGGGTTCTGTGAGTCTTGACCCTTTTGGTAGGACAGGTTTTGGCCAGCTGGATGATATGCTTGGGCAATGTTGGCGGGATGAATTTCCCTTGGCCGAATATTTCTCATCTCAGCCGTCCGTTAAAAACTTTGGTGGTTCACCTCTGGCTCTCTCGTTCCACGGCACACTGTTTGAGAAATCCTGTTGTAGAATAGATTTATATTGAATCTTATGTACAGTGGGATATTTCAATTTTATAAAAATAGAAGTACGAGCCAAAGAATAATTGTTTGAAAGAAGGTGCATCTGAGAGAGAGTTAACTCATACTGAATAATGGCTTGTAGGTCAAACTATTTTAAATCGAATAAAAATCAATAAAACCATATACAACATTATATGCACATTATCAATATTGCAAACACCTTCTATCTCTCTCCAAACGGTCTTATATTCTTGCCTGCTTTGTGTCCTAATAACAATAAAATGAAAAACTTATTAATTAAAATATCATACATAAACAAATCTAAATTAAAATCTGATGTCCTCACTTCTAAGAACATATACCCTCCAAACCAAAAAAGCATTTGACAGAGCACATTGAGACATAGACCTTTTTACTAAAGTGCAATAACATTTTACACTTAGGCATGTTAGAAGCAAAAAGGAATGCACGCTAAATGCAATTCCCATGTACTAACTTCTGGGGGCAATCTCAGTATGTTCCCATACAGTTACTGCATAAAAATGTTCTTTGTCATGTGGTAGGTATAGTCACAGTTACTGCTGGGAGGTGGTAGGTGCATCTATGCTTCCTATGCACTTTCACTGCTGCAGTTAAGTATCCTGTGCCAACAGCAATATGCAATCCATTGCCCATTTCTCACCCCATAACACAGTATGCAATTAGAGCATGAGTTGGTGTGCCATTATTCCAGCTTGGTAACAATTACTGTGTTTGTGCCAACAGCACGTGGTAATTCACTGCACACTAACTCTTAGTATACTTTAGTAGAGTAACCTCCATAAGTTCAAAGTACTACAGGAAATAGGTCTTGAGAAACAGTTTTATTACCTGAATATGACGTTAGTATAAAAATGAATAGAATCTGTTCAGAATCATTTACCCTGAGGTACTCTCTAAGATCGCCCTTATCTCCCTCTCTATTCATTCTTGTCAAACCATTGGCTGAAAATAAGACAAAATATCCATAGTTAGAGCATACAAGAGAGGAACATTGAACACAAAGGATCTTTGTTGATTTCCTTTAGTGAATCACTTACTTTCCCTTTTTCTTTTAATGAAAAAAGTTCAAAATTTGAGTACGGTTTTTGGCTTCAAAGTAAACGCGAATAAAACAGGAAGCATTAAACATTAAAATACCTGATCAATTGTCTGCTCTAAAAACAACTTTCCTTTAAAATCGGCCAAAGATCATCTGAATTAACTAGGAATCATATTAACAGTGGATTGCAGAAGACTATCCTGCTTATAATCAAAATAGAAAAACGCCTATATTGTGACCCAAATCGGGAGATAGATGTTTATCTCACAAAAACGAATAAAGCGGTATAATCGAAAGCCGAATTTGGACGTTTTCAACTGCACTCCGTCGCGGATGCGGACAAAGTTGATGGGGGCGTGTCGAAGGCGTGGTGAAGGCGGAACTGGGGCGTGGTTATCGGGCGATCAGAGATGGGCGCCTTTCGCCGATAATGGAAAAAAAAATATGCGTTTTTAGCGAGAATTTAGGGCACTTTTCCTGGACCCTGTTTTTCCACGAATAAGGCCCCAAAAAGTGCCCTAAATGACCAGATGACCACTGGAGGGAATCGGGGATGACCTCCCCTGACTCCCCCAGTGGTCACAAACCCCCTCCCACCACAAAATATGCCGTTTCACAACTTTTTATTTTCACCCTCAAATGTCATACCCACCTCCCTGGCAGCAGTATGCAGGTCACTGGGGCAGTTATTAGGGGGTGCAGTGGACTTCAGGCAGGTGGAACCTGTTACACTTGTGCTGGTAAATGGGAGCCCTCCAAACCGCCCCCCAAACCCACTGTACCCACATGTAGGTGCCCCCCCTTCACCCCTTAGGGCTATAGTAATGGTGTAGACTTGTGGGCAGTGGGTTTTGAGGGGGATTTGGGGGGCTCAACACCCAAGGGAAGGGTGCTATGCACCTGGGAGCTGTTTTACCTTGTTTTTTTTTTTTTTGTAAAAGTGCCCCCTAGGGTGCCCGGTTGGTGTCCTGGCATGTGAGGGGGACCAGTGCACTACGAATCCTGGCCCCTCCCACAAATAAATGTCTTGGAGTTATTCGTTTTTGAGCTGGGCGCTTTCGGTTTCCATTATCGCTGAAAAACAAAAACGCCCAGCTCAAAAAAAGATAAACGTCCATGTTTTTCGAAAATACGCTTCGGTCCGCCCCTTCACGGACCCGTTCTCGGAGATAAACGCCCATGGAGATAGACGTTTCCGTTCGATTATGCCCCTTCACGTAGCTTAAACTATACGTCTTTGATCATTTCTCTTGCATGTATTCTGGAATATGGGTTGAAACTAAACTTAACCTGGATATTGTATATACCTATAATAAAAATAGCTACACTTCTCAAATTCTGCTCCTATTCTAGATTTTGGCAGTAGAAATTCCCAACAAAACATTAAAATACAGAGAAACATTAGCTATATTTAAAAGAGCAGAGCAGCATGATTTCCACAGATGATGCTTTACCATTCGAAACCACAAGGGGACCTAAGTATGTCAAACTTTAGATATTACCACTTTACCTTCCAACTTTATATCTTATTAGAAAGGCAGTCTGCACCTGGAGTCAAATGATGGATTCAAATCGAATAGTTGCTGCTGAGAAATACATCAGTGAAACACTATGGGGTTCATTTTCAAAATAGAAAACGTCTTTAAAAAAAATGGCACAAAGCAGTAGATGGATTTTTTTTTTTTTTTTTTTGCAAAAATGTTCAAATCACTATTTTGGAAACTCCTTTTTTTAAACGTTTTTGTCTGCAGTTTGTCTGAATCTCAAGGGGGCATGTTTTGGGTGAGACTAGGGCAGGCTTATGATTTGGACGTTTTCCTGCAGTAATAGAACATTGTAAAAATATCCAGGGTGAAAAACAGGATGTCTTTGGCTAGACTTGTTTCAGTAACAACTAAGTGCCAAAAAAGTGCCCAAACTGACCAGATGACCACTGGAGGGATAAAGGCATGACCCCCTCCCACCCACCCCCAAGCAGTGAAAATGACAGTACATACCAAGCTAGGACAACTTCAGATATATTGGCCATTCCTCTTAGAGCATTAAGCAGGTCCCTGGAGTGGCCTAGTGGCCAGTGCAGTGGACTGTAGAGAAGGGGACCTAGGCCCATATCCCACTTTAACGAGTATACTTGTGGTGGAAAGTGAGTGCTGCAAAAACCACAAAATACCTACTGAACCCATGTATAGGTAACGCTTGAAGGTATAAGTGCTATTGCAGTGTACGATTAGGAACAGTAACGTTTTTGCTATTCTTGGAGGAATCACCATACAATATAAGGGGTTATGATGTCTGTGTGACCAGTCTAATAAGACCTCCCAATGGCTTGTTTCTGTGCCTTTTCCCCTTGGATGTTTTTATTTGAAAATGGTCCTTAAAAAGAGACGCACTGAGCACAAAAATGTCTAAAATAGGGCAGTTTTCGAACCAAAAAGATAAGATGTTTTTCTGGTTCAAAAATGAACAAGTTTGGCACTGATTTTTTGGACGTTTATTGCCTTTATGTGATTACTATCAAAACAGTTTACATATTATATATAGGTACTTATTTTGTACCTGGGACAGTGGAGGGTTAGGTGACTTGCCCAGAATCATAATTGAACCCAGTTTTCCTGGTTCTCAGGACATTGCATTAACCATTAAGCGGCTCCTCCACTCCTGTGATGAAACACAGGAAACTATTTCTAGTGAAAAAAAGATAGAAGTGCCCAGTGGAAACCTCGTGCAATAATATACAAAAAGCTAAGAGACCCTTTTACAAAAGTGCGTTAGGCTTTACACTTGTGCAGCATGAGCCAAAATGAGACTACTGCTAGGCTACTGCGCCCCGTGGCAGTAATTTCAGATCTGCCATATGCCCATACTGCCTGGATGATTTATTTATTTATTTCCTCCCCTGTATGGCGTTTCCGGCGGTAATCGGCATTTGGTGTTCAGCAACTGGTTACCGCGTGTGTAGCATGTGAGCCCTTACCGCTAGATCAATGGGTGGCATTGCATTAAGGGCTCGGGCTGATTTTAGGCATGCGCTGGTTTCAGTTTTACCGCATGCCATTTTCCCGTCCCATTTTGCAAATGCAGTAAAAACTGGCCTGGCACACTCCCAGAACACGCGCCTACACTAACGCAGGCCACGTTTCACCGCAGCTTAGTAAAAGGGCCCCTAAAAGAATTATCTGCAAGCTGTGTTCTCTTTTTTTTTTTAATCCATCCCTTCTATCCTCCCTCCTCCCTTTCAAAGAAAATCTAGATACATATCCTCTTCACAGAATCTAATGCTAGGAAGATAAATGGATAGACATTTATAAAATGTAATTTTTTAAATTTGATGTTCATGTATTTGAGGAATTTGATTTATAAAACATAATAAAATGTTAAATTCAGCTAACATCATTCAAATGGTTATAACTATTACATTGTTGGCATCTTGCTTCTTTTTAAAATGCATGCCATATATGTCAATGTAGAGAAAATGAGTTGACATAAATGCAGATGAGCTATGCTACATATTTGGTGGGAATGTATCCTAGTGCAAAGAAACTGGATGATAGTGATTAGTTTAATGGAACATGACAACATTTTAAATATGCTGTACTTTGTTTTTACTGTATGCTTGATTAGAAGTTAGTAAAAACAAGCCAACATCTACACTGTGGCTTGCCCTTAATATCTCAACTTTATGTTAATTCCCTGATTACAGTCAGAGGTCAAATATTTGAATGACTATTTCCTAATTTATATTACCTGTTCTATTTTCATCACCTCTTCAGTTCAACCTATAGGAAAATGCTTTTTCCAGTCCTCAGACTATAGATGTAGGATTGCAGGGGAGAGGCTGCTCTCCCTGTAGTTATGTATGTGACCATCCCTACGGAAGCAGCCTTACGCATAAGGTTGTTGCCGTATGAGAAAGTTAGGTACCTTGGGCTAAAAGCATCCATTGGAAGGGCAATTTTCAAAGCCTTTTATAAAGATAAATAGGCTTGACCGAAAATTACCTTCTTAAGTGAACAACAAGGAAAAGATTCTGCTGGGTACTTGTAATTTGGATTCACCATTGTTGGAGACAGAATGCTGGGATTAATAGACCTTTGATCTTGGCAGTCCTTATCATCTTAAGTATGTATGTTCTTTAGCCTAGGTGAGCATTTAGATCAAGGAATGAAAACCCCACCCATGTGTATAATTTTCAAATATGCATATTCTGTTTAACTCTGTATCAGCTGCCTGCACATTTAGCAAGTACAGAGTATATTTGTCCTTGTGTACAATCTTTATACTAGCTCATTTTCAAAGATGCTGACCAGGTAGATGTAATTTACAAATTAGCTACAAAGTAGAATTTCTACCGATTTTTTTTTTTTTTTGTTTGTTTGTTTATTGTTAACTGCTTTATAACCGGTGATTGGTATGATTTTGCGGTATATCAAGAGCAAGAAATAAATACACACATTAAAGGTGTCTATAGAAAATTGTTCCCACAAAAGTCAGGGCACTTGTCCTCAGGTAGAGGCCTGGTACAAGAGCCTTGCTGCTTTAGTGAAAAGAATTTAAATAAATGCCACATTTTGCTAAAGCTGGCGTCTTAGTACCTGTACATTTTGGGCAGCAGTAAAATAATGCCCACAGCATTTTGTTGCCACACAGTTTTCTTTTGGAGTTTGTCACAGAGCAAACAGATTGATGTCTCCCAATTTTTCAGCTGCCGAAGACAGTTTTGGAAGCTAAAGAGCCTCTAGGAGATCCTGCATCCAGCCTGCAAGGAATAAAGGTCAGAAATTTGCACATTCTCTCTATTAATAACAAAACCTCAGGAATGGACTTTATTCTTCTAAGTAACAGACTAATCCACAAGAGCATGCTAAGCTCCTCAGTCTTATTTTACCACATTCACATTACTTATTTCTTTGGGTGGTATAGGTCACAGTTAAAGCATATCAACATTGTCAATTCCCTGATTACAGTCAGAGGTCAAATATTTGAGTGACTGTTTCCTAATTTATATTACCTGTTTTATTTTCATCACCTTGTAAATTCAACCTATAGGAAAAAGCTTTAGCTAGGCCTCAGACTATAGATAAAGGATTACAGGGGAGAGGCTGCTCTCCATGTAGTTGTGTAGTTTCCTACCTGGAGAGCTTCCTATGGGGCAGTAACAGATTTAGAAGACTTTAGAAATAACACACTATGGTATTTTACTTAGAGGAAATAATGTATGTCTTATGCACAGAATAGGGCATTTATAAAATCCCTCGGCCCTGTATGTAAGTACAAAGTAGGTGTAGACATAGTTTTGGGAGAGCAGAAGTAGAGGAGTTATGTTTACACATTTTATAAAACAAGCAGGAGTAAAAAAAATATGATTAAACAACCTGATAGGATAAATATGTTCAAATAAAGGTTGTGATTAAAATTCTTCATTAATATTCACTAATTTTCTTTTTATTTCAACTGTAACACAGTTTAGTAATATGTGAATATTATTTTCATTTAATAGTGAACAGGGATCAACAGAGAACAGTCGAAATCCAGATATATTTATATAAATTATTTTTGACTTTGGTTGTAGTACTTGGTTGAGTTATTGTTAAAATAAGGTTTTATTACAACTTTTATTTGAATATATAAAACTAGTAATGAAGGCCCGTTTCTGGCACAAATGAGACGGGCGCTAGCAAGGTCCTCCGCTTCCCGACATAGGCCCCGCCCATCCCCGGTATGTGTACGTCGGCCCCCCCTCCAAAATCGGCAACCCCCCTCTACTACCCTCCCCTCCTCTTACCGGAGTCCCAGCCGCAGAAGTGAAGGGCAAGGTAGTTTGGAGATTCTGGTGTCTTAATCCGTTCTGTGTTTTCTGGCAATGAGTTCCAGAGTTGAATTACATGTTGAGTGAAGAAAAATTTTCTCTGATTCGTTTTAAATTTACTACTTTGTAGCTTCATCGCATTCCCCCTAGTCCTAGTATTTTTGGAAAGCGTAAACAAGACGCTTCATATCTACTCATTCAACTTCACTCATTATTTTATAGACCTCTATCATATCTCCCCCCAGCCGCCTTTTCTCCTGAAGAGCCCTAGCCGTTTACCCTTTCCTCCATAGGGAAGTCGTCCCATCCCATTTATCATTTTCGACGCCCTTCTCTGCACCTTTTCTAATTCCTTTATATCTTTTTTGAGATGTGGCAACCAGAATTGAACACAATACTTGAGGTGCGGTCGCACCATGGAACGATACAAAGGCATCATAATGTCCTCATTTTTGTTTTCCATTTCTTTCCTAATAATACCTAACATTCTATTTGCTTTCTTAGCCGTAGCAGCACACTGAGCAGAAGGTTTCAACATATCATCAACGATGACACCTAGATCCCTTTCTTGGTCGGTGACTCCTAACGTGGAACCTTTCATGATGTAGCTATAATTTGGGTTCCTCTTTCCCACATGCATCACTTTGCACTTGCTCACATTAAATGTCATCTGCCATTTAGACGCCCAGTCTCCCAGTCTCATAAGGTCCTCTTGTAATTTTTCACAATCCTCCTGTGATTTAACGACTTCGAATAACTTTTGTGTTGTCAGCAAATTTAATTACATCACTAGTTATTCCCATCTCTAGGTCATTTATAAATATGTTAAAAAGCAGTGGTCCCAGCACAGACCCCTGGGGAGCACCACTAACTACCCTTCTCCATTGAGAATACTGACCATTTAACCCTACTCTCCATTTTCTATCTTTTAACCAGTTTTTAATCCACAATAGAACACTACCTCCTATCCCATGACTCTCCAATTTCCTTTGGAGTCTTTCATGAGGTACTTTGTCAAACGCTTTCTCAAAATCCAGATACAAAATATCAACCGGCTCACCTTTATCTCCATGTTTCTTCAAATATAATCATCAGTCCAAATTAAAAAGTATATATGTTCACTTCATTAAAGCAAAACTTTCAGATGGAATATGCAAATCTCAGAAATAGTTCAACAGATTTGGATCCAATAAGTACTGATATATCATCATGTTTTGAAAGAATATGCTGCTTTTCAGCATATTCTCTGTCACCCAATTCTGCTATGCAGGATACTTATAAGATAGTTCAAGACGGCTGCAAGCATCTAAAAAGAAAAACGGTGTCTTAGAGTTCATATCCCAACTATTCAGTAGTTCACAGCCAATCAGCGAACAGTATTCCAAATGAATAAATCAAAGTAAACAAATTAATCATATTAAAGACATCCAGTCAGTCTCAAGATTCAGACCCCCTAGGGACATAGTGTGTCCATTGTATAAATCCAGTATACCTATAGTTACCTATAGTTCATAGTTCTTTCCTGATTGCCTCTCGGGGGAAGTTGTCCACTTTAAGCTTTATTTGTAAAGATCAAATTTTAACATCTGAGTTATAAGATGTGGACAATACAAAAGCTCTGTGTTAGCAGTTCGAGGAAACTTCTGCTAGACTAACCATATTACTAACCCCAAACCCTGGCTCTTCCCCCCCCCCCCCCCCACTCACTATTGTGGCTTAGATCCAGGAACAGACTAATTTAATTGACTAAAGATATTTAGAGGTAGTGCAGCACAACTGTTAAAGGTAAATGCATTGTTTGCTGCACTCAACCTGTGCCAGATTTTAGACTCTGGGGGAAGGAAGGAGGAGGTAGTGATTTCTTCCTCTGCTCTGGATGTGAAGGGTGCTCAGCTGAATTTTGCTTGGGGGTTCCTGAATTTGAACTTAATGGCATTGCCTCTTCTGTCTGGTTTGGAGGAGTGATAGTGGTAGTTGTCCATCCTCTAAATGCAGTTTTTCGATGGTTCAATAATCAGCCCCTAAGATCAGGCCTCTCAGATGTCACTGTGGCAGTCTCTGGTGGAAAACTCAACTGTCCCCACTGCATCCTTAGGGAGAGAGTCCTTCCTTACACTGTGGCTTATCTCCTCCATCCCTCAGTTTCTCGTCTGAGCTGTGTTTTGATGTCCTCCCAGGCTGATGGTTCTGGTGTTTCTCAGGATTGTACAGAATCTGTGAGCCAATATGGCCTCCATTGTCCAGATAGACCTTCAGAGTATGTCTTGTCCCTTGTGGTATGCCTGTATAGTATTGCTTATGTATTTTGCTCCATTGTCAGTTTGGATAGCTCCAATTTTTCATTGGATCTAGTTGCTTTTCATTGTTAACATGCTCTTTTGAGTTTCTCGAGTGTTTCACTTTGTGTTTCAAGAAGTAAGTTTTTGGGTACCTAGAATGATAAGTTATTGCAGCATAAAAAATATTTTGTTCCCAGAGGGCTTGGCCATCTTCACTGGTTCATATAGATTGCTATGGATTAATGCCACTGGTTTACTTCCACTGGTTGATTTATAATCCCTCTCATCCTCATACAGGATCAGGTGACACAGCTAAGGAATACTGATTCCCTTGGTTTAGAGGATGACTAGCTGTTGGTCCTCCAAAAGTACAGGGGCATTTTCCATATTTCATTGTACTTCACTAATTGCCAATATGAAAAACATCTTCCCAAGACCTGGGGATCATTCCCTGTCTTAGACAAGAAAGTGAAGAACAGTGGAAAGAGGTTTACAGAACAGCCACCTGTCATGGAATTGACTACAGTTCGTTTCATATCCCACAGTCCAAATAAATAAAAACATTTTGTTCATTTGATCTAAGGGAGAAGAACTGTCATCGGAGCTGCAGCCAAAGGAGTCGCCAAAACCTCTAAAAGAAAAAGTAAGTGTTACTTTTGATTTATTTTTGCTACTGCAGATTATAATTATCCAAGCTTTCTCTGTGGGGCATGTGAAAGAAGTCTCGCTATCCATGGTGTCCTTGCAGTTATCTGACAGGCATTATTGTACACTCAGTCCTACAAAGCCAGTACTGAGTAGTGATGTGTTAAATTAATAAAATAACAAGTTTGCAGTCTTTGAAGAGCCCCCTGGAGAAATCCATTTTAGATCTTTGCTTTAGCCCCTGGTGCTTTTTTTGTGGATTGACATCATTATACACACTGAAATAACTGTAATAAGAAAATAACAGAGCCATCTTCCATGTTTCAGTACACTGCATAGTTCTTTTTGTATAATACTTGAATAGAAAGAAGAGCAAAAGAAATTTTTTAATGTTAATAAGTAGTTATAAAATGCTGTCCTGGTATCCTCTTCCACGGGTAATCTCTTAGCCAGAGTAAGTCATGTGGCACTATAGCCAAGGAGAAGGCTGCAGGATGTTACTTGTGAGCAGATAATACATGTGGAGGGTAATTCTATAACTGTGCACTTAATTTTATGCACCAGGAATGCACATAAATGACCAGAATGCAGGCATAGGCGCATAGATGTCAATATTCCATCAACACAGTATTGTATAAACTGACTCCTAAATGCCATTGTGTGTAGTTTGAAGGTGGGCATACACATGAGCGGATACTTTTCTTTATAGAATAGGCTACAAATAGATGTTTGAAAATAGGTGCAGTGTTATGGAATTATCTCCCATGATGGTCAAGTGTGGATTTCTCCATAGAGAGATTTTAGAGCAGTTATGGTGTGAAGGCCTCTCATTAAATTTTGGTAATACAATAAGTGATAGCTGTGCCCAGTTATTCCAGTTCACACTGCCAGTGATATGTACTGACTGCTGTAAAATCTTGAGTTTGCTTCTTCTCCACTTCACTTTTTGTTTTTCTCTTTTTGCTGTGTTGGGAAGATGACCATACAAGATCCTATGTGTAGTTTACAGTTCAGTCCCCCACCCTACCATCTCATATTATCAAGTTTTGTAATAATCTCAACAATGACTTTTAGAAGTGGTTGAAGGTTCTTTTAAACTTGTGACATTTTCTGCTAGAGAGGACTCTTATACCCCCCCCCCCCCCACACACACACACACACACACTTATAAAATTAGAAGAGGTTTGAAGTCTCAAATAGTATTTAAGAAACAGTGATAGTGTGTGTTTCAGTAGGTGGTTACTTTTGGCACAATCCAATGGACTGAAGGTGAGAGAATCTAAATTTAAAGTCCAGTACAAAAATGGCTTTAGTTAACACCTTGGTTGTTTGCATTTATAAACATGAAGAAATACTTTGATTCATCTTCCTCAGCTGTGTGTTGTGTCCATGACCACAAGCAATGGCGTAATTCGTACAACAAGAATTTAAATTGTGTGCTATGTTTTTAAAGAGCCATTCTTTTTTTCTCTTACTCCAGGCTACTTTGGAAGCATCTCAGAGCAGTAAGGCCAGTGCCAATGGTATATAGCATCACTGGTTAAAAATCTTGATGTAAGGGGATGCAGAATATTGAAAAGAATTCATTACAGCTCGCCATGTTTCCTGTGTTAGCTTAGCTTATTAGATTCTCTATCTGTACTCCCTCAGGATGAATGAAACAGGAGTAACTGTCCAAAGACACTAACTCCCTCCAATATCAGGGTACCAGCCTTGCCTTTCCATATTGCACTCCTTGGAGATATCATTTTAAGCCACTTGCCTTAAAAAAAAAAAAAAAAAAAAAAAAGAAAAAAAAACCCTGACATCTGATCTGCAGATAAAACATTTTGAAAATTAGAAAAATATTGTTGTCCACTCCTAATCTCTTGTTTTATAAGGGACATAGTCTATTTTTTAACTTGTACTATATGTCAATATGTAAATATTTTGAATATTAAAACCCACATAACTTTTATATATGTGATGTTCCAGTCCATTTCCACAATAGGAAGACCTTAGAAGGGAGTCCATGGTTCTGTAAGTAGGTCAGTGTTGTACTTTTATCAGAGGGTGTGTTATGGTTTGTTGGATTTACAGATGGGCAGAAAAACACCCTTAACAAATGTCAACTTACTAGGGTAAAGAATTTTGTACTGGGGGAAAAAACAAGGAATAATTTTGAAAATGTTTGATTAATTCTGGCCTTTTCATTTTGAAGGTGAAGACAAATCAGGAAAAGCAAGTGTTTTAAAGGAAAGTTCTTGTTTCCTGCAAAGAGCTATCCTCTGAAAATAGTTAAACTGGCAGTTTTAGCTGCCCTGTATATGTTAGAAACGGTTTTTGAAATGCTGCCTTTTGACTTCCTTGTAAGTTTAATTTCCATGGTGGCAGAGGATGGCTATTTTGATCCTTGTTAGGAATGACATCATAGATTGAAGCCAATCAGTTTGCATGATTTATGTGATGTCATTGGGCCATTGCACAGGATGTAGGGAGTTTCTGAACAAATGTCCAGACCAGCATTCTTCATTTGATACAAGGCAAGTAATACTATCAGGAGCACTTTATGGGCAGAGATTGTTCTTGAGGAAAAAGGTGTGTGTTTTTCCTGTGGTGCTGTTTTCGTGGTGGTTTAACTCCCATCACATGTGTTCTGGGACCTGTGATTCCTTGTTCTACATTAAAACTTGAGATAGAGTTTCACCACTAACTCTTGACCTTGGACAAGGCACTCATCTTCTGTTGCATCAGGTACCCACTTAGATTGTAAGTACTCTGATGCAGGAACCTATTTACTTGAATACTAGTAATCCTGTAAGTCACTCTGAGCATTACTTGGAAAGAAGGGTTAAAATCCCCAAATTATTATTATTGGAATGAGAAGGAATCCTTCTGTTGACAAGTAGGTCAGAGTAGGCAGAAAAGGACACTATATAAATAAGTAAAAATGTGTCTCCTGACAGTAGCGCTACTTATATATGTTCATGGGAGCAGACTAAAACCAGCAAGAAATATTCAGCTAAGCTAGTAATCTACTTGAAGAGCTGCTGCCCAGCTTTATGTTATGGGCATGTTAACTTACTGCTGTAAAGTTGTTGTTTTGTTTTAATATTTTCCCTGTGTATTTGTACGTTAAGATGGCATTCCCGTTTTGTCACTCACTGTTGATGACCAGCAGATGGGAGCTTTCTACTAGCAAGTGACTTCAGACTGTAATAGTGTCCACTGGCTAGAATATCGTTTGGTTTATTGAAGTTTTTAATCAGTAATGCATCATTTATGTGCATTGTTATAAGATGGGCAGAATAAAAATAAAAGTTGTAATGCAATGGCTATTAACCTGGTCCTCTGCATACAGGATTTTTCAGAATAGCTACAATAAATGTGAATGCCAGCTCTGTATACACATTTGTCTCATTCAGTTCATTGTGGATATTCTGAAAACCCAACTGGCTGAGTGTGTCCTGAAGCCTGGGTTGCGATACCACTGCACTAGTAAAATAGTCATAGCACCTGTTTGTCTCTTGCAATTTGAAAGTGTAATATTTCTGCACCCCCTCACACTGGCAGGAACTGCTGGTGGAGGGCCCCTGCACAGCTTCCTGCTGCTTAGCTGGAACATTGGTTTTATCATCTTCTCCTCCTTTCCTGAAGTTGCAGTGGAAGGAACTTCCTATTTGTTCTTCTCCATACTCTCTGCCTGTTCTTTTTATCCCATTCTCAACCAGCTCTAGTTTCTCTGCAGTCATCCCCTCCATTTGACACATCCTCTCTATCACTTTCTACTGCAACTGTTCCTGCTGCCTTAAAGCATTCTGTGATGGCAGCACTCCTCAAACCCTGTCTGCTCTGTTAAGTATCTGCCAATCTCCCTTTTGCATCCAGACTGCTCAGATGTGTCAGTCTCCTCCATTGTTTTGACTTTCTCTCAGTTCAAGCTACTCTTGATCCATTTCATAGAAACAGCCCTTGCAAAAGTTTCCAATGACCTGCCCATGGCTAAAGCCGAAGGCTTTTATTCTTTATCCTCCTTGACCTGTCTGCTGCTTTTAACACTGTTAATTACTACTTGAACCTTGATACTCTGTTCTGTCTGGGATATCGGAGACTGTTCTTTGTCTTGGGTCCCCTCTTCCCTCTCCATCACACTTTATTGTGCCCTCTGGATCTTCTGCCTCAGGGCTCTGTCCTGGGTCATCATCTCTTATTCCACTATATTCATTCTCTTGGTGTTCTGATCTTTTCCCTTAGCTTTCAGTGCCGCCTTTTTGCTGTCAAATCTCATCTACCTCTCTACTGCAGCAATTTGGTCAGGAAGCCAGTCTTACATCTCAACCAGCTTGTCTTAACAATGCTGCCTGAGTGGCCTACTCAGCATGGCCAAGATAGCCCTCCTTATCTTTTGGAATGAACTTGCTTCCCCTCTTTCCACTTTCTCTCTTTTTTTTTTTTTTTTTTTTTTTTTATATATTACTCTCAACCTCCCACTTCTCTAAGCCCATAAGATTATCTTTGACTTTTCTTTCTCTGCCAAAATATGTTGATTGTTTTTAACATCAGAAACATTTGTCCCTTCCTTCTTCAACACACTATCAGAACTCTTATCAACTCTCATATCACCTCCCACTTAGACTACTGCAATCTGCTCATCAAAGGTCTCCTGCAGAGCTATATTTCCATTCCAGTCTTTCCAAAATTTAGCTGCACAACTTATACCCATAGAATCTCTCTTCTCAACTTACTACATTGTCTCCCTATCCGTTTCTCCATAAAATTCTGCAGCTCCTCATTACCTCTCCTCTTTTCTTTCTATGTATCCCTGCTCATGAGCTCTGCTTATTGGGCAAGTCACTCTGCCCTTTTTCTTCACCACCAACCTCCAACTTCAAGCTTTCAACCTTCCCAGGTTTGTGTGTTGTGCTCCGTCTCTAACTGTAGTCAAAACTATGCTAAAAAGCCATCTTTTTAAAGCTGCCTTTAATCATCTCTGATTTCACTCACAGCCTAATTTCAACCAATTTTTCTTTTTTATTGGACATAATTTAATACATTTTTTGTATTAAGTTATGTCCAATAACTTATCTTATTTTCTTTTCCATGTTTTATTTGTTCTATTTCTATTGATTACCTTTAAAAGTGGACTGACAGTTACCACATCTCTCTAGCTAATTTTTAGTAAATTAATTTCTAATATCGCTTGTGTTCTAATGTTTGTCTTGATTATATTGTAAGCACTACAGAGCAGGGATTCTCTTTATTTTATGTGTAATTGTAAAGTGCTGTATATATCAATCAGCCCTACCAAAGTGATGTAGTAGTATAGCTAGCTGATAGATAAAAATACTTTCGGTCCCCCAAAAATACTTTCTGTCCCCCATACAAACAGGCATGCCTAGGTAGCAGTGGTAAAAGCTGAAGGTTCATCTGGCCAATGGTTGGAGCAATAGACTAAGAATCAGGGTTCACTGTCACTTCTTGTGACTTTGTTTCCTCAGGTACCCACTTAAGATTGCAAGCTGTACTTGAACACTAGTTGAAGTATAGCTTGCAAGCCATTTTGAGAATTATTTGGAAAATAAGGGCTAAAAAAATGGTGGTTTGTGCCTAGACATAGCAACTGAAAATGTGTATCTAAACTCTAAGCATTTACATTAGGAGAGCTTGAATTATTAAAACATTTTGGGCTCCTTTTACAAAGCTGCACTACCATTAATGGTGGGCTGAATGCAAGGAAGCTTAGTTGCATTTAGCATATTGCTGATCAGTAGCGTAGCTTTGTAAAAGGAGCCCTTTGTCTCGTGGTAGTAGACCGAGCCTCTCAGAAAGAAAAACTTTATAATATTTTTCTTGAAATTTTGGAAAACGTCCAGTGTTCTTTGGAGCAACTGCTGATTGTGTGATTACAGATCTGTGTGCCTAATTTAAAAACAAAGAAAAATCAAAATGATTTGTACTTTGCTATAGTTAAACTGGCTTTGTAAAACTGATCCCATTATGTGCTACCTAGGGCTTTGCTCCTAATCTGTTGTCCAGGGATGCTGCTCTCAGAGTCGGAGCTCTGTTTATGTGTGTGTGATTTTTGAGACCATAACCTAAGGGGCAGTTCTTTCATAAAAGAATTTTTTAAAAAATGGGACTCAAAATATTCAGTTATTTTGCACTTTTCTTTTAATAATCACATCTGCATAAGAAAAAAATCTCTGCAATTTTCATTTTCTGTTGTGAGTGGATTCTAGTACTGTTCTCTTTTCCAACCACACCACATCTGAATCTGGAATTTTAAGAACATGGACCATTCTTGCATCCCTTCTGAGAATGAGATGCACATCGAAGCATTATGTTGGGCCCATTTGAAAGGCTGGCTGCAACTTTCCAGGAAAGATTTGTAATAGTTACATGTGTGTTAGGGCCATTTTTCCAGCTGCTGTGGTGATTGATGGCATTCCAGAGCATAATTCAGTGATCCTGAAATCCTGTGACCTGATGTTATAACCAGCACTTCAGGACAATAAAACTGGACTTGTAATTTCACATTTACTCCTGCAGGCAAAAGTGAAATTCTTCTGCACTTCAGCCTTGGACCAGAACACAGATTTACACTCTTGGAGAATAAACAGATGGGGACTTCCCAATTTACTACTTAATCCCAAATGGTTAATTTTGTTTTCATCAATGTGTCACTTATAAATTATCTTCCCATGGTTACAATAAAGTATTAAACATTTATAATGGTGCTGAAGTTTATTGACTTTTATTTCTCGCTGCTGCAGGGAAAATATGTTTGTGTATATGGAAGAGAGAAAGCGCTTGGGGAAATGGAAACAGTCTGGTTAGTAGGTGGGATGAGTTTGTTAGCTTAATTGAGAAAATCTTTTAAATTTTTGCTGGAAATGGAAGTTCAGTAGACAATTTCAAACCTGGTTTTCCAGTCACAGATCACAGACTTGCTTTAGGTTCTGAAAATGGTGAAAATTAAGAACATAATTGGTTGACTGAGGCAGACCAATGGTCCTTTATCTAAAGGGGTAAGGATTTCTTTATTGTGGCATTAAATATGAATCATATTTTAGAGAAATCCAAGGGCCTGTACAAATAACTTCAGTATCAATACAAAACAAAGTGTATGCAAAAACCAGTAACAACATAAACTTAATGGATGGAAGTTGCCGTGGAAGAGAGGTTCTTGCAAGACTTTTAAAGCAGTTGTTAAGGTGAATAACATTCAGGTGCAGTAGTTTTTTCCTGTTCCCAGAGGGCTTACAATCTTAAGTTTTAACCCTGCATTTCCTAAGGTACAGAGTCTTGCCCAAGATCACATACAGCCACAGTGGGATTTGAATGTAGTATCCTTGTTCTCAGGCTGCTGCCCCTAATCATTAGGCTATTTTTCTTCTCAGGAGCCACAAGCAAATTAGGCTGTTAAAGGACAGTGAAATGATTTTGTTGTAAGTGGCAAATAAATGACCTAAGCCCAATTATTTTGTTAAAATATTTCCCAGGGCATTATAATTCACAGCACAGTCAATGTTATATTAAACCAGGGTTCTCAGACCAATCCTTGTGGCACACCTAGCCAGTCAGATTTTCAAGATATCCACAGTCAATATGCATGAGAGAAGTTTGCATGCCCTACTTCCACCGTATGCAGATTTATCACATGCATATTCATTGTGGGTAGTCTGAAAACCCGACTGGATAGGTGTGTCCTGAGAACTGGGTTGAGCACATCTATATTAAATGTTTTCATTGGTCCATTTGTTTCAGGCAAATATGGCTGGTTGGGGGGTGGTTTCACTACTGTTTTTAAAAATTTTGCTTCAAGCTTCCTTCCTCTTAATGGTACTTGTTTTCCAGCATCATGGGGTTGGACCTTCACAGTCACCTGCACAGATGCTTCTATTAGGCATTATTTACAGAGAAAGAAGACTGGATTTCTGATGTAGTCTTCTCCCTTTCAGCAAGGACTGTCTCCAAAATGAATACGTGCCATCACATTATCTCTTGTTCAGTATAACGCTTGATTTGCCCTCAAGAATTGCTTTAGAATTAGGCCTAGAATGCTTGGGTGCCTTTTGTATTGCTGAAGCCCAAGTTATTCTAGTAAAGTAGGAAGAACATGTTAGAAACTACGTGCAAAGTAATATTCACGAACCTGAATTGTTACCTTAGGGGCTTCATGTATCTACATTCTGAGTTGGCTGGATATGATTTTGGTTCTAGCCATATTGGTATGTATTTGCAGCCTGTATAGCTTTGACCACTCATTTGGTTTGTATTAGATGAAGGGAGTGTTGGCTCCCAAAGCTCTAGTCTGCATGTCTGAAACCATTCTTGTGTCTCCTTCCAGCGATCCTTCAGTACCTGCTCAGCCTATGAACAACAGGCCTCAGAACATCCTCCATCAGAGTTTACTTGAGCGCCATCTCTGCCTTGCACGACAAACTCAACAGCGGGACCCTCTGGTGACCAGATGCATGAAGGGACTCACAAACCTTCACCCTCCAGTACGCGCCCCCCCCCCCCACTATCCTGGGACCTTAACGTCGTCCTCCATTGTCTTGTGGTTCACCATTTGAACCGCTGGAGATGAAATTGGACAAGTTTATCATCTGGAAGACACTCTTCCCCATTGCATCACGTCCGCCAGGTGCATCAGCGAGCTACAAGCCCTTGTGACCTATGCACCCTACAGGCAGATTCGCCACAATCATGCCTCACTCAGAACTCACCAAAATTTCTGCCCAAAGTGGTTTCCCCCTTCCATATCAACCAGGTGATTGTGCTCCTTTCCTTCTATACGGGGCCACATGCCAACCAAACAGAACAGCTTCTCCACACCCTAGACTATATTCGTGCCTTGCGCCTCTACGTCCCTCACGCAGTCCTGGCAGAAGACTTCCCAGCTCTTCATCTCCTTTCACACCAACAAACCGGGGATCCCGATTGGCAAATGCCCCCTTTCCTTGTGGATCTGACTACATGGCCTTCTGCTACGAGGTGGAAGGTCTTGAACTGGCCAACAAGGTACAGCACACCAGCTAAGGGCCATGGCCTCCACACTGACCAACATCCACTCCACCCCAGTAGAGGATGTCCGCAAACAGCGACTTGGTCCTCAGTCCATACATTCACTAGACACTACTGCCTAGACTGTCCTTGGCGGACCACAAACAAGTTTGGTCTCGCCATCCTCTAGGTGTTGGTCATGCCACAGGACACTTGCTCCAGCCAAGGACCTCAAAACTACCCAACAGCAAAGGCCAAGATCCAATCCCTCAATGCTCTCCTACCCAGGGCAGTCAGGGAGGCCACCCCTGAGCAGAGACGGATGAAAGACTATAACAGGAAGCAATGCTTCCCTGTACTGTGACAGTTGTTGCCAGGTCTGCTTTGTTGACTTAGCTGCACTATCCTGTGCCACATTGGGACAAGTTACTTTGATCCAGTGTGATCCAGTTGTATCTTGACATTCTCATATTGCCATGTTGTGTTTTTCATATTAACATGTTATTTTGCCAAAGGGACACTGTTCTGTTATTACCATGTTGGTAACATTCAGCCTTCCTATCATGTTGGTGTCTGGCCCACTCTGTGGCATTAATAGTTTTTCAGATTGCACCATGTGTCCCAGCTCCTTGTAGCTTGGTATCACCTTGGTCCTTGCAACCTCATCTTACCTTTTCTTGGTAGCAGGCTGTAGAAGTGGCCCCGCCTACTGGCAGGATCCTCACTATCTTGCCCCTCTACATCCCTCAGCTGGAGCATCACCAGAGTGTGGCTGACTCATCCTGTTTGTCCATGGAGAAAGTGAAGTTACCTGTAATGGGGGTTCTCCATGGACAGAAGGATAAGTCAGCCACACAAACCTGCCCTTCTCCCCTACGGATGAACCCGCAGGACCTAACTGGGAAACATCTGAGGTGGGAAGGATCATCCACGGATATAAGTGACTACCAATGCATGCTCAGAGGGAGCCTCCAAATGTCACTTTGAGCTGTAGGAGAGCAAATCCCCTTTGGGCACATCAGATGATGTCATCAGTGTGTGGCTGACATATCCTGTCCACAGAGAACCCCCGTTACAGGTAAGTAACTTCACTGAGTGTCACTAGCCACCAGGCTTTTTTTTAATGGGGGGAGGGAGTTGAGCTGCAAGACTACCAGGGATGACTTTAGGGGGCTCAGGTGTCGGTGGTATTAGCTTTCTGCCCTGCTGCTGGAGGAGCCAACTCTTATACCTCACCTCAGACCTGGTTCTAATTCTGTCATGTGTTGGTATTGTGCTCCCATTCAAAACTTCTCTGCATTGGGGTGGTATAGTTAATCTCTTTCATTTAAATATGCTGTGCAAGCTAACTCCTGCGCCAGACCGGTTCCTGCATCCTAGGCTTGCATACTTAGGTTTTTAGGGTGGACCTAAACCTTTTCTCTCCCAGAAGGCTTTTGGAACCTTGATTCCAGTACCATGATTCCTTAGGCCCTTCTAGTGATAATTTGACACCTGAATTGGCTTTTATTCTTTCTCTTTTTTGCTTCTTATCTTTGAGTAATAGATTGCATTCCTTTCTACTTTAGATTGTAGACTGCCTTGTGCATTTCCCTGCTTAAGTGGCATATGAATCATATCACCTCCAACCCTGACTATAGAAATTCCCTGGTAGTCTAGGGCCACCCTCCTCCCTTGCTAGCTGTGGTAGTTTTCTGTATCAGCCTTTCTTCCCTTTCCCTTATTTTCTAACACAGATAAAAGTACCCATTCTGAAATCACCATAGGTATCTTTACTCACAGAGGTAGGGTGTGAGCCCACCTTCCCCTAGTTCAATAAAAAGCTTTCACTTTATGATATTTTTTTGTTTTGTTTATTGACTTTTAGTTCTGGTGTGTGTTGATTTTAATCAAGAATCCTAAATTTGATATGAATAGTACCCAAGGACAATCAGACTACACTTCATTTATTCTCAAAGCTTATTTAAAGAGAGTATGTCAAGAAATTTGGCCTTGTAATCCCTTGCTAAATAAATCTTTATTTCTACACATGAGCTCTAGCACCAGCTAGGTGAATTAGATAGGTACAGAGAGCTCCTGGAAGGCAGGGATCACGTTACCAGAAAGGCCATGGGCCAGAAGAAGGAAACTGAAGGGGGCGGTGTCACCCTGGAGAAGGGGCAGAGAAAGTTGGGGGCTTACCAGGGAGGGTAAGGATTTGAAGCTAACAGAGAGAGCTGTGGAAAGTGGAACTTCAACAGGGAAAAAACTTGGGGCTGGCATATTTCATGCTTGGGAGAGAAATCAGGCCTTATGATGGGGGAATTCAATTACAGATAAAGATGCTGAATTTTCAAATAATGTGTAGTATTCCCTTAGGAATACAAGTTAAAGAAGACAACAAGGACTATGTTACTGGATAAGGGATGAGTTGAAGTTTAAGACAGGATTCAGAAAGTTGAGATGCTTTGGAGAAGTAGAAAAAGAAAGGGATCTCAAAGAGAGGTTTTGAATGGGGTGAAAGCGGAAGAAAATTCAGGAGGAAAGGGGGTGGAAAGCTGGATCGGAGATGGAAAGGGACTGGAGGTGATGAGAGGATGAGAAGAAGGTAGATGAGGCTGGGCATGAGGTGAGTACATGGATAAATCCTTCTTATCTGTTCCCTTCTCCACTACTGCCAACTCCAGACTTCGCGCCATCTGTCTCGCTGCACCCTATGCCTGGAATAAACTTCCTGAGCCCCTACGTCTTGCCCCATCCTTGGCCACCTTAAATCTAGACTGAAAGCCCACCTCTTTAACATTGCTTTTAACTCGTAACCACTCTCCTCCACCTACCCTCCTCTCCTCCTTCCTGTACACATTCATTGATTTGATTTGCTTACTTTATTTTTTGTCTATTAGATTGTAAGCTCTTTGAGCAGGGACTGTCTTTCTTCTATGTTTGTGCAGCGCTGCGTACGCCTTGTAGCGCTATAGAAATGCTAAATAGTAGTAGTAGTAGTAGTAGAAATGGGGGACTAGAAAGTAGGTGAATAAGTCTGGGGAGGGAATGGGAGGAAGGTAAAATCAAGAAGTGGATGAAGTATGTAAAAATAAGGGAGACAGGACTGGAGGGGAGAGAGAAATAAATTTTAGCCATGGTTTGACTAAAACAGCACATCAGAGAAAGGGGTGTTTGTGTGTTGGGGAGGGGGGTAGGAACAGAAGAACTAATGCCATGTATGGATTAGGGAAAGAAGGGCAATAGAAGAAAAACTGAATTGAGACCTTGGAGAAGGATAGAAAAACTAATAAGAGGAAATAGTAAAGAGAGACCTGTCCCAAAACAATTTCAAAAATAGACTGATTAGACAACAGCAACAACAAAATTCAGTTTAGTGCTTGGTCTTTGTCAGCTTTGGGAATGTGCTTCTGTAGTTTGCATAGTAGAAAATGAAATGTGCCTCTTGTTTCTTTTTTTTTTTTTTCAGTGTCACACTGCATGCAATGTGATCTGTGGGAGTTCCCAGATAATGTTTTGCTGCACATTTGTATTTCCAGTCCTTTATTTTGACCAAAAGGCAAGTGATATTGATCTGGCTACTAATTAGAGTCTGTGTAATTGTGTTGGGTTAGTTAGAATGAAAACATCCAGAAAGTGGCAAGAGAGACTTGTGTCATGAATCAGGCCATATTTTACCCTACAGCAGGCAGAGAGATGGTGGTCATTTCTAGATTTTCACAGGTCTGGGCCTTGTGGAGAAAATGGATAGAAAGCCCATTTCAGGATAATTGAATCTATAGCTTCCAAGACCTACAAGTGCTGGAGGAAGATGATAGGCTAGTCCTCTGTTTGGGTTACTTCCTTGTTCCACCCCCATTGTAACTACAAACCCCACAATGCATTTGCCCAAGACTAACCTGGACAAGACTCTCTCCAGAGACTGGGTCACTTGGCAGTCAAGTTGAATCTGGCAGTTGTTTTGAGAAACAAATCATAAAATAGCTCTTCAAGATAGATTACTGGAGAGCTTCCCACCATGTCTAATAATAATAATAATTATCAAAATGCCCTTACAATCTTGCATGCTTTTGCTTTTAATGCCCTCATAAACATATGAAATTTCTAGTTCTGTTCTCCCAAAATAAGCAATTTAGAAATCTTCCAAGAAGAAAACCATGGCTGCTATTAATATATATCTAACACAGACACCAAATGGAAGGGTGCATGTATGCATTCTACCCTAGTTATGCTTCTACTTGTAGTGCAGAAATGAGAGACCAGCAGCAGAACAAGTTAATGCATGCATTCCTGCCTCTAAGTGCATCTGCTCTCCTACAGCACTGCCATGAACCTGTTGCAGTGACAGGACTCCCACCCCTACTGGTGAGGAAAAGGGGGATTGACTGGTAGGAAGAAAGAGAAGGAATTGAGAGAGTGAGTGACAAAAGGGGACAGGAAGGGGGAATTGGAAAAATAATAATTCTGGTTTTGGCTGGAGCTGCAGCAGACCAAATGTTAAGGACAAAGATGATGGGGTCAGATTGGGGAGAGGGGACAGGCTTCTGAAATGAATTTCATCAGATATCAGCTACTCAATGCCATTTTATGTTCAATCATTTTTATTGGTAACATTGCTCAACTGGTACACCATACAGTCAATACAATGATACAAATCAACAGAAAAGTAATGTTATAACATGTTTGTCAACCATGATACCTAAGCCCTTACCCTCCACCCCACCCGCCCTTCCCCGCCCTCTCTACCATCCTGCCCCAACCCCCCCCTTCCGTCTCCAAGTGAGCTATATCAAATATTCAGATGAAGTGGCAGATGAAGTTCAATGTTGACAAGTGCAAAGTGATGCATGTGGGTAAGAGGAACCCGAATTATAGCTACGTCTTGCAAGGTTCCGCGTTAGGAGTTACGGATCAAGAAAGGGATCTGGGTGTCGTCGTCGATGATACGCTGAAACCTTCTGCTCAGTGTGCTGCTGCGGCTAGGAAAGCGAATAGAATGTTGGGTGTTATTAGGAAGGGTATGGAGTCCAGGTGTGCGGATGTTATAATGCCGTTGTATCGCTCCATGGTGTGACCGCACCTGGAGTATTGTGTTCAGTACTGGTCTCCGTATCTCAAAAAAGATATAGTAGAATTGGAAAAGGTACAGCGAAGGGCGACGAAAATGATAGTGGAGATGGGACGACTTTCCTATGAAGAGAGGCTGAGAAGGCTAGGGCTTTTCAGCTTGGAGAAGAGACGGCTGAGGGGAGATATGATAGAAGTGTATAAAATAATGAGTGGAATGGATCGGGTGGATGTGAAGCGACTGTTCACGCTATCCAAAAATACTAGGACTAGAGGGCATGAGTTGAAGCTACAGTGTGGTAAATTTAAAACGAATCGGAGAAAATTTTTCTTCACCCAACGTGTAATTAGACTCTGGAATTCGTTGCCGGAGAACGTGGTACGGGCGGTTAGCTTGACGGAGTTTAAAAAGGGGTTAGATAGATTCCTAAAGGACAAGTCCATAGACCGCTATTAAATGGACTTGGAAAAATTCCGCATTTTTAGGTATAACTTGTCTGGAATGTTTTTACGTTTGGGGAGCGTGCCAGGTGCCCTTGACCTGGATTGGCCACTGTCGGTGACAGGATGCTGGGCTAGATGGACCTTTGGTCTTTCCCAGTATGGCACTACTTATGTACTTATGACTTCTCCCGCGGGAGGGCAAAGATATCCACAAACTCAATGCCATTTTAAATATATACCAATGTTTTTAAGTTAGTGGCATTACTATATATATGTCATCAGGTGGCAGTAGAGTAGAAGCTAACAAGATTGGAAGGTGTATTCCATTTAATACAATTATTTCCAAAGGCATTCTTTAGATATCTTACCACTGCAATCCCACTCCTTTCCTTTCTCATACATACACCATCCCCCCAATCATCCCCCACTCTTACTCCTTAATTTCCCCCTCCCCCCCAACCACCATTCAGTTTATCTCTCATCCCCATCTTATCTCTAGCTGTCCCTCTCCAACCCATACCTTTTTCACTACTGCTGTTCTGGAATTAGTGTGGGAGATAACTTACCTCCCACACTAATTCCAGAAAAGGGTGCTCCAGCTGTTGGTTGGGGAATGTGTACAGGATAGGGGAGTGTATGGTTTATATTATGTGTGTGTGGTTGAGGGTGTTTGTGTCAGCCACTAATGGAGGAATGTGGGTATTTTGCCTAGGGTGAGGGGAATGTAGGGTGTAAGGAGTAGGATGTACTATGTGTTCCATATGCCAGTGGGAGGTGTGCTCCCATAACTGGGGGAATGTTTCTTTGTGTTTTCCTTCTCAGAGAGTGTTGTACCTGTAAATTCTTTGCATGTGCCCAGATGGGACAAGACCTACTGTAAGGAATGCCTCAGAATCTTCATGCAATCGCATCTACCTTTTTGTCCTGTCATGATAGAATGATGTCCCTAACCTGGTAACATTAGAACTTCATTTTGTCCATCAATTTCTATACACTTCCAGACTTCGCCAATAAAGTAATGTGCTTGCTATAGTAGTCCACCTTAAAGGTAATAAATAGAATTAAAGCAAAACAAAGAAAAGAAAACCAGGTGCTACCTTGTTTTGTTTTTTTTTACTAAAGGCATATTTGACTAGCTTTAAAAGGCCAGAACATTCTTTTTGAGGTCAGGATAACATGACTGTCCAAGCCTCTGATCTGACAGCCAGTTGTGGCTGATGGCTACATTTGCATACACTGGAGCCATAGTATATGCTTAGAGTATACATATTCATGTTGGCTGTTCTGAAAACCTGACTAGCTATAGGTATCCTGGAATTGAAGGATCCCAAAGAAAATTCAATTGAGAATTAAATGGAAATGGAAGATTGTGATGGAAGACTAAAGTAGAATTAATACTAGAGTGACTGTACTTTAAAGAGATTTGAATCCAGCCTGCTATAGTGATATATCCCTGTGAGATATGAAATAAAACCACACTTCTCATCTGGCTCCTCTTGCAGTCTCTCTCTGAAGCATTAAGCTCAGGACTGTCAGCACCCTCACTCTTAATGCACTTCCACTCATTCACGTGGTAGCACAGTCATAAGAAGAATGACATGGGGAGAGAGAAAGATGATTACAGCTAAGTGTTCCTGGGACTTGGTTATTCTCCATCGTCTCCTGAAAGTATCATTCTTGCTGGTGAGGTGAGGTGAGGGAAGCCTGTTTTCCTCCCTCCATCTTTCACTAGAGTGGCTAATCTGGTGCTATGCTCTGCATTCTTCTCAGATCTGGGTGCTGTTTTGGGCGGTAATTACTTGAAATCAGCACTGGACCAGCATCCTGTTTTCCCCTACTCCCTCCTCTAACACACATCCTTCCAGGTCTTTCTGCAGAACAATATTTCTCATGCAATGCATAAGCAGCGATCCCAAACCTGTTCTTGGGGACCTCAACCAACTGGGTTTTCAGGATATCCACAATGACTATGCAGGGGAACAATCTGCATGTAATGGAGGCTGTGCATGCAAATCTATCTCATGAACATGCATTGTAGATATTCTAAAAACCTGGCTGGGGGGGGGGGGGGGGGCTTCAAGATATCTTCCCAATACTCCTGTAGTCATTTTTAATGCTCACCCTACATGAAGATGACTAATAAAGAAGTGAATGACTGTTATTTTCCCCTATGTCATTTTATGTTGTTTTTCATAAATGATATGCGTGTAAAAATAAACTTGCATCTTATGTGTCATTTGTTTTGACTTATACCTGCTTTTACTTAATGTTATTTTGTCTTCCATGCATCTCCTATGGAGATTTAAAAGCCTCTGTATGAGATGTTCTTGTGTATAGAAAAAGGAAAGTCAGTCATAGATTTCAAAAAGGGATTATGACAGAAAGTTGGAGGGAGGCTCAGAAGAACTCTGAAGAAACACTTTTCAACAGAAAGGGTGGCAAGGCCAGATTTACATTTTAGGCATTCATAGACAACATAGGAGGTGGGGTGGGAGGTTGTGTGGAAATTTCAGATATCTCTTCCCTCAGATCACTGCTTTCTAGATTTTTCCTTGGTCTTCTCCACTTTCCACTCAGTGACAGTGAAAATCTAGTGCAGGGCCTATCTGCTATTGTTCTCTAAGAGGCCCTTCAGTGCTCTGCCTCTTCCTTCTGCACAGTTTTATCATTACCATGGAAACCCATGTGAAAAGTGGGGTGCTGCAGCAGGGTCTGTCAGAATACAAAAGTAGGCAGGTTCTGTGCAGAATTTTCAGTTCAAACTTCCAGCTATTGCTACGGCCATATAGGAAAATAAATGAGCAAGCCTGGATGGAGGCAGAGCGGCAATATTCTGGTGCCTGTCAAAATTTGGTTTCAAAGGCCTATGCTGCCTCCGCCTAAATGAGGGCCTGGCAGGAGGGGGCTGCCAGGAATCTCCTTTGTAAAGGTAGTGGAGGCCTCCTTGGGAACGGGAAGCAGTAAAAGATCAGGGTTGAGAGGTTAGAAGAAATGGGGAGGAGTCTGGATGTTTTAAGTATGAGAGTTTGATACATTCATCAATCCGGAGTGGCTGACAGATGAACACTACAAAATTGCCTTTAAAAAGCAGTGGTGAAACCTGTATGACAATGACAGTGGCATGTCGCATAGCTAGGACTGAATGGGCCCCCTAAAATACCATCACTCCCAAAATAGTGGGGATTGAGGGAGGGGAGTATGCACATTTCCTAAAACTGACATATTACAATTAATACATTTAGAAAAAATATTTTTCTACCTTTGTTGTCTGAGCATTGTTTTGGTTTTAGCATCTCTCTTCTGCTTTTCTCTGTTTTTTTCTTAACTCCAGGGTTTTCTGTCCTTTTGACATTTCTTCTCTATGTTCAGCATTCATCTTTTTTGTGTGTCCCTATCTGGCCTATCCAGCGTCTCCCCTCTGTGTCCCTCTCCCTATCTTTACCCCATGTTCAGTATCTCTTCTTTGTGTTCCTAATTTAGTCTGTCCAGCAACCCCCTCTGTGTCACTATCCCTTCCCATGTGTCTAGTATTGCACCTGTTTCCCTGTCCCTATGTTCCCTCCACAGCCAGGATATCTTCTGTGTCCCTGTCCTTCCCCATATCCAGCTTCTGTCTTCTTTTCCTCCTGCACCCCACCCTTCCTCCCTCATGATCTAGCATCTTTCCCACTCTCTCCACAGGTCCAGTATCTCTGTTTTCTTTGCTTTCCCCCTCCCAGTCCAGCATCTGCCCTCTCTCTTCCCCCTCCCCTTTGCTTCAGGTCTCTCTTTCTTTTCCCTCTGCCCCCCCCCCCCCAATCCAGCATCTCTTCCCCTCTGCCTCTCCTGGACATTTAGGCATGTCTCCATAACCACCCCCCACCACCCAAAGAAGCAGCTTTCAGCACTGCCTCTGCTGCAAGCGCAGCAATATGTGGTGGACTGGTGGTGGAAGCTAGAGCGAGGCTGGGCATGTTGGGATCCAATTTTAGGTGGCTCCTACCATTGGGTGGCCCTGAGGATTTTACTGGGCTTGCTCAGTGGTAGCTACACCCCTGGACAAAGATTCTCAAAGTTGTCCTGGGGGAACCCCAGACTGTCAGGTTTTCAGGATATCCACAATGAATATGAATGAGATAGATTTGCATAGCAAAGCAGTGTTTGCAAATCAATCTCATTCATATTCATTGTGGATATCCTGAAAACCTGACTGGCTGGAGTTCCCCCAGGACAGGTTTGGGAATCACTGTTGTATGACAATAAGTAGTCAAACATTTAAGTTGCAGATGGGAGATATCTTTAGCTTATGCAGTATAGATGGAGACAGCTGTTGGTCCATACCTACAGTTCGCTGCAGTGTTACTACAAATTTCTATAATTGAGTCCTAAATTCTTTAACATAGAAGGCTGTGATTTTGGAAATAAATTCTTCTGCTTGTATTTTTTAGAGGAGGAGGAGGAACGCTATATAACAGTCCATTGTCACAGTTTGAATATAATATTGCATTAGTGGAACAGATTTCTGACATTATTGGTGGCATGCATGTTCTCTGGATGCGGTGGACGCCCAGTTCCTATGATTGCGATACCTCTGCAAGCACTTACAAGCATTGTGTTAAACCAATATTTAAAAGACATAGTCTGAATTTAAATCAGGCACATTTTCCAAACTTCCTATTTCCTACTGTTATGGTTTACTTTCTCTGTGCTTTCACAGTAATGATAATAGCTGAAAATACAGCCAGACTCTCAGATCCTTGTTAAGTTCCTAGCAGTGGCTGTAAGTGGTGTGCGAAGCCCCTGTGTCCTCCGGTAGGGTAGTTGCTTGACTTTTGCCAAGTAATTGCCTTACTGAGAGCAATGTGCTAGAATCAAGAAATTGTCCTGATTCTGTCCTGTTAGATTCCCCAGAGGTGATGCTGTGAGGCGAGGGAGGGACTCCGTATATTTTTGGCTCGTATGAGAATAACTGCTAACCTTGGATGGGATAAGTGATATTAACAGTTACTGACACATTTACAGATCCAAGGCCACTCCCCTCCTCCTCTTCCAGATGACCTCAAATTACTAGTACTGGGAGCCAACCTCCACCTAGAAGACCCAAACTCTACCAACGCACGTAAATGCAAGGAATTCCTCCATCTATGGCACCTCAAATGGCCACACACTCAGGCAACCCACATCAAAGGGCACACACTCAACCTTATCTCTCACAAACTGTCCTCAGACCAGAATCTAATAATATCAGAGATCAAATGGACAAACACACCATGGTCAGACCATTATAAACTAAATCTATCCCTACTATGGTGGAAAAAGGGCTCACACCATCCACAAGAACGCACAACAAGAGGCCAAATAGATCCGGAAACATTCTGGCAACAGATGTACAACAATGAATGGACAGCACAAACAGACTCCACACACTATCTCTCAGACTGGGACACAAGATGTAAAAACGTACTAGATGATATAGCATCCTTACAAACAAGAACCTCACATAGGCACAACTCGATACCATGGTACAATAAAGAACTGAAAAAACTAAAAACAATCCAGGAAACTTGAACGAGCATGGAAAAAAGCAAAAGATACACAAACACTCAATGCATGGAAATAAACTCAAAGAAAATACAAATACACAACAAGACAAGCCAAAAGGTTACACTACAAAACCAAAATAGGGCCTGACTACAAAGACATGAAAAACTTATACCAACTCGTGAACAAACTACTAGACATCACCTTGGTCACCACAACCAATACGGACATCCCACCTGCAGACAAACTTGCCAAATACTTCAATGAAAAAATTGTAAACCTAAGTAACATGCTAGCTCAAAACATCACTCACATCGAAAACTTCATCGAGTGTGTGGACCCAACCCCCGGCGAATACCCAGCAGACAGACTTTGGACAAGCTTCGCTCCCCTCACTGTCAAAACAGTCAACCAAGCGCTTAATAGGTTCTCTAAGACTCTCTGTAAGTTGGATACTTCCCGCAGTTATCTATTAAAATCCACTCCCCACCGCTTCATAGCAGACCTCACATCCCACTTAAACTACATGCTTCAACATGGGCTTTTCCCCAAGGAAAATGGCAACATCCTACTCACCCCTATACCAAAAGATACCAAGAAAAAAACAGACGATATCACCAGCCACCGCCCAGTAGCTTCAATCCCACTGGTAGTCAAACTGATGGAAAGTGTGGTAACCAAACAACTCACTGACTACATAAACAACTTCACAGTACTACATGACTCACAATCAGGATTCAACTCCAACCACAGCACCAAAACAGTACTAATTACCCTCCTAGCCAAATTCAAACAAGAAATTGCATCAGGCAAAAGTATACTTCTCCTACAATTTGACATGTCTAGCGCGTTCGACATGGTGAACTATAACATACTACTAAACATCCTAGAATACTTCGGATTGGTGGAAGTGTACTTAACTGGATCAAGGGCTTCCTTATGACTAGAACCTATCAAGTGAAATCAAAATCGACCATATCATCACCATGGAAAGCAGACTGTGGAGTACCTCAAGGATCACCACTATCACCGCTCCTTTTCAACCTAATGATGACCCCACTAGCCAAGTCCCTATCCAATCAAGGCCTTAACCCTTTCATATATGCGGATGACGTCACATTGTACATCCCTTACAAAAATGATCTAACGGAAATCACCAAAGAAATCAAACTCTGCTTGAACATCATGAACTCTTGGGTGAATACATTTCAATTAAAACTCAACACAGAAAAAACACACTGTCTCATCCTCACATCCCAATATAACACAATCAAACCCACCAACATAACCACCCCAGATCACACCCTCCCTATCTCAGACAACTTGAAAATTCTCGGAGTTAAAATCGACCGAAATCTCACACTGGAGAGCCAAGTAAAAGCTACAACAAAGAAAATGTTTAACTCAATCTGGAAGCTCAAACGAGTGAAACCTTTCTTCCCGAGGGAAATATTTCGCAACTTAGTACAATCCATGGTACTAAGCCATCTAGATTACTGCAACAAAATCTATGCGGGATGTAAAGAACAAATCATAAAGAAACTCCAAACTGATCAAAACACGGCAGCCAGGCTTATATTCGGAAAAACAAGATTCGAAAGCACCAAACCTTTACGAGAAAAACTACACTGGCCCCCAATCAAAGAGCGTATTGCGTTCAAAATCAGCACCCTGGTTCACAAGATCATCTACGGCAATGCCCCGGGATACATGACAGACCTTATAGACCTACCAACCAGAAACACAACAAAATCAACATGAACATATCTAAATCTCCACCACCCAAGCTGCAAAGGACTCAAATATAAATCAACCTATGCATCCAGCTTCTCTTATATAAGCACACAAGCATGGAACGCACTACCGACCGTCGTGAAATCAACATACGAGCACCTAATCTTCCGGAAACTCCTAAAGACTAACCTGTTCAAAAAGGCATACTCAAATGACCCAACCTAAATGCCTTAACCCCGCAACACAACAATATAAATGTTCATATTGGACATAACCTACTCTTCCCCTTATGACCCCCAATGTGTCTATCAATCCTGATCATTATTCTGTCATAACCTCACTTTGTATTTGTTCATGCCAGTATTGGCGACTGCCACTACTGCACTATGTAAGCCACATTGAACCTGCAAATAGGTGGGAAAATGTGGGATACAAATAAATAAATAAATCTTCACACTGCATGGTGTATGTCAACCTGCACTGAGTTAGTCTTTGGCACCTCACCCCCCCCTCCCATAAATTACAGTTTCATTAGCTCTCAGGTTCTTCATAGAGTGAAACTTATGGAATCCAGGCTAAGAGGACACCTTAAGGATTTAGTCCTGGTTCTGTCTCCATGGCTAGTCTCATATAAAGCCCATGGGTTCAGATCCTAGTTAAGCACTACTGCTGTTGCTCATTGTGTGACCTTGGCCACATTCCTTTATCCCTGTTTTATGACTGTAGAATTTGTGGGGCAAAAGCCCAGTACCAATATGGACTTACTTTGTACAGCACTATATAAACCATTTGCATTATAAATACTATAAAATCCTGTCCTCGGTATTATCGAAACGAGTCCTGAGAGTCTATAGCTCTGATGCTAAAAGATGTGGGGAAAACTGGCATGGTGTCCCCTCAGCATGAAAACCAGCCAGTATCATTTTCAGGAAGAGATGGTATAGGAGGAGTGATACTTCCAGAATTAGTCACATAGGGACCGATGCAGAAAGCTACTGCAGGCTGCAGCGCAAGGTTAACAAGCAGTTTACCTGCTTGTTAATGGCCGCTGTATGCAAAAAGGATTTCTGTGCAGTACTTAATTCCCATGGCACAGAGCATTTTAAAATGCATGATAAATAACCTATCACTCTGCAGCAGTGTGGAGCTATGAGCTGTCTACTGTGGGGGCACAACATGAGAAACTTACTACCAGGTCTGAGATGACATACAGGGCCCCCAAGGTCTGCATCAGCTCCAATCTCCCTCCTTCCCTCTCCCAACCTGACCAGACCTACCTGCCCCCAATATTAAAATGCATTTCCTTGTGTCTAGTGGCACCCTCTCACCCTCCAACATGACCACCCACCTTCCACTGACTTAAACTAAAAATCTCTGGTTTCTAGCAAGATTCCAAGGTTTTATTTTACTTGCTATACCACACCATAAGTACATGCTGTGTGAGTGGTTTACAATAAAAAAAAATTCAAGAAAAGGAACTACAATAATTAATAGGACAGGGAAAAAAAAGGATTAGAGAGAAGGATAAGGAAAGTTATGTCATGCAGGGTACTGCCACTGCACCTGTGCCATCATACTGCAAAAGAGCAGGCCAAGAATTTAGGCAGGTTCAAATCCAAAGGCTTCTCTAAACAAAAATGTCTTCAGCATAATTTTGAATCTATCAAGGGAGATTTCTAAGCAAAGATGAAGTGGCAGGAAGTTCCAGAGTAAGGGTCCAACCCGCTAATTAAAAAAAATCCCTGGTATCTAGTGGCACCCCCTCCCCCTTCCTCTGACTTAAAAAAACAATTCTCTGATGTTTAGTAGCATCCCCACCTGACCCCTCCTCTAGGCCTTCCAAGCCTCTGAGCAAGGTCAGTCTACCAGATAAGACAATTTTCCCCTTATTTGGTAGCGTGGGAGAAGCTGCAGTACGTTTTGGTCGCTAATTTCATAGTAGAATACATGCACTGAGCCAGATGTACCATGAGGCTTTTTGCATTGGCCCCATAGTGAATCTGCCTCCAGTGTATGTTCCACATCAGTTCCAGCATTTGGGACCTGCTTCACCTACTATAACAGCTTTTATCTGATTCTGGAGTCGATGCAGAAAGACATGCATAGATCGCATGGCTTCTACCATAAGGTTTCTGTAAAATATTACTAACAATGCAGTATTGAATAAGAATGCAAATTACTGCCATGTTAAAATCCCAGCAGTAATCTGCAGCTCATTGAAAAATGTCCTCCTTTTCCACCCAGACTATCAAACAAGGGAAAAACTCTCTTATATAGCAGACTGACCCTGCTTGTTACATCCTAGAATGCACCATGCAGGGTCAGGTACTACCATTTTCTAAGATGGTGGCACTGCTCCTGCCTCTTCCAGGTATGCTCTAATGGGAGCGAGAGGGGGCTGGAGGAGAGTTTGGGGGTAGGGGGTGCATTAGACAGATTATTTTTAAAAGTAAGTCAGGGGAAGGGGGTTTGGGTCTAGTTGGGTCTGGGGGTGCACTAGATACCAGGGACATTTTTTAAAATTTAAGTGATGGGGAAGGGGAGGTCAGTTTGGAGTAAGTAAGGAAGCTGCTGGGGCTGATAAGGAAAAGGGAGGCTGAGCGGAGCATCAGGGTTCATCTCAGAGGGGAAGGGTCAGTGGTATGGGGGCCCGGGAGGTGGCTTATTAGCTTTTCTGCCCTGATTGATGCGGAGGGTAAGCCAACCCTCCTACACCTCCTCAAACCTGGTAGTAATTTTCTTATGTTGTGCTCACTTAAAACGTCTCTGCATTGGAGCAGTATAGCCTGCTTAACATATATTTTAATGTACTGTGTCCCAGTGGGTACCACATAAGCTAACTCACATGCTGGATCTGTTTCTGCATGTACCTACCCCTCGTTACTTCATCAGCCCCTTTGTACCTACAGGTAAAGATCTTGATGAATTAGGTCAGAGGTTGAAAACCTCTGAATTAGGCCCTTATTGGTAGTGTAACGATGTCACTGTGTTTTCCATTTTATCCTTTGAGAAAGTCTTTATTAAACTCCCAGGCCATTTAAATGGGAATCTAAAAACATGTCTTGGTTTCAAGCCACAATATACTTCATGCATTTCATCAAAAGCTTCTTTTGAATCTGTATGTGTGCAAATTATCACTTTTTCACAGCCCTCTCTCTAATTGTATCTCAGAGATGTGACTTAAAATTGTAGAACAGTCTGTCAGTGCAAGTGGTGGAGACAAGGTATGTATGTATCTGAATTCAAGAAAGTGTGGGACAAGCACAGAGGATCTCTTAGGGAGATGCACAGGCAGCAAATTGTGATGGGCCACTGGGGTCATGACCTAACCAATATTTTGCCTAACAGCATCAGCAACTAGAAAGCTTGAGAGCAAGGCCAGAGATTGTTCATGTCCTTAGGGAGATGATGGTATTGTAGATCTGAGCAGACTGGCTAGGCTGTATAGTCTGCACAGGGAAAGGGGCTAGGATTTGATATTACCACCTTCTGTTGTTACAATCAAAGCAGTTTACATATATGCAGGTACTTATTTTGTACCAGGGGCAATGGAGAGTTAAGTGATTTGTACAGAATGACAAGGAGCTACAGTGGGAATCAAACCCAGTTCCCCAGGTTCTTAGGCCACTGTACTAACTGTTAGGCTACTCTTCTGCTCTGCAGGATGGGAATCTTATTGTTTTTAATATTGGACTCCTTTTGGCTGAATTTGGATCATGGCAATACTGTTCTGGTTATAGTTGACACCATGGCAGCATTTGATGCCTTGAATCATGCCTAGAGAATGACACAGGGACAAAGTTTGTCCCCATGCCCGCCCCGTCCCCGTGGGTTCTGTCTCCGCCCACACCCTGTCCCTGCAGCCCTGTCTCCGTCCCCGTCCCTATGGGCTGTGTCCTCATCTGCAGAAGCCTCGAACAATTATGATTTTATATTTACATCTTTTTATTAAAGTATAAAAAAGGAACAATACAACTGTTGTGTATAAATTACAAATAGAAAACAATAATAACAATGAACAGCTATAATAAACCCTCCCACCACTACCACCACCCTCTACCCTTCCAACCCCAACAATAGCTGACTTCTACTATCCCAAGGAATCCTAATCCACCCTGTTAAAATGTCCATTGGTACAAAATACAACTCGTTCTGTATGCCCTAGAGGGGAGAAATATGCCCAATGAAGCACTGTAATCTGTGCATGAATAAGAAGTCACCAACAATCTCAGGATTCAGTCTAGCTCTCCTGTCTTCCACAGTCCTTCCTGCAATAGAAGATGTCTTCTTAGTAGATGTGCTGGTAGCAGGATGTACAGGATCCCCCATGCAGATTTTGCTAGTTCTGGCCAGCATGCTTGCTTGTTCTTTCCAAAAAATCAAAATATCATTGTCTGCATCACTCAAACATAAATAACAGTCCAGTTCATTAACAGGCTTCAAAGTAGAAAATGGCACGGGGACAAAGTTTGTTCCTGTGGGCTCTGTCCCCATCCCTGCCCCGTCCCCGTGTGATCTGTCCCCGCAAGCTCTGTCCCTGTCCCCATCCCTGCGGTTACTGCGGGTCCCCGTCCACGTGTCATTCTCTAATCATGCCCTATTATTGGCTAGGTTACATGTATTGGACCTGAAGTAGTTAAATGGTTCTGGTCTTTTATATCGGGGAACAAACAGAGGAGAAGCTTCAAACCTCACAGATGCGTGTACAGCCCCATCCCCAGGACAGAAGGACTAGGGAGCATGTCATCCAGGGCCCGATTCTGACTCGGAACACTAGTTATTGGTATCAATGCAATACTTTCTGTATGCCAGGCAATAGCTCCCAGTTGAACTGTGGTACCTAGGTGGATATAATGTGGAACCTTGGGCTGTGGGTCACTTTCCCAATCCAAAAAGGATAGCTTTGTAGCTCTTCTTGTGGATTATTGGATGATAGTTGAGAAATCTAAAAAGCAACATTATTCCAAACAGATACAAAAATCTATTAATTCACTCACTTGCGTTATTTCATGTTGTCAAAAATTTAACAGCAATACACTGTGCACCACCATCTAGTGAATCTGTCTCTTGTGATAAATTTGCTGAATCACAGGGACTGGATAAAATGTGACCATCTCTGGGAAAGGGTGACTAAATGAAGTTTTAATGAATTATTTTAGCGCAAACAATTTGTAATACAAGAGTCCAAACCATATCTTTTTATGTGAAAGAACAAAAAAAATTAAAGAAATTCATACATGTAACTT
Organism: Microcaecilia unicolor; assembly: GCF_901765095.1. Classification (NCBI taxonomy): domain Eukaryota; kingdom Metazoa; phylum Chordata; class Amphibia; order Gymnophiona; family Siphonopidae; genus Microcaecilia; species Microcaecilia unicolor. The sequence goes on along the minus strand of NC_044034.1, from coordinate 321,857,436 downwards.
TTTCAGACTGGTTATTTATTTGTTACATTTGTAGCCCATATTTTCCCACCTATTTGCAGGCTCAATGTGGCTTATGTGGAGGGGCATAATCGAACGCGAACGTCTATCTCCATGGGCGTCTATGTCCGAAAATGGGTACGTGAAGAGGCGGGACAGACCGTATTTTCGAAAAAATGGACGTTTTTCAGCTGGGCGTTTGTTTTTTTAGCGATAATGGAAACTAAAAATGCCCAGCTCAAAAACGTCCTAATCCGAGCTATTTGGTCGTGGGAGGGGCCACGATTCGTAGTACACTCGCCCCCCTGACATCAGGACACCAACTGGGCACCCTAGAGGTCAGTGCGGTGAACTTCAGACAACGCTCCCACATGCATAGCTCCCTTACCACGGGTGCTGAGCCCCCAACCCACCTCCCCCAAAACCCACTACCCACAAATGTACAACACTACCATAGCTCTTAGGGGTAAAGGGGGCACCTACATGTGGGTACAGTGGGTTTTGCAGGCCTCCCATTTACCAGCACAAGTGTTACAGGTGGGGGGGGGGGGGGGGGATGGGCCTGGGTCCGCCTGGCTGAAGTGCACTGCGGTACCCACTAAAAGTGCTCCAGGGACCTGCATACACGCAGGCCTCTAGGACTGGTTGCTGCTATATAACATTGGCACAGCAGTTGACACCTGAAGACTAATCTCTCCGAAAACGTCCTTTATTGGAATAAGCACGCTTACTCACAATTAACTGCAGATCAGAGGTTGTGCCCCACTGGCAACGAGTCTCCCTAGTACTGAGATGAGCAGTAGGTCAGAGCTGGCAGAATGCTGTACAATGCCCTCTTTCAGCCACATTCAAGGTAAGAACTAAGTTCTGTAACATGGCTAACATGTGAAAGGGATCTAAAACTGGCTTACAAACATGGCCACTACCTCATGGACTACTGGAAACAAAACAGGGCACACTCTGACCCAGTAAGCAGGGGGAAAAGCAACTACCAACTACCAACATCGTGAGCATTTGCCACAAGCTAGTGGAATCACGGAGCCCAATACCCTACACCCACCACAATGCATTGCTGATGTGACTCTGCAGTGCGCATAACAGAAAAGGTGTCACACTCACCCGAGAGCCACATCAGAACCAGGGAAAGGCTGTCACAGGATAGAACACATTCTGCTGTCATAGAGGTGGGTACGGCATTTGAGGCTGGCATACAAGCTGGAAAAAAAGTTTGTAAAGTGGGGTTTTTTTGGTGGGAGGGGGTTAGTGACCACTGGGGGAGTTCCCTCCAGTGGTCATCTGGTCAGTTGGGGCACTTTTTTGGGACCTGTTCGTGAAAAAAAAGGGTCCAAAAAAAGTGACCCAAAATCGCGGTCAAAACGCCTTTTTTTTCGATTATCAGCTAAAGACGCCCATCTCTCCTTGGACGATAACCACACCCCAGTTCCGCCTTCACCACACCTCCAACACACCCCCGTCAACTTTACCCGTTTCCGCAACGGATTGCAGTTGGAAACGCCCAAAATCGGCTTTCGATTATACCGATTTGGGCGCCCAAGGGAGAAAGACGCCCATCTTCCGATTTGGGTCGCAATATAGGCGTTTTTCTCTTTCGATTATAAGCTGGATAGTACCATAGAGGCGATTGCCGATTCCGGTATGAACAAATACAAAGTGATATGGTGGAAGAATTAAGTTCATGTGTAACAGACCCATTAGGGAATCATAGGGAAGAAGAGATTATGTCCAGTACGTGCTTTGGTTTCGTTAGGGTGCAGGCATTTGAGTTGGATCGGTAGTGTATGCCTTTTTGAACAGGCAAGTTTTTAATGATTTCCAGAAGTTTAGGTGGTCATACATTGTTTTCATGGCATTAAGTAACGCATTCCAGAGTTGTGTACTTATGTAGGAAAAGCTGGATGCATAAGTTGATTTGTATTTGAGTTTTTTGCAGCTTGGGTAGTGGAGGTTTAGGTATGTTTGTGCTGATCTTGTTGCTTTTCTGGTTGGTAGGTCTATGAGGTCTGTCATGTATCCCGGTGCTTCGCCGTAGAGGATTTTGTGGACCAGATTTTGAATGCTATACGTTCTTTGATTGGGTGCCAGTGCAGTTTTTCTCGAAGGGGTTTGGCACTTTCGAATCGCATTTTTCTAAATATAAGCCTGGCAGCTATATTTTGTGCAGTTTGAAGTTTCTTTATGATTTGTTCTTTGCAACCCGCAAAGATTCTGTTGCAGTAGTCTACATGGCTTAGTACCATGGATTGTATCAACTTGTGGAATATTTCCCTCGGGAAGAATGGTTTTACGCATTTGAGTTTCCACATTGAGTGGAACATTTTCTTTGTTGTAGATTTCACGTGGCTCTCTAGTGTGAGATTACGGTCGAGATTATGGACCCATTCCATGAAAAACTAGTCATTTAAAACATTTTGGATCCACTGTTCTAGACACCTTTCCCCAGAGATGGTCACAAATATCCTATGAACCAAAAATCACAGTTCCAGAGAATTCCTGGTAAACCTTTTTAGCTGTAATGGAAGACCAGGTTCAGGATCTGTTGGTGGATGTTTCTAATACTACATATAATCTTGGCCCATGTCCTACTTGGGTTGTTAAAGCTTGTAAACCTTTTATGACAGGCTGTCTGATGTCCATCATTAATGCCTCTCTCCAGCAAAGTTGTCGTCCTTCATTGTTAAAGAATGTAATAATAATAACAAAATCCTTGATATTAAGGAACCCAACAGCTATCAATAGATATCCAGCCTACTCCTTCTGGCTAAACTGATTGAGAGAACTGTACTGATTTAATTACAGGACTCTATTGTTGAAAGAAAATTGTTGGCTAGCTGGCAGTATGGATTCTGCTTAGGTCATAGCATTGAATTACTATTGGTCTCCACTCTGAATTGTTGGCTATGGCTCTTAGAGCTGTGTTTCCCAAGTCCAGTCCTGGAGTACCCCTTGCCAGTCAGGTTTCCAGGATATCCACAATGAATATGCATGAAAGAGATGTGCATATAATGGAAGCAGTGTATGCAAATCAAGTTTATGCATATTCATTGTGGATATCCTGAAAACCTGACTGGCAAAGGGTACTCCAGGACTGAACATGGGAAATACTGTCTTAGAGCACTCTGTGCCCCAGGGCAGATGTTAGGGGGTAGCAAACAGGGCAACTGCCCTGGGCCCTCATACTATAGGGGGCCCCAAATCTGCCTTAAGTTGATGGAGTCATAGGCTGAAGGCCAGCTTTCAGGCCCCCTCCTGAATAGGTTGAGTTAGCTGGACATTCTATTCAAGTTCATCAAGAACTACAATACCTGGGAATACTGTTAGACTGCACACTATCATAGGATACTCTTCACCTAGGGGTTTCCCCAGTTGGTCATGATTAATGAAACTAAATGTTGATTATTCACACTCCCAGCGAGGAGTTCTCCTACAGTTTAAACAACGTTCCATCTACACTGCTTTTAAGTTCAGTAATACTAACTATTGTCTTACAGGCTAAGGTGAGAAGAATGGTATTATATAATGCCTAAATCACAGTAATAATATTATGTTGATTCTATATAAAGAATGAGAAGTAGCAATCAATTGTTATTTAGTTTAGAAAAATAACAGCTGTATTTATTTTCTTTTAGATAATTTGCATCAATGGCAGTGACAGTCCAAGGGTCCTGTTTACTAAGGTGTGCAAGCTTTTTTAGCGCATCCTAAAATTAGCATGCGCTAAATGCTTGAGTTACCCATATATTCCTATGAATGTCTCTAGTGTTAGCGCGTGCTAAAAATGCTAGCGCACCTATAGCGTGACGTAGTAAACAGTGGCCCCAAGTTTTCATATCATCAGATACCTATACAGGTCAATATTGAACTGGTGGCGGTCAGCATTTTTATAAAGGCCGACTCCTTCCAGCTACTTTAGACCCAGATATTCAGTGCTGGGCCACACACTAACCCCAGGTAGTATTGCAGTGGTCAACCGCACTGCCATATTAAGCGCTGTTGAATATTCCCTGCTGAATTGCTCATTGCAATCTAACAGGGCAAGAGCCTCTCCTGCCTGGTTAAATCCTTTTGAATATCAGGCTCATATTTTTCAATTTGACTCAGCTATTTTATGTTCAATGCCTCTTACTTGGAATTTGACAATGTAATAACTCTGGTTTTCTTTTTTATCTGCTTTCAGCAGTATCAACTGAGGATTCATCAACTTCAAAAGAGGTACATGTTGATGGTTTCCTGGCACATGCTGACCAAAGGATTTCCCCCTCCCCCCTTCCTTACCATGTCATTACATAGATTAGAGGTTGGCTGCAACACATTCTAGTAGATATGGGGGTTGTGGGCACACTGTAAAGACCTTGGTCAGGGACAGAGCTGTTATAGGGGTTCTATGTCTGTGGTACTTACATTGGGGCCTGAGGTGCTTTTGCATGTGCTGTATTAGTGTGGGGTCTTCATCTTGGACATGGCTGTACTGGTACCGGAATGACTGAAGGTCCTGGTATATCTCAAAGCATCTGCAAAACACAAGTTGATGGAGACACAGTTCAGGTGATGGGCCTTCTTGGTGTGACATACATTATTATTTTTGACAACATATTGTACAATGCTCCTCACATAGTCTGTGACAGATGACAACAGGCAGATGGGGGGGGGGGGGGGGGGGGGGAGCAGCTGAGGGAGTGGGTATGCATTACACAAACACAGGTGCTGTGTGAGCTGAGGTGTCCATGAGGACGAAGGGTGGCATGGTAGCCTTTTTGTGGAGCACTGTTGCTGCGAGATGGGGTAAAGCAGGTGAGCATTTGGGGCAGCTCAGTATACTTTAGTGAGCTGCTGCCAATGTTCCCATAAGTATGCAGGTGTGGGCCAGTTGGGGGGGGGGGGGGGTTAGGGGGTCCAGATATGTGCAGCCCTTCATTTTAGCATTGCATGGCTAGTGGAAGGGGACCCCCTAATTAGTTGTCATCGGATATTCTGTACATTCTGATTTCAGTAATGTTTTATTTTTGTTCTTTCTTATAAAAAAGCAACATGAATTGCAACAACAAAGGGACCTCAGTGCATGTGACCCTGCCTATTTGTGGTGCTTGCACATGAGTGGTGCTGTGATCATGGGGGGCAGTGCTTCACACTCACCTTTCTAGGCTGCTCCTTATAGATCTCCATGTCCTCATAGAGGGGGTCTTTTACTAAAGATTAGCTCGAGTTATCTGCAGCAGGGCCCACAGGAATAAAATGGGACCTGCTGCAGATAACTCGAGCTAACCTTTAGTAAAAAAAAACCCTAGAGACATTCAATGAGGCATATTTTCAAAGCACTTTGGGAGGCTAAGTTCCATAGGTTTCTATGGAACTTTGGGAGGCTAAGTGCTTTGAAAATGAGCCTGATTGTGTGCAGGTAGGTGGTGATGGTGCTTCATAAACTGTCAGGAGCTCTGTCTCCTCCACATAGAAATTGGGCTTCCTGTGCAGTGACATCACTGGGCACTCTGAGGAATGTTCCTCCGCACATAGAGATATATATGCACATTTTGTACATGGAGGGAACGTTCTGCCATTACTGCGGATGGTTTTTCAACACAGGGACCAGTACCGCCATTGCACATTTTGTTTTATTTTCAATTGGCAGAAATGTTTATCTCCGAATGTCTAAGATGTTTTTGGTACGCTCTCTCTCAAAATGTTTTCTTTTTTGGTGTATTTTTGAATATTGGAAAATGTTTCAGTTTTTAAACGTTTTCCAATTAACGTTTATTTTGCCATTTGGACGTCATATCGAAAATACCCCTCCACATCTATGGAAGTACCAGTTATGCTGGGGAGCACTGTGACATCCTGAGGTATTGTAAGCACTATCCTGCTATTGGTTAGTGCCTTCTGATGTGCTGATTGTTCATTATAAGACAGGGTCACCTGACACCATCTGATGAACTATACGGCTTCATTTTTCATTTTTCTCATCTGAGTTACTGAAGTAGGACAGAGAATGTTCTAAGTAGCAGACCAGCTGTGGCTATACCAGCTGTAAAAGCCATTCCTCCCTGAGAGGATGCAAACCCCCTCCTCCATCTTCAAGAAGAAAGCAATTAACTGAATTTCATAACTGTGTGCAATAGTAATCAAGTGTGAGTCTGCATAAGGGCTTATCAGAACAACAAGTACATGACACCCATGGGAGATCTCTGTCATACACTCAAGTGGTAAAAGGGTCTGAGAAGAGAGCAAAGCAGTCAATAGTTACATTTCAATTAAAGGTTAACAGTATCAAAAAGTGAGAAGGTCATACAGAAAAAAAATGTTTCCTTTAGGTTAATTGTACACATGACACAGGAAATACTTGACAAACATCTGATCAGGAATTGAATTAGAGGGAGGACTGTGCACATGCTTTTCCAGTTCTTCCAGAATTCACCCAGTTAACCACAGATGCTAAAAATTAAGAGCATCAACAGTATCTCTCCTTCATCATTCCTCTTTTTGCTCTTCTTTCAGCATTTGTATATTTTTAATCTGCATTTTGCTGAAACGATAGCACCTGTTGGGGATGATCCATCCATCAATCTATTTGTCCATTCATCCATACGCATAGGTTTATTTGCACTTATGCAATCATACCTATGCATTGTGATAAGAGGCAGGAAGAATGTGGAAAAAACATCATCTGGATAGCAAGGAAGTCAGGCCCACCACCAGAAAAGAAGCAGGTGTTCTGGAGAAGGTTTGAGCTGCAGGGACCCCGACCCTGCAGCATAAAAAATAGAGAAACCCCATTGCAGTGGGAAGGTGCTGACATGGACCCCAACCCCCACCAGTAGAAGAAAAGCTGTGGCTGCGACAATGAACTATGCTTTGTGCTGCAGATGCAGCCATGAAACATGAAGGTACTGCCATCGATGAACTAACCTCCAGCAGCAGAATATGCGAAGAGTTGAGGCCTTGGCAGTACAAAGGGGAGGAGGTACTCTGCTGTACCCATTCCCTGGTGGCAGAAGATAAAAAGGGCTGCAGCTGTGAAAAATAGAAGAAGTGCCACTGGGGACTCAACCCCCAGAGGCAGAAAGTAAGAACCATGACTGTGGTCAAGAAATGTGCAACTGGTACTGCAAGGGACCAATATCCAATGGCAGCAGAAAATGAGCAAAGCTGCAGCTGTAGCACTGAGCTGTGCTGTCTGCTGTCAGGGACCTAAGCCCCACTGGCATAAGGAGTGCTGAAAGAGACAGGGGGAGGGAACAGTGGGAGGTTAGCATGCATAGGGGAGGGGATAGGCAAGAGTCTGGGGAAGAGGAGAGGGGAGAGGATAGAGATTATGCGGGGAAGGAAAAGGAAAGGAGAGTGCCAAGGGAATGGGGGTGGAGGATGAGAAAGGAGGGGAGAAAGGATAAGGAGAGGAAGTGGGAGGAGGAGAGATAGCAGACAGTGTAAGAGGAAGGCAGAAGGAGAGAGGGATGGAGGACAGGGGAGAGAGTGTGATAGGAGAGGGAGATGGAAAGGATGGGAGAGTTCAAGTGAACGTGAGAGGGGATGGAAGAAGGAGACAGAAAACCTACATCCACTTTGCCACACAACTCACTTCCAGTACCCTCCCACAGGTACACACGTACATTCTCAAGACAGACATAAATTATTACATGATACCACTTTCATTTTCCATATAGCCACATGGCCCATACCACTGTACTGAGATACTTTACAGCGTCTGTTCCCAGCAATCTCACAAGCATATATGTATAAGTTTGCAATGGAGAAAGAGGAAATGCAGAGTCTGAAACCAAAACAGACAAATCCCTTTGCCATAAGATTTTCAGCATACAACAGAGAGCAAGAGAATACAAAAATATAATAGTCAATACCAGCTTTTAATCAGAAATAACGTATATTAAATAAAATCCATCATAAAATGCAAACACAAATACATCAACTGCTGACAGTTCACTAAGGGCCCTTTTACTAAAAGGTGTTAAGCTCTTATGGTAGGTTAGAACATTAAAACAGGCTACTGCATGAATGCATTAAAGCATTGTTTAGTATATTTCCTGTTTTCATGTGCTAAATTGAGTATTATCTTTTTAAAGAATTTTCCTCTGAGGGATGTGGAGCATTAACCAACTAGTGCATTATAGTTAAGACACGTTAACTGGTTAATGCAGAAGTACTTAGCACTTCCTAAATAAGAGGCGGTAAGTGCTTCTGTGTTAATTCTTTGCAGGTATGTGCACTAATGGAAACACTAGCATTAGCTACTATGTCTACACCATTTTTAAATACTTTGGCAAGATAACTTTTCTCGTTGTATTTTCAGGTAACTACCCTATGGCATTGTTCTCGTTAGACTAGTTTAATTTTGAAAGATTAACTATATTAAATTTCTTTTCAGGCTGGATTTCATTTAACACACTGAAAATTTGTGTATGTCAGTTCCTGTTTCTCAGCAGTAAATTGCTACAATATAGGCTCCAGATGAAGCCTTGCTTGGTGAAATGGACGGCTCCATAGAGCCCGGGAGATATAATCAGCCGGTAAAAGATATGTTTTTTACTTATCTCTTTGAAATATTAAGAAGAGAATTTTATAACATTTTGATATTAAGAAGAGATTGTTGGGGTCTGCACCCACCTTAGCCAAACCCCAGCTGATTACTGCTAGAACACCCACACTCTTGGATTTGTTTCTTACACTAGTAAAACAAATAATACTTACTCAGAAGTGGAATAAAAAACAAAAGTTTATTCTGGAAACAAGTACATAGTATCTCAAGCAAGTCTGAAATACAGAAAAGAAATATTAGAGAGACTTTTCTATTTCTATGCCAGCTTCCTGCCATAGGAACAAAAAAGTCCCGCCTCTGCATAGATTTCCCTCATTTTTATACAATAGACCTAACATATGTTATATTTATTTATTGCATTTGTATCCCACATTATCCCACCTTTTTGCGGGCTCAATGTGGCTTACAATTCATCGTGGATATGGGAAATAGAGGGGAACATACATTTATTATAACAGAGAGTTTTGGATTAAATGATAGCAATAAAGCAAAAGATAGTATAAAACATTTCTGGATAAGTCAGAGGTTATATAGTTACATGTGTTGCTCTTTGTTGTATATCTTGTCGAAGAGATAGGTTTTCAATTGTTTGCGGAAGTTTGTCAGTTCATAGACAGTTCTCACAACAACCCAGAAACTAATTACCATCTTAGCACATCCCACTAACCAGTCATCTACTTTCCTAATCCCACATATCTGACTTTTTTTTCTATCAATTATCAGTTTATACCAAAATTCCTAGAATAGCAGTTACGCCACTCCACAGAGCCATGCTATCTTCATCCACCTACTAGTAACTTCTCTCCCACTATACTTTCTGTCACAAATTCTAAGCCCACTTCCTCATGCTACTTCAGCAGTTTGTTTTATATCACATATCCAAACTATATACCAGCTGACCCTGTGGTTAAGCTAGCAGACTGTTCCTAACTTCCCCTTTTCACTATCTAGATACAGTGTGGTTACAAACTGTATGAAACACAGGAAATCTTGACCCAAGAATTAATATAAATCTAAATATCCATTAAAGTTATCTTAATTACATTGGGCCATTCTGACCATTCTATTTGCATGTACTTATCTTCTAAAAGCTTGTAACAAAGTTCACAATAAAATTCTTAAGCTGTCTTGTACAGTTTCGTGTCCTAGACATGTCCCTAACATTGGTCAACAAAAATACAGAAAAAAACTGGATTTTTTCCATTCTCGTGATGCACTCTCTCCCCAAGATCTTATATAACTGTCTCTTATCCACACACATCTGTCTCAGTAAAAAGGTCCATTTCCCCTTCTCCCATGACTTGCCCAACAAATCACAGTAAATGCGTAAACATGTTTTTGGGTCCAGAGGAGTGTGGGGGGTCACATGGGTGTCCTTGCAAAATTTCAAAAGGCCACCTTGTAGCCTGATCTAGTTAGCAAGGCTTGAAAACAGCACACAGAATAATTAGGGTGGGGGGGGGGTGAAATCTTACAGGTAACCCTTACATTATGGGTCCCAAGCTCCCCACAAGATCTTGATAAGTTCAAGTGCAGTAAATGGTTTTTAAATATGACAATAATAATTTGCAATAAAAGCAGTTAAATATATAGATAAAAATAAGGTGAAGGAAATAAAAAATATGGAGGGTTTTTATGAAGTATGGTGTGTGTAAGCAAATTTTATTATTTGGTTATCTTTCTATAATCAGGCTTCTATTTAAAGATTTGTATCAACATTAGCATATGACCAGGAATAAAAAGGAAAAAGCTCTAACACAATGTGGCATAAAATCTGGGCTTAGCGTGCAGGAAAGTCCTGTGGTAGAATGGATTAAGTCCAGTAGTAGTAGTAGTAGATTCCAGCACACTTTAGTAAAAGGGCCCCTAAGTGTCATAAATAATATTAAGAAATTAATAAAATGCTAAACATGTTTCGGCAAACCACCTGCTTCAGGTGCGACATATATATAAATATATAACAGAACAGCCACTGAAGTCAGTTAAGGGCAATGGAGCCCATATATAAGAACATAAGAGTAGCCATACTGGGTCAGACCAATAGTCCATCTAGCCCAGTATCCTGCTTCCAGCAGTGGCCAATTCAAGTCACAAGTACCTGGCAGAAACCAAATTAGTAGCACCATTCCATTTACTAATCCCAGGGCAAACAGTGACTTCCCCTTCCTATGGACTTTTCCTCCAGGAACTTGTTGAAACCTTTTGTAAAACCAGATATGCTAACCGCCATTACCAAATCCTCCAGCAACGAGTTCTAGAACTTAACTATTTTTTGAGTGAAAAAATATTTCCTCCTATTTGTTTTAAAAGCATTTCCATGCAATTTCATTGAGAGTCCCCTGGTTTTTGTACTTTTTGAATGAGTGAAAAATCAGTTCACCTCCACACCACTCATGATTTTGTAGACCTTAATCATATCCCCTTTCAGCCATCTCTTTTCCAAGCTAAAGAGCCCTAACCTCTTTAGCTTTTCCTCATATAGGAGCAGTTCCATCCCCTCTTTCATTTTTGTCGCTCTTCTTTGAACCTTTTCTAATTCTGCTATATCTTTTTTTGAGATATGGCGACCAAAACTGAATGCAAAATTCAAGCTGAGATCGCACAATGGATCAATACAGAGGCATTATAATATTTTTGGTCTTATTTTACATCCCTTTCTTAATAAGTCCTTCATCATGTTTACTTTTTTGTCTACAATGACACCTAGGTTTTTTTCTTGAGTACTGACTCCCAAGGTGGACCCTAGCATCAGATAACTATGATTCAGATTATCCTTCCCAATGTGCATCACTTTGCATTTATCTACATTAAATTTCATCTGTCATTTGGATGCCCAGTCTTCCAGTTTCCTGCAATGTTTCAGAACCCACATGCGTTTTGACAACTTTGAATAGTTTCATGTCATCTGCAAATTTAATCACCTCACTCGTCATTCTAATTTTCAGATTATTAATAAATATGTTAAATAGCACTGGTCCCATTACAGATCCCTGTGGTACTCCTCCATTGAGAAAAATGGCCATTTAACCCTACCCTCTGTTTTCCGTCCAATAACCAATTCTTAATTCACAGAAGCACATTGCCTCCTTTCCTATGACTCCTTAATTTTCTCAGGAGTCTCTCATGAGGTACTTTGTCTGAAAATCTAGATACACGACATCAACTGGCTCACCTTTGTCGACATGTTTATTCATGCCTTCAAAGAAATGAAGCAAATTGGTGAGGCAAGATCTCCCTTGGCGGAATCTATGCTAACTCTGTCCTATTAAACCATGTTTATCTACTTGTTCCGTAATTTTATTCTTTATAATAGTGTCCACTATTTTACCCAGCGCTGAAGTCAATAATTTCCCAGATCACCCCGGAACCATTTTTAATAATTGGCATCACATTAACCACCCTCCAGTCTTCAGATACTACGGATGATTTTAACGACAGGTTACAGATCACTAGCAGTAGATCAGCAATTTCATATTTGAGTTCTTTCAATACCCTGGGGTGTATACCATCTGGTCCAGGCGATTTATCACTCTTTAACTTGTCATTTTAGCTCAGTACGTCTTCCAAGTTCACCGAGATTTCTTTCAGTTCCTCCGCATCATCAACCGTGAATATCATTTCCGGTATAGGTAGACTCTTACATCTTCTTCTATAAAGACTGAAGCATAGAATTCATTCAATCTCTCCACTATGGCCTTGTCCTCCCTGAGTGCTCCTTTTGCTCCTTCCTGATCTAACAGTCCTGCAGATTCCCTTGCAGGCTTCCTGCTTCTGATATACCTGAAAAAAGTGTTACTATGAATTTTCACCTCTGTGGCAAGTTTTTCTTCATATTCTGTTTTAGCCTTCTTTATCAATGCTTTGCATCTAGCTTGGCAGTGCTAATGCTACTTCTTACTTTCTTTATTCATATCCTTTTTCTGTTTTTTGAAAGATGTTCTTTTGGCTCTAATAGCCTCTTTCACCTTACCTTTTAACCATGATGGCTGTCATTTGCTCTTTTTTCCACCTTTGTTAAAACGTGGAATACATCTAGTCTGGGCTTCCACAATGGTATTTTTAAACAACATCCATACCTGATTTAAAGTCTGAATCTTTGCAGCCAATCCTTTCAGATTCATTTTAAACATTTTCTACATTTTGTCATAGTCACCCTTTTGAAAATGAAAAGCTGCTACAATAGATTTCCTTATTGACTTCACTCCAGATATTAGCTCAAATTTGATCATATTATGATCACTGTTTCCCAGGGGATCCAAAACCCATTACCTCTCGTACTATGCCTCACATTCCACTAAGGATTCGATCCAAAATAGCTGCCCCTCTCATTGGTTCCTGGACCATTTGCTCCAAGAAGCAATCACGTATTACATCTAGAAATGTTACCCCCCTAGCACTCCCTGATATATCATTTATCCTGTCAATATTAGGATAATTGAAACCACCCATTACTATAATGTTGCCCAGTTTGCCAGATTTCCTAATTTCTGTAAACATATTTTCATCTGTCTGTTTGTTTTGTCCTGGCGGACAGTAATACAGCTCTACCAGTCTACTCCTTCCTTTCACTCCTGGAATTTCTATCCATAAAGATTCCACACTGCTATCTGTTTCATGTAGAGTGTTATTTTGTTTGACTCAATTCCCTCTTTAACATATAGCGCACCCCCCTTCCAATTTGATCAACTCTATCATTGCGATATAAGTTGTACCCTGCTAACACAGAGTCCCTATTGATTGTCCTCCTTCCACCAGTTCTCTGACATGCCTATTATATCTGCCTCTTCATTTAGTGCTATATACTTCAGTTCTCCTATTTTATTTTTAAGGCTTCTAGCATTTGTATATAGACACTTCAAACTGCCTTTTTTTCCTTGCATCTACAGGCTGCTTTCAAGTTAATGGGGATAATTTGCATCCTTTACCCTGTTCTTCCATTGAACACTTCTGGCTTTCTTTCACCATTATTGAAACCACTCTATCAGGATTCCCTAAGGAGCCTGTTTCAATAGTATCCTTCAAGAATACTCCACACCGAACCATGTGCTCCTGGGCGACTGTCAACTCCCCCCCCCCCCCCCCCCCCATTTTAGTTTACAAGCTGCTCTATCTCCTTTTAAAATGTTAGCTCCAGCAGCTTGGAAAACACACTATAAAGGCTCAAATAGAGATTTTGGGTGGGAGGGGGGGGGGGGCTGAGGTTTAATTGGGGGATGGGGAAGGGCAGGGTTTAAGAAAACAAAAAAAGAAACAGAAGAATAGTGTTGCTCTGTTTTGTTGAATATTATGTTATTGACATCTGATGATGTTTCTGTGAATTTTCATACTATTTTTTTTTTTTTTTTGAATGAATGTATTTCCTTTGTTTGCCAATAAACATATTTAAAAAAAAAAAGGTCTGTCAAAAGCTAAACAACTGTACTATAGGACTATCTTATACCACCATCGATTAAAACTTTCCTGAACGCTGCACAGAAAAATAACCAAAATAATCTGCCAGACAGCAGCCTGCTTTCTCTTTCTCCTCCCTGCCCAGCAAATGGCTCATCTATCTCTCTCTCTTTCTCTTTTTTCACTTTCTCTCATCTCTACCAGTATCTATCCCCTTCCCATGGCCCCTTGGCTGTTCCATTCAGTATATAGTGGCCCAGGATGGAAAGATTCTTTAGACTGTAGCTTCAGCAGCTATGAAGACTTTATTTATTTATTGGGATTTAATTGAAATATATTTTATTTTGAAACAGACACATAAACAAGATAAAACAAAATACAAATTATTATCTCCCATGCAGAACAACCCACCCCCACCCCATTCCCCTGTGGCCAAGCCATAGAAACTGATACATTGCTGGTAGAACAAGCACGGCACATACAGCAACTATAGGGTTAAGGTATTTAAAATTGCCGAGGGGACTCAAGGGACTACAGTATTAATGTATGGGGACCAAAGACGAAGGAATCTCTTTTTGGTTTTTACACTCTGAGTCTGCTGACAAGTGCGCCATACATAGCAGCTCATAGAGCTGATTACGCCACTGAGTAAGAGTCGGTGGTTCCTCATAAATCCATTGTAAAATAATTCAATGCTTCCTCACTAATGAAGCCTTAGGGAGGAATAATCCAGAGATTTGAGTGCCTTCTGCTATATCAGTAACATCATCCAATAAATAGTGTTCAGGAGTAGCTGTCCAATTGCTGTGATAAAGAGTTGCAAGGGTAGACCAGACTGTAGTCCAAAATGAATGATTCCGTGGACGCTCCTAGATACAATGTTTGTATGATGCGGACTATGCTCCACATTTGACACAGGTCCCATCAGATGGGAGACTCATCTTTCTGGCTCTGGATGGGTGGATATACATCCATAATAAGAATTTATAGAGCTATTCCTGAAGAGAGACACTTTCTGCCAACTAGGACCCCTGCATCAAACTCTGAAGTAGCTGATTGGAAGAGTAGGATCCAAAATCTGTTATCCACAGTTAAACATCGTTTGCAATAAATCAGAGGCTAGTATTTTTTTTGGTAACTTTCATAATAATGCCCCATAAGATCCTTTCTAACTGCGGAGAAAGGCCAACACTCATCAAACAGGGACTCTGAGAAGTCTGCTGGATATTTCTGAAGAAGGGGGGTAAACATAATGTGAAAGCTGCATATAAGCATACCAATCATTGGGAGAGAGTCCAAAAGAGTGTTTTAGAACATCAAAAGACAATAGTACAGGGTCATCCTGATCCAGTACCTACTCCAAAGTATCCAAACTCCCCAGTCACCCAGCAATGGAAAACACTGGGCGCCAAACTCCACATTCCCTATTAATGGCAAATACCGGCAGCAAAAAGAATGTAATCCAAATCTCCTCTGGAGAGATGCCCAGGTCCAATGCATGGGCTTCAACAAAGGGTGTTGCTTCAATTGACAAGGCAAATGCCCAGCTTGGGCATGTGCCAAGTAAATTAATGACAAGGAGCCTCCTATACATCATTCAAAAGCAGTATCACAAAACTCCGAGGTATGAAAAACCCAATCTCTAAAATACCGAAGATGGCATGCGATGTTACATAGACAAAGATCCGGTAAGCCCAAGCCTTCATACTGAAGCTTCAGCTGAAGGTGACGCATCGATAATCTCGGCTTTTTTGAGCCCCAGAGAAACTTATGGATGATACCATTATAGCATTGCACATCATATGGTTTTAAAATCAAAGGAAAGTGCTGCAGGGGATATAGCCATTTCGACAATAAAATCATTTTAACTAGTGCAATATGGCCCACAAAGAAAAGGGCATATCACGCCATTTGTCACATAGAATTTTGGTTATTTGCAAAAGGTGGAGAACATTATAATGGTAAAGATGAGATGGAGTCGGGGGGATGTATAACCCCAAGTACTATCAGTAGCCCACCTTAGTGGGAAGTCTCCCGGCCATCTACGATCTAAATTCAGGGTAAGACTCAGGACTTCAGACTTGTCGGCATTAATCCACAAACCCAAGACCTAACCGAAGAGATCAAGGACATTCATTGCTCTCTGCAGGGAAAGAAATGGGTTCGTCAAGGCTACTAGGAGGTCATCTGTAAACAGAGACACCTGAAACTCCTCTGTGCCAACAGGAATGCTTCTTATATCTGGGGCTTTATGAAGCTGCTGAGCCAAAAGCTCCATACATAAAATGAAAAATACGGGAGATAATGGGCAGCCCTGTCGCGTGCCACGGGATATCTCAAAGGGAGCAGATAAAACATTGTTCACCAGAAGCTGTGCCCAAGGCCTCTGATACAAAATATGAATCATTTAAAAAATGGGGCCGTGAAGCCCAAAATGCCTCAAAACCTCCCACAAATAGGGCCACTTGATCGAATTGAAAGCTTTTTTTATATCAAAGCTTAGTAGCAAAGCGTCTAGGTGATTAAGTGTGATGCCCTCCATAGCACTTAATAAACACCAAACATTTGCCACTGCATTCCTCCCCTTTATGAACCCCACCTGTTACAGATCCACCAATTTAGGAACATATTCACCAAGATCTTAGCATTGAACTTCGCATCTACATTTAACAATGAGATTGGCCTATACGAGTTAGTCATATAAGGATCTTTGCCAGGCTATGTGACAGGGATTATGGTAGCTCCCCTCAGTGTATCGGGTAGACGCCACACTGATGGATTCCTCATATACCGCCACCAGGGTGGGAATGATCTCATTGCCTAGAAGTTTATAAAACTCTAGGGGGAGGCCATCCCGGCCCGGGGATTTCCCGGAAGCCAAGGTTTTAATGGCATATTGCACCTCTCCTGCATGAAGAGAAGCATTCAAGATTGCCAGATCCTCCTCTGTTACCATTGGAAGTGTTAGATCCTCCCAAAAAGGCTCCACTGTTTCCACTTCTGAATCGCTGGCCGAACATAGAGTCTTATAAAAATTAGCCAACAGACGGTTAATTGCAGCTTTATTTGTTATTAAATCACCCGCCGGACCCTGCAAAACCGGGATAAAATGGGGGCCTGACTTCATGTGCACAAATTGCGCCAAATATGTGCCCATGCGATTACCGTACCAGAAGAATCTATGTTTCCTATACACCATAGTGTGTTTATAGTGTGCTGGTGAATTAGCCCTTTTAAGGTACGCTGCAAATGAGAGTACTGCTCCTTATTCTCCAGGGTCAGAGGATGTGCCAGCACATGGCGAGCTTAGTCCAATTGTGTGTGTAGATAGAGGATGTGGCGATTCAGGTGCCTATACTTATGGAATTGATAGGAAATAATTTCCCCCCAGAGTACAGCCTTTCCTGCCTCTCAGAACAGCCCTGGAGTGTTAGTTGTTATTCACACAGTAATCCTTCCATTTACTTAGGAAAAAAGCTTGAAACTTATCATCATCCTGAAGACCCGAAAGCATTTGCCAAAGGGGCCTCCCAGACATGTGGAGGTTATAAAAGGATGCCCGAACCCTTGCATGGTTAGAGATCCCTACACTCACAATGTCCACTGCTGTAATCTGCCCCAGGGAGGACTCAGAAAGTAACAAATAATCTAGTCTACTTTCACATAGGTGAGCTCGGGATACATGCATATAGTCATATTCACCAGGGTGCAAAATTCTGCAAATATCAATGAGATTTAAAGCAGGGTACAGTACTGCACCACCCCATCTAATGTGAAGGCCCTGCTACTCTCGCCTGAGTTTTTCTAATTGGGGATCTGCAACAGCATTGAAATCTCCTCCCACAATTAGAGGGCAGCAGAGAAACTTCAATAATTCACCGAGCAATGTTGGAAAAAGAGAACAATCATATACGTTTGGAGCATATAAGGATACTAATAAGTAAGGTTTCCCATACAGAGAGAATGAACCAGGACCTACCACCCCTGCTGATCTGTATAAGATTTATGCACTATATAGGGAATATTTTTGTTAATCAATATTGTGGTACCTGTTCTATGAGATACAGGAACTGTTGAGTAGTAACAGGAGCCCACCCACTCCCTGCGTAATTTGCCATGTTCAATATTACTGAGGTGGGTCTCCTGGAGTATGGCTATCACCACTCTTTGATGTTTTAAAGCTGTCAATATCTTCATCCTTTTTATTGGGGAACTTAACCCACCAACATTACATGTAATCACTTTAAGTTCAGTCATGGGAAAATTATCAGCACATACCCAGCCATAAATGCAAAAAAAGGTAACTAGCCACAGGGGACTTAATTCTCCTATATAACACTGTTGTAAAGCAATAAAGGTGTCTAAACAAATCCCAACCAATACAACCCCCTCCCCTTCCCTTCCCCCACCACCTCCCCCCAACAAAGGAAATAATTTCTGCAAGTATAGGAAAAAAACATGTAAACCCTTTCTCTCTATGTATAGTCCTCACTCCCTGCTGAGAAGAAATCAGCACTGGTGTTTACTTCAAATAGAAAAATTTTAATCCAACTAAGAGAGGATCACGTTACTGTACTTGGAACTCCAGCCTGATTTAGAGACTGATGCTTAAGATGATTTTGATGCCCAGGGACCGGCTGCCAGCGGGGTGCAGGGAGAGGAGCCCCACTCCCCACCCCTAATTCCGGATGGTTCCACAGGCCCACTTCCCTCAGCATTGCCTGAGCATCTCCTACAGCTTTAACACAGTGGGTTTTCCCTCTGAGGAAGAAAGCCATCCCAAAAGGAAAGAGCAATTCATAACGGATCTTCTCTCTGCACAGGAGAAGGGTGACATCCTGGAACTCTCTACGTCCCTGGAAAGCAGTTGCAAACAAGTCTTGACAGATCTCTACCCACGTACCCCTGCACAAAATAGGAACCTTCTTGCGTGCATCATGGAGAGTCTGCTCAATAAGAAGGAGTGAAAGCACACCACCAAGTCACGTGTTCAATTGGGGCGCTGAGGACCCAAAGCCCAATGTGCGTGGCCCAGGGCGACCCCCCCCCCCTCCCCAGGCGCTGAATTCTTTGGAATGTGAGCCAAAATTAATTTGCAAATCTCGTGCACCACCAGGCCACAGCACCCATCCTCCTGCAGTTCCAGGATGCCCCGAAACCGGAGGTTATTGCATTGGACTCTGTTCTCCAAGTCACCAACTTTTTCTACCAGGGCCGCGATTTGAGCTTTGTGTGTATCCACCAATTCCATAGTCTCCTTGAAAGAAAGTGTTTGTTCATCCAGTTGCTGCTCTACCTCCACAACACAAGTGCCCAGGTCCTCCAAGCCACTGTGCAGATCCCGTATGAGGCCCCACAGCTCTACTGTGTGGGCTGCAGAGTTTGCCTGCAAATCATGCCCCAAGTCCCGGAGCAACAGTTATAAGTCTTGCTTCGTGAGTGGCCCCTCCGTCACTACCAAATCTCTCTCTAGTAAGCCAGCAGAGGCCATTCTATCATCCTGCGCTCCACTAACATTCTCAGGGTCCATCAAACCATGTGCGCTACTGAACCCAGAGTGGCCCGCCTCTGGGAGGCAGGTCCTCATTTCACCCACTTTGTGCCTAGACATTTTATCAGACAAACCAGGTAGTGGTAAGAAAGTCCCCAAATTTTTGTGTGATTTTGCGAGGTTTAGTGCTCTTTTAATAGCGAATATTGCAGGACTTGCACGGAGCTACCGGTTTACCCTGCCATCTCGCTGATGTCGTCACCGGAAGTTCTATTTATTAGGATTTATTAACCACCATTAAGAAGAGATTCACCCAAGGCGATGTACAGCAAATACAGGTTGACCTTTTCTTTAGTTTTATATTATTTATGCTGTGATTTTTATGTTGTATGTCTTATTTTATTATGTACATAACTGTGTAACAAGTTCTGGGCATTATTGGGAGGACAGGCTAAATAATTGAACAAATAAATAAATCTAACTTACAGTTTTGTTAACAGCCAAACAATAGTAAAATGACCAAAAAGCATAATCAATGAGGTAAACTTGGAGATGGCAAATTGACTCCTAGTAATAGGATGGACATGATACAGTATCAGAAATATAAATAATAACACTGTTATACAATCATATAACAGAAATAAGATAAATGTCAGCAGAATATGAATAACACCATAAAAGCCAGCATGGGAGAATATATGTGTAACATAGATATGATACTCACAATGTCAGCATATCAAACATATAAATGGCAAGAGGCGTACTCACTCGCAAATGCGCAGTAGAGACCCTCTCTGTCCCACCCCCGCGTCAGTACGTGATGACTGGGGCATGACAGAGAGGGAACCTGTGCACCTGCGAGTGAGGGAACCGCCGTCACCACCACTCCCCCCCCCAGGGTTGCCGCTACCGCTCCCCCCACCCACCCGGAGTCGCCGCCACTGCTGCCACCCACCCTCCACCCGGCCCGGGTACCTGGCTTCACTATTCAAACCGCCGGAACGCAGCACACAGCTCATCTGAGCTGCCGTTGGTCTTCCTTAACTGCGTGTGTCCCGCCCTCACCGACGTTACGTCACACGAGGGCGGAACACATGCAGAGAAGAAGGAAGGCCGATGGCAGCTCAGATGAGCTGTGTGCTGCGTTCCGGCGGTTTGAATAGTGAAGCCAGGTACCCGGCCCGGGTGGAGGGATGGCGGAGGGGACTCCGGGGGGGGGGGGGGGGGGGCGGCAGCGACGACTCCAGGGGGAGGGGCGGCGGTGACCACCCCGGGAGGAGGGGCCTTTCAAACCCTCCCCCCCCTTTACTAGCCCGTTTTTACAGGCTCAACGGCTAGTTACAAATAAAACACCTTAATAGGCATGCATTAGGACATTCAAATAACATACTGGTCAATATTCAAAACAATTTAACTGGCTAGAAACAGCCGCTCACTGGTTAAATGGCCTATTTGGGGCTATCTGCTCATTTTCAGCGGCACTTAAACAGTTATTGCTGCTGAAAATGAGCAGTTGGCACCTAAAAGAAAACCAGCTGTTTTGGGAGCATTTTGGGCACAGAGTCAGCACTTGGTTTGTTAAGTGTCGATGTTCACTACTTAATATGTGATGACCCATGGCCAGTTAAGTACTGAATGAGTTCTGAATGGAGGAAAGGAGAAACAGGGGTGACATGATAGAGACATTCAAATATTTGAAAGATATTAAACCACAAACAAACCTTTTCTGGAGATGGGAAGGCGGTAGAACTAGAGGACATGAATTGAGGTTGAAGGGGGGGGGGGGGGCAGACTCAGGAGTAATGTCAGGAAGTATTTTTTCACGGAAAGGGTGGTAGGTAAGTGGAATGCTTTCCCGTGGGAGGTGGTGGAGATGAAAATGGTAATGGAATTCAAACATTCATGGGATAAACACAAAGGAATCCTGTTTAGAAGGAATGGATCCACGGAATCTTAGCGGAGATTGGGTGGTAACACCGGTATTTGGAGAGTAAAACCAGTGCAGGGCGGACTTCAACGGTCTGTGCCCTGATCGTGACTGAATAGATATGGAGGGGCTGGAATGTAAATTTTAAGGGGCTTCGACGTTAGCTTCAGAACTTTTAGTACAGGAACAGTGCTGGGCAGACTTTTATGGTCTGTGCTCTGAGAAAGGCAAGGACAAATCAAACTCAGGTATACATATAAAGTATCACATACCATGTAAAATGAGTTTATCTTGTTGGGCAGACCGGATGGACCTTTCAGTTCTTTATCTGTCGTCATTTATTATGTTACTATGTTTCTATGAATACTGACTTAACTAGCTGTGTGTTAGCCGGCTCTACGTAAATTGGATATTCAGGGGTCCTTTTACAAAACCGCGCTAAAAAGTGGCCTACAGTAGTGTGGGCGCATCTTTTGGGCGCACGCTGGGCCACTTTTTACCGTGGCTGGAAAAAAGGCCATTTTTTATTGGGCCGGGAAATGAGTGTGTGTAAAAATTAAGACTAGCCTGCGCCTATTTACAGCCTGAGCTCTTAATGCCAGCCATTGACTTAGTAGTAAGGGCTCACATGCTACCCACATGGTAACCATGCAGCGTGTGCCAACGTGGCTGTGCTGCTGATTACCGCTGGGAACGCCCCCTGCGGTTGAAAATAGAAAAAGAATTTTTATTGCGGGATTCAGTGAGCGCCAAACTCGGAATTACCACTGGGTGCATACGTTGCCCCGTCGGTAGTGTTGATTTGGTGCGTGCTATCCATGCGTTAACCCTCCCACAGCTTTGTAAAAGGGCCCCCTCAGTGCTGAAGCCCAGACGAGGCCTGGCACTGAATATCTGAGAATAACGCCGGTGGCAGTCAGCAAAATGTTCACTGCTGCCAGCTGAATATTTACCCCACAGATGCTAATGCTGTTTTTACAAAACAATTAAACATTTTAATAGGTAGCCAAGGGGCCAAATACAGTTGACACGGATAGATGGAACAAGATGGGTAGTACAAAGTCATTGAGTTTAATAGATGGGTGGCTAAACTGAAGGCCAATTTTAAAATAAAAATAAATTCAGGGCAGGGCCTGCAGTGCATCCACCTCTCCTTCAGGAGTGGCCTCTTCTGCAGGGGCTAGTAATGCTGCAAACTCTCAGGGCGTAGCCAGACTTCGGTGGGAGGGGGGTCCAGAGCCCGAGGGTAGGGGCACATTTTAGCCCCCCCCCCGGCACCACCCTCCCGCCGCCATTGCCGCCCCCGTCTTTGCCGACCCCCCTCCCGCCGCGAACCCTCCCCCGCTGCCGCCTACCTTCGCTTTTGCTGGTGGGGGACCCCAATCCCTGCCAGCCGACGTCCTCTCCGTGCAGGATGTCAGCATGCAACAGAAGGAAGAAGACTTTTTTCACTGCAGCAGGAAAGAGAGGACGTCGGCTGGCGGGATTGGGGTCCCCCACCAGCAAAAGCGAAGGTAGGCGGCAGCGGGTTCTCCGGGAGGGGGGGGTCCAGGCTGAAATCTACGGGGGCCCAGGCCCCCTCAGGCCCCACGTAGCTACGCCACTGTCTCAGACCCTACACCGATTTTCTCTTCTGGTGTTGTTGC
Organism: Microcaecilia unicolor; assembly: GCF_901765095.1. NCBI lineage: Eukaryota > Metazoa > Chordata > Amphibia > Gymnophiona > Siphonopidae > Microcaecilia > Microcaecilia unicolor. The sequence goes on along the minus strand of NC_044034.1, from coordinate 321,834,421 downwards.
TTCTGCTGTGGCTCCTCATTACACCTGAAGACGCCAGGAAGATGTCTGTCCCTCCTGCCAGCCCCCTGCATCCCCAGACCTGACACTATGTGCAGAGGGACGTGGTTATGATTAGTGGGACTCAGTTCTTCCATTCCCCAGGCTGGCCAGAGCTAGACAATGCTGCAGAGATAGTGTTCACAGCCCCTCAAAAGAAAGAAGGGGGAGGATTCTTATGGTTGTATTGAGAGTATGCATATATTAGGTTCCAAAGAAAGCCATGATCCATGCCTCCTGGTCAGTGACTGTTAGTAGAAGGGCTGGGCTAGGTTTGAGATGGTTAAAATAAGGGATACAATTCCTAGCAGCTGTGAATTAAGGATTATCAACTGTAGCCCACAATAGGGCTGTTCCAATACAGCTGGAAGTATAAAGGGACAGGAGATAAGAGCTGGGCCAAAGTAAATACATTTTAAATCCTAACTTATGTGACTCAAAAATGTTTCTTATTTTGCAAAGCGATGGCTTCCCATGTATCAGCACTTGATAAGAGCAGGTGTACAATGAAGACAATAGTGCAATTATTCGCAAGTTATAAGTATAAAATGACCCAACCTCCTACAGGGCTTCCATTTCCCCCTCTCCTTCAACAGACCACAGAGAAATTCCTGGTATCTCCACACTCCTTAGCCACCCTGCCGATTGATTTCCTATGAACCTTCCATTGATATCCATCTCATATGCAGCCTTACTGGAAAACACATTTGGATCCTCTTGTGGTGAACGTGAGTGAAATACAAGCCCTGGCTGTCTCTAGTTGATGCAAATTAGGAAACAGTAAAGGCTGTTCTTGTCTTTCTCTTGGCTGTGGTTTATTTCCTGCTCCCCAGTGCCTGTTCTTTTTCAGTAAGTAAGCCTGCAGCTCCTGACTTGGGACTGCTAAGGTCATTATCAGGTGGCGGACCCTTGGCGACAAAAATCATGTTTAATTTTAAAAAGTCATGTGTGAGTATTGTGTGTGCTCTCTAGTGTTGCCATTTCATTTAAGTGCATCCAAACAGGTCTTCTTTTACCCCACTGCATGCATGGGGGTTATAATTTTGGTTTAGCAAGAAAGACAAAATCTATGCAGCATGACAAAACATGGACTGAATCAATCCGGAAAAAAAATGAAAGCCACTGATAACTCTACTCAGAGCTCCATGTCTGCAGGAAGAGAATGAAGTAATGATGGTTTCACTCCCACTGCATGCTGGGACTTGTAGTTCCTGCTTCTTAAGAAGTTGTATCTTCAAGTCAGAGCTGACAATTTATCCTAGTTCTGTTTTAAACTTGCATCCCAAAGCAGTGTGGGATTTGTATCCCCTGATTCTACCCATTAAAATCAATGCTGCAGGTCTCATGAGGCATCAAGATGAGGTTGTCAGATATCCAGGACTGGTCTAATATCTCATTCCTGGAACTGAGTAACTTTAAAGCTCTGTCAAGCAGGGATGTAGCTAGCAGCCCTCTTTTTTGTAGGGGGGGAGGGGCACCTATTCTTCTCTGAGGCAGGCCACTGGGCCGAAACATGGTCGTGTTGAGACAAGTTCTAAGTCAAGTTGCATGAAAGAGATTTGCATATAATGGAGGCAGTGTATGCAAATCAAGTTCATGCATATTCATTGTGGATATCCTGAAAATCTGTCTGACAAGGGGTACTTCAGGACCAGACTTGGGAAACACTGATCTAAAGGACAGAAAAATGCAGAGATCTTTCCAATACAATCTATTGTTGCCACAGGGATCATCTCTGTCAGACACTAGTCCCATAATGGATCAGGATGAATAGTGGCAGTATGCCTGAGATATTAGGTTTGATATTACTTTAATTGTGGTATACTGTATAGCAGTGGTTCTCAAACCTGGTCCTGGAGGTACCCCAGCCAATCAGGTTTTCAGAATACTCACAATAAATATTCATGAGAGAGATTTGCATGCACTGCCTCCACTACATGCAAATCTCTCTCATGAATATTCATTGTGGATATTCTGAAAATCTGATTGGCTGGGGTGCCTCCAGGACCAGGTTTGGGAACCACTGCTGTACAGAAATTTCAAAATGGTAGTTCTATGTTGGACAGGGTGGGGGTGCCAATAAGTTTTACAGAGAATTAAAAAAAAGGTTAGGGGAAGGCCACAAACTAAAGAGTATGAAAAACACTGTACTAGCCCACGAATTATTGTGAGTATATCAGGATATGAACATCAGTCTTTGTGTGACATGATTCCCCTTCTTTATTCCTCTCCAGATATTACACTACCCTCTATCACCACCCAGAGATATAATAATATTTATAAGAAAAGAAACACAATTAAAATAGAGTCAGCACAAATTTGTTTTTGTGGCCACAGCATTTTAAAACTTGGAGGGAAAGGAGCTAGCTCGGACAAGCTTTGGCTGAGGAACAAGTTTTCCAGCTGCTCTGGGCCAAATACTGTTGAGTTCCCTAAGAGTCTTCCAGACATCCATTTCTTTTTGAAAATACTTAGCCCTCTCTGGAAACACCTCATACTGTTTTCCTTAAAAAGAAGAGGATAAACAGGGATGGTAGAGGATGAATGTTAATAATACACAGCTCAGAGAATGGTTATGAAGAGAGAATATTTTGTCCACTTGTAGAAACCAAAGATGACCAGAACTGCCATGCAGGTTTAGATCAAAGATCCATTTCTTGTTGCTCACTTCTAGGGATATGTGATGTCTTTTCCTAAGTCTGCCTGACTAGTAATTGATTATGGACTTCAAGAACTTTCCAAATCAGGGCTGGTCCTTTCATTAGGTGAGTTAGATTACCAAAATTTGGAGGACAACAACATCCAAGAATCTTCCACAAGTTTTAGCAAGTAAGGAAAGTATGTGGAGCATCACTGATAGAATTGTTTCCAACCCCTCTGTGCATAGGTCTATGTTATGTCTATGTGTCTCCAACTTGGAGGGGAGAGAGAAAGGGCAGTATGTCTGGAACACTACCCAAACATTCTGTTGGTTTTGAAAGAATAATATAATGAATTCAAGTGTGATAATATATAAAACCATTAGATATCAATGTCAACAGATTTGAAAGGATGCATTTTATAGTTTAACCACAAGGTGCCATTGTAGCAAAGCAACAGGTTATTGCCAAGTGCCTCTACCACTAGGAGGCCATACACATACCAACCAGGGAATATTGATGGCTCTGGTCTGCAGAAGGCAATGGCAGATCACCATGATATCCCACAGGAATTTCACCACTGCCTTAAAGTTAACATATAAGTTATCTACAGTACCTACCGTTGGCACCCACCAATGGCAATTAATCACATATCCTATCAAACTCTACTAAATGATATTCTGCTAATACCAATTAAAGTGAAAAGTGGTCCTATAAAGTACTTACCACCACCATTACCAGAATAAAGCATAGGAAAAGGATACCTGAGGAAAGCTCTTGGGAAAGCTGTCTATACAGAAGTCTCCCATGAGAGGATGTGACATTGCTATTCTCCTACACCCCAAAGAAGATACATTTCCCTTTCCCTGTACTGATGGAAACTGGAGTGGTAGCCATGTATCTGTATCTTAAATTCTATATTGGGATTTAAAATATGGTAAAAGCCACAGGGACAGTGATTACACATTGTGGACTAGTGATGGTGAAAGTTCACCCTGTCAAATCAGTTGAAAATGATTAGATGGCTCCAGGTCATCAGGAACAGCTTGAGCCAGTCTTAGCTTTGCATCTATCGTATGTAGGGTCTTCCTGTCTTTCCTAGAGAATCTTAGATTAAAAGTCCACAGAGGTTTGAGGATAGTAGCACTGCGCAGGGCTAGTTCTGCTTGTGCCTGTTCACCTAGAGCTACCTGGTCAACCCACTGTTACTTTGGATTTTGCTGTTCTAGTTTTAGGGTCTGGCTACCTCTCACTAAGGGCCTGTTACCAAATTGCGGTAGCGATTCCCGTGCAGCAATGCCGATGAAGCCCATTCAAAGTGAATGGGCTTTGTTGGCATTGATGCACCAGGAATCACTAGCGTGGTTTAGTAAAAGAGGCCTTTAGTGAGAGGTAGCCAGACCCTAAAACTAGCAAAATCCAAATGTTATGCTGGACTTGGTGCAGCATCTTGTGATAAGAGTCCTTCAGGGCCCGTGACAAAAAGAGCATCAATTACTATGCATATACACTGTCCTATTAATAAAAATTAATCTTCCAGTCACTCTAGTAAGTTTTTCCATTCTTTATTGACATTAATTTTGGTAGTTGGCTCCCAACAGTTTTCTTGAAGTGAAACCTTGATGAGGTGATGGTTGGCAAACAGATTTCCAAACTGCAAAATTTGTTTTCATTGAACAAACTCAACAAGAAAAAATATGGTAATGTGATCTTTTGCAAATTAGAGTAGGGAAAGGGAAATGGGACTTGATATACCGCCTTTCTGAGGTTTTTGCAACTACATTCAAAGTGGTTTACCTATATTCAGGTACTTATTTTGTATCAGGGGCAATGGAGGGTTAAGTGACTTGCCCAGAGTCACAAGGAGCTGCAGTGGGAATTGAATTTAGTTCCCCAGGATCAAAGTCTACTGCACTAACCACTAGGCTACTCCTCCACTCTGTTATAATCTATATATATAAAACTCACCCTCAACGTTCTATTTGCACTGATGTCACTGAAGCCAGGTTCGTAAGTTCAAAGCTCTGAAGCCACACAAAATCACAGTCTCTGGGCCCCGCCCTCGCGTCAAACGTTATGACGTTGAGGGCGGAGCCGATTCTCACCTCCAACGTTCTACTCAGGCCACAAACTCCGGATTTCCACACTGTAGCTCTGCTCCGCCCTCGCATCAAAATGCGATGACGTCGAGGGCGGGGCACGAAAACCGCCACCCACACAGAGCTACAACGGAAACAACAGCGGTGCACGCCACGAACCAGGTAAAACCGCGACGACCCATGCAGCCATGAATCCCTTGCTAGCGCCCGTTTCATTGCTCTCAGAAACGGGCCTTTGTTTACTAGTGTATAATAAAGCTTATACTATTAATTGTTAGGGGATTCTGTTCTCTTCTTATACTGCATTTCCCAGTGCAATATTTATTTATTGGGATTTATTAACCACCGTTATAAAGAGATTAACCCAAGGCGGTGTAGAGCAGGTACAGTTTAACAATAACATTTACAATTTTGTTAACAGCATAACAATAATAAAAATGACCAAATATAAACATAAATACAATAAGGGGCCCTTCTACTAAGCCGTGGTAAAAAGTGGCCTGTGCTAGTTTTGGTGTGTGAAATTGGTGCACACTGGGCCACTTTTACCATGGCAGTACATGGCCATGTGCTAATATTAAAATTAGCGTGTGGCTGTTTACTGCCTGAGCCCTTACCACTACCTATTTAGTAGGCAGTAAAGGCTCATACAGTGATTTATTATAAAAATGCAGTTGCCTTTTTCTTATTACTACTGTTTCACAGGAGTGTATTGAATAATAAGGGAAGGGCTTCCTTCATGCAGAAGTTCTGTCCAGAAGTTCATACAAAATTAATTATGTTCATTGGAAAATAAATCTGTTGGCTCAGGCTTCTTGCTATGTGAATATTCTATCAGTGTTTCATTATTGCTATCAAGTATTACTTATTAAGGGCATTTACTTTAAAGTTTGTTTTAATTCATTTATCCAGTCCTTACATGCACATGGTTTTGCTTTTTAAACCCAAAGGTAAATCCTAAGGGTGGTTGAACAATTAGGTACAAACTGTGTTGTTTCTGACTTCACTTGTTTTCGACTGCTTTGGACTCTACTGATCTGTACATCTGTCTAGAATTTTGGAAGATGGAAATAAAAACGTAAAAATTAAGTTTTGGATGTACTCTGCAATGTGTGTATGGATGCCTGTTTTGGTGTGTGCATGTGATAAACTTTGAATAACTGTCTATACTTATGGCTATGATTTCCGAACATGCGGCATCATTAAAGGACAAACTTTTAAATGCGCAGGTGTGTATGTATACTAATTTCAACTTTGTTAAATGTTTCAGACATAGCCATCTACTTGCTCCCATGATATAGCTGAATTCTATCATTCCGTATCACTGTATTGTCAAATGTAAGCCACATTGAACCCTAGTTTGCTTGAGATAATGTGAATATAAATGTAAAAAAAAAAAAAATTATCCTCCACCATTTACGACACTGCCTATCCAGCTGGATGGTGATGGCACAAGGAAAGCAAGTTTGGCCAAGTGAAGACTAGAGAGCTGCATGGGGACAGAAATCTAACCCTTCCCCGCCGGAATCTAACCTGTCCCTGCCCATCACAATGGGGAAGCTAACCCGTCCCTGCCTGTCTCTGTGGGGATCTAACCCCTCCCCACCTCAATTAATCTCCTCCATCCCAGCCCCCAGCCCTCCTTGCCCTTGCCGTGCCACGCTGCAGTCACCTTGACCCCCTCCCATGAAAACCAGATTCTATAAGCAGTAAAAATATTAGTAAAAGTAACATAACTCATTTTCTTCCGTATTCTGCTAAATACAAAATTAAGTAAGATACACATATCCATGAGCAGCATGTCTCCCTCTCCATCCCCTTCTGTCCCATGTGCTCTATTTCTCCTTTTCCATTTCCATTTCCCACTCCTCCATGTATGTCCCCCTTACCAATCTTTTTTCCCTCTTCCCTGCACCCACATTCCCTCCACCTTTTTACCAAGGAGGTTAGATAAAACAGGAGATGGGGTGAGCCTATCTAGCCTGTTATATGGTTTGAAGTCACACTGGTTCACCCAAAACAATAGCAAAAAGATTATTAGAAATAAGGAACTTTTATTTTTTAACATTTATATCACACATTATCCCAAGCAAACTCGGGTTCAATGTAGCTTATGTTTGAAAATACAGTGAGACAGAATAATAGAATCCCACGGAAGTCTTGCGAGGCCGCTGCGGCAAGTCTCGGCAGCCATTTTGAAAAAGCAGCGACAGAGGATCAGAGGCAGTGGGCAGGAAAGAGTAGGGATCTTTCCTGTCCTGAAGAATCCACTAGACCACTAGGGTCTTGAGGTATGTGCTGGGAGGCATTCTGTGGCTTGGGGTAGGGGAGGCAAAGCTTGGATCACCATGCATTTCCATGGGGGCCCTGCAAGACCTGGGTACATCCCCGCCTTCAGGGGATCCCTGCGGGAATCCCTCCATCTGTGCTCCTGTGCAGCTCTCTAGTGGACTAACTCAAAATAACCTGTTCCTTAGCTGAGCTGTAGTATTACCATATTGAAAATGCAACCATACCATGCCTCTGTGGTTATGTTCAAACTAATAAGTTAAACTATTAACTGGCTTTCTTGAAAGGATTATATAACCTTTGGATGCATGACTAGGAACAAAAACATATACTTATTTATTCAATATCACAATTCCTCATGTACTGCCACCAAACAACCTTTGTGCAGCGCTGCGTACGCTTTGTAGTGCTATAGAAATGCTAAATAGTAGTAGTAGTAGAGTGGATAGTGTTCACAATGAGCTCCTTTTATTATTGACCAGATCAAAGAGATAAGAGTTTTCAGTTTTGGCACAGTATAAGTCATTCACAAGAACAAAATATAAGAAAACCAATGGATTGCATTAGGGTCTTATAGCCCATTTAGGGGTCCTTTTACTAAGCTGCAGTAAAAAGGGCCCTACGCTAGTGGTGGAGGCTGTTTTTGCCGCATACTGCAGCCCTTTTTACTGCAGCAGGTAAAAAGGTCTGAAAATAGCCATTGAGTTGGCTGTAAGGGCTCCTGTGCTAACTCAGCTATAATTGGGTAGCGGGCAGTGCTGCCTGATTACCGCTGGGTTAGCACCGTGCTAGAAAATAGCCAGATATTTTCCCCAGTTCAGCAAATGGCACATGCTGGGGCTGGAACTACTGCCAACGCCCACTTTGGGCTGATGGCACTTCCAGATTAGCGTGCGGTAAACCCGTGTTAGGCTTACTGCCTTTTTGTAAAAGGGCCCCTAAGTTATGTTTAAACAAAAGAGATCTGCATGAAACAAAATATGGGTTTTTATTTTGACTTATAAAAACCACTTGTCCCTGAAATGTGCTCAAAACAGATTAATGCATTCGTGTATCTAAAATGTAAAGTTCCGCAAAACAGATGAAGTGAAAATGTGATTCCATGTACCCCAATGAAAGGAGAGTTTAATGTTGCTTCCATTTAATTTCAATATATTCCATCTTCATAACACCAGGCTTTCCAAGGCAGATTACAACAACAGTTAAGATGAACCCATGAGGAAACAGGATATCCTCACTGAAATTTGGCCATCTGTATTGTATAGAACAGTGTAGAAAAATGAGCAGAAAATACAGAGTTTATAACAGCTGTTTCTAACAGCTACAATCATTTTTTAAGTAATTTTAGTGATATTCAATTTTTATTTCATGATATTTTTATCTACATATGGGAAGATTTCAAATAAATTAAAAAGCTGTCAAATAAGTGAAAACAAATCTTTTGTCCTCCACCTGTTTCATGGTAGTGCTATTATTATGTATCAATTTGCTGTATGTGTTATATTTAGGTTTATACTTGTACATTTTACTATTGTTATGCTGTTAACAAAATTGTAAATTTGATGTTAAACTGTATCTACAGTACACCATCTTGGGTGAATCTCTTAAAAAATGCAGTTAATAAATCCAAATAAAAATAAATAAATAAATAAATAAATAAATAAATAAATAAATAAATAAATAAATAAATAAATAAGCTCCAACTACTGGCTTCAGCCCATATAACCTCCTTGGCACAGGGTCTTTGGAGAGAATCAGTGGAACTAATGAGTGTTCTGGGGAGGCAGATTGTTGAAATGGAGTATGACTGGAGAATGGGGGAAAGTGTGAAGGGTCTGCTGTCAGCTGAGGAAAAGAACTGGCAGCAAATGACAATATTTTACATGGTGGTGAGCAGTCCTGGTGTGAGGTGGGGACACTGCCTAAATGAGCATATAAATAGCAGGGGAGCATTAGTGCCTGGTATAAGAACATGGGGAAGTTAAGCCTCCCCAGCTCTAACCATGTCTTCCACCTTCCTCCCATGGCTAACTCAGCTGCTGCTGCTGCTGCTGCTGCTGGTTTATAAGTACCAGCAAAACACAAGAGAGCAGAAGGCTTTGCCAGCCCCTCCCCCTGTCTGACATCATTTCCTCTCCTGGAGACTAGAGCACGGTTGCCAGATGGGCGGTTTTCCCGCCCAATTGGGCGGTTTTCCGCAACCCGCCGTGGGAAACTTTTGCCCGCAGCGGTTTGTGGTTTTTTGGGCTCGTTTTGTTGTTTCTGTGCGGGTTTTGGGGCAGTTTTTCGGCTGACGGGGGGTGGGGCTAATGGCATCAGAGGCGGGGTTTGTGACATTTTGGGCGGGGTTTGCTGACATATTGGGTGGGGCGATGACGGTGGGGGCGGGGCTGATGATGGCGGGGGCGGGGTGATGATGGAAGGGGTGGGGCTGATGACGGCAGGGGCGGGGTGATGACGGAAGGGGCGGGGTTGATGGTGGCGGGGGTGGGGTGATGACGGAAGGGGCGGGGTTGATGACGGCGGGGGTGGGGTGTGTGTGGTTTTTGGGCGGGTTTTTGACGGTTCTGTGTGGGAATTTTTTTTTTTATCTGGCAACCCTGGACTAGAGGATAAGAGCAGTAGAGTCGAAAGGTGCTCCTAGACAGAATGCCTGTTGTGCAGCTGGTCCCGGAATGCAGCAGCCATTTGGGTACTAGGAGAGTGAAGTTGGAGGAAATAGAAGATGTTGATAGAAGCAGAAAGAGACATGATGGAAGATAGAAGAGAGATAAAGGGAAAACACTGAATGGAAGGGGGAGGGAGGGAAAAATGTTGGATGAAAGGGGGACTGATGAGACATGCTGGATGGAGGGAGGAAAGAGGGAAGACATTAGATGGAAGAAGTGTGAGAGACGGAGAAGCTGGATGGAAGCAGGGAGGGGGGAGAAGCTGAATGGAGGGGAGAGAGGGTACATGCTGGTTGAAAGGGGGAGAAAAAGAAGACATGCTGGATGGAAGGGGGAGAGACCAGTGATAGCTTGTAACAATAGAACTGGCTGGGCGGATACTAGAGACTTGCACGGGAAAGGGGTTCGCAGGAATCCCACAGAACCCACGGGATTCCCGCGGGGATAGAAGCAGTTCTGCGGTGTTCCCATGGGGACAGAAGCCATTCCTGCGGGGTTCCCATGGAATTGTATGCTGCACTTGCGCCAGCTTCTCACTTACCAAGTATCAAGTTCTTTGAGTGCTGTCTCCTCCTCCTTACTTTAACAGCACAGATGAGAAAAGTTGATGTGTCACGATTGTGCCCATGTTTCATGTTCTCATGCCTCTCGCCACCTGGTGGTTAGACCTGGTGGCTGCGATGGACTGTCTATTTGCTGTTTCCCATGTTCCAGAAGTCATGCCGGTCCGGTCCGGATTTTCCAGCCTTCCAGACTGTCTTGGGATTTTTGGAACTAAGCAGCACCCTTACCTAGTGACCTCCCTTGTATGTCGCCTTTATTAATCACCTGGAAACTTTCTACTTTGGCTTGGCAACAGAGGTCTTGAGTTGTGTTCCTGTCCCTGTTGGTCTGTTGTGGTTCCTGCCCTGAAAGCTTTCTTTGTTAGCTTGACCCTGCTTGTTTTCCTGGATTGTTCTACTGATTGCTGCCTGCCTTTCACCCTGCTGGTTTCCTGGTTTATTCTACTGTCTGCTGCCTGCCCAAGACCCTGGTTGTTTCCTGCTTTATTCTACTGTCTGCTGCCTGCCCAAGACCCTGCTTGATTCCTGGCTTATTCTCCTGTTTGCTGCCTGCCCAAGTCCCTGCTTGATTCCTGGTTTACTACTGATTGCCGCCAGCCTACCCAAGACTCTGCTTGTTTCCTGGTTTATTCTGCTTTGCTGCCTGCCAGTAAGACTCTGTTTGATTTGTGGATTATTCTCCTGCTTACTGCTTATTGCTTCTGTTCCAGTCCAGCTGCTCCAGTCCAGCCTGTGCCCGTCTGTCTGTGGTCCGCCTTGCTGCCTGTGTGGGTGGTTCTCCTGCCGCTGCTGGTTATCGGTAGTGGCCCAAGGGCTCACTTTTCCTGACCAGTGTGACACATGTGATCAGCCACCATGCTCCATCTCAAAACTAGATAGGACTGGTTTTCAGCTTTCCCTGAGTTTTCATTGGATCAATTCATCCCACCTGACCTCAGCCTATTGGCTCAACAAGAAATTATAAAACCCAGAACACAGTCCACCCCCTCTCTGTATCTCTGTCTTCTCCCTGGCTGGACCCTGCCTGCTGGATGATCTGCACTTCTCTGGGACAAGCCAGATCAACAAATCTGCCAAAAAGACTTCTTTTCCAGCAAAGAGCTCCTTTACCACTTCAGCCAGCAGCAGACAGAATTCATCTCATCTCAACCAAAGACCATCCAATTACAGAGAAAAGAGCTCCTTCACCACTCCAGCCAAAAGACCTCCTTCACCACTCCAGCCAGCAGCAGAAAAATTCATCTGAGCCTCAATCAAAGTGAGTTACTATTAATCCATTTTAAATTTATAACTCAGATTTTCTAACAATATTTATCTTGTGGCACATTTCCCTTATGTAAAATTCCTAAAAATTGCCCTCTAACGTTATTGTAGTGCCTGTATTGTAAATAAACATTATTGGTAAAAATCTGGTCCTTGTGTTCTGAGCACATGTCCTTAAATCTTATACAGTACAGGTTAATGCAATTTCCCAAAATCAAATATATCCCTTTATCCCCTTTTACAACTGAACACCCGCAATGTCTGCATAATGTGCCAGTATTTTCATTAGTTTTCCAATACTGATGTTCTAGTGTCCACTGCTGCCTTTTCCTAAGTAGGCCCTTCTTGTGTGACTCCTGGAAGTTCGTGCTATTCTGATATGGTAGAATTGCTCTTTAGGTCCTGAGTGACATTTGTAGTGTTTTGTATCATTTTACTATATGTATGGCATTGGATTTTGGATTTGATTTTAGATCACACCTTTCTCAGCAGTAGCTCAAGGTGAGTTAGATTTAGGTACAGTGGGTATTTTCCTGTGCCTAGAGGGCTTACAAATCTAACCCCCCTGTTTACAAAGCCACGCTAGCAGCTGCTGGTGCGATAATGCTGACATAGCCCATTCACTTTGAATGGGCTATGTTGGTAATACCGTGCGGCAGTTGCCATAGCGGCTTTTAAACAGGGAGGTAAGTTTGTAACTGAGACAATGGAGGGTTAAGAAACTTGTCCAGGCTCTACAAATTGTCCAAAATGCTGCTGATCGGTTGATAATTGGAGTAGTCATACCTGCACATAATCCCCTGGATTTTATATATTGTGTCAAGATTTCCGTGCGGAAATCAAAGAGTATTCTATAACAATGTGCATAACTTAATTAGTTAACAAGCTAATCAGTGCTGATAATTGGATGTTAAGCAATTATCAACACTAATTGGCATTGATTAGAATTTATGCGTAGTATCCACTAAGCGTATTCTGCAAAGCTGTGCATGTAAATTCTAATGCGTGCTGCTGAAAAAGGGTGTGTCTATGGACTTGGAATGGGCAGCTACTGGGCATTCCAGAAAACTATTCACAGGGTTATAGAATACACCTGCTGTGCGCCTAACTTAGGTGCTGGTATTTACACAAAATTTTACTTGGCGTTTATGGCTGTGCCTAGAGTTATGCGCTGTCATAGCAACTCGGAGTATTCTATATACCGCACAGAAATTTAGCTTATTCTATAAAGTACACCTAAATTAAGGTATACTTTATAGATTGTGCTTTGGCGAATTTCATTTCAGTGCCAAATTTTTAGGCGTGATTATATAGAATCTAGTCCAATATGCCTGTATTGAAAACATTACTTTGGCTGCCAAGCAGGTATAGGGTACATTTTAAGATTCTCTTGTTAGTTTTTAAGCATTTATATGTGGAAAGACCTAGGTACTTCATTGATGTGTTGAAACTGTATATGCTGAGGCGTGCATTGTTCTCAGTCTGCCATGTATTTGTGTGGTCCATTGGCTAAAGCATGTTGTTATGTGGAAACTCGGAATTGTGCTTTTTCTATGGCCGCTCCTGTTCTATGGAATGGGCTTCCTAGTTATTTATGGTGCTGTGAAAGTGTACAACAGTTTATAAAATTATTGAAAGCTCATTGCTTTGTTAAGGCTTTTGTAGAAGAATAAAGTTTCTGTATCACTTTACTGTTTTGCTTGTGCCTCTCTGGACAGATAGGGTTTTTGGGGTGTAATAATCTTAACTATGTTTTTGATTGTTTGTGTACATAAATGTTTACTTGTAACCGTGATATAAATTTTAAAATAAATAACTCTCAAGAAGCAGCAGTGGGATTTGAACCCTGGCTTCCCTAGTCTTTAGCCTGCTGCTGCAACCATTAGGTGCAGCTAATACATACTCCAAACATGTATACATACTCCAAACAAAATAGAATACTAAAGGCCAGCCAAAAAAACTGATAAGCAAATCATTTCATGGTTACTAGTAATCACAGTATTTCTGTTGCAGTGCTAGTGAACACCACTGTCTACATGGCCAACAGGAAGATGCAGGATTGGGGAGCTAGGGCTGACTGAGAGCCAAGTGTTAAAGTACATAAGAACATAAGAGTTGCCATACTAGGACAGACTAAAGGTCCATCAAGCCCAGTATCTTGGTTTCAACAGTGGCCAATCCAGGTCACAAATATCTGGCAAGATCCCAATAGAGTAAAACAGATTTTATGCTTATCCTAGACTTTTCTTTTAGGAAACTATCCAAACCGTTTTTTTAACTCTGCTAAGCTAACTGCTTTTAGCACATTCTCTGGCAATGGATTCCAGAGTATAATTACACATTGAGTGAAGAAATATTTTCTCCGGTTTGTTTTAAATTTACTACTTAGTAGCAGCTTCATTGTGTGCCCCTAATCCTAGCACTTTTGGAAAGAGTAAACAAGTGATTCACATTTATGGTTATGGTTACAATTTATTTGATCTATCACTATTCATACAATACAACGTGGTTCACAATACAATTAAAAATATTTGAAACAGAAAAGGGAGAGAGGAAGAAAAAAAGAAGAGACCAATCATTCAAGATAAGAGAAACAAAGGTAACCATCAGGCTTATTTTCCAAAGGGATCGCCGTCGATCTCCTGATCCTGGCCAAATCGGTATTATCGAAAGCCGATTTTGGCCGGCTTCAACTGCTGTTTTGTCGCAGCGCCGGCCAGCCTTCAAGGGGGCGTGTTGGTAGGGTAGTGAAGGAGGGGCAGGGGCGTGGGTACGAGATGGCCGGCTTCGCCTTATAATGGAAAAAAAGAGGCCGGCTCAAACAAGCATTTCGCTGGCCGGACTTGGTCCATTTATTTTTAGGACCAAGTTTGGAACCCAACTGACCAGATGACCACCGGAGGGAAGCGGGGATCACCTCCCTTTACTCCCCCAGTGGTCACCAACCCCCTCCCACCCCCCCCAAAAAAAACCTAAAACTTTTTTTGCCAGCCTGTATGCCAGCCTGAAATGTCATACCCAGCTCCTTGACAGCAGTATGCAGGTCCCTGGAGCAGTTTTTAGTGGGTGCAGTGCACTTCGGGCAGGTGGACCCAGGCCCATCCCCTCCTACCTGTTCCACTTGTGGTGGTTAATGTAGAGCCTTCCAAAACCCCCCAAAACCCACTGTACCCACATGTAGGTGCCCCCCTTCACCCCTTAGGGCTATGGTAATTGTGTAGAGTTGTGGCGAGTGGGTTTTGGGGGGAATTTGGGGGGCTCAGCACACAAGGTAAGGGTGCTATGCACCTGGAAGCTATTTTTGTATTTTTTTTTAAGTTTTTAAGTGCCCCCTAGGGTGCCTGGTTGGTGTCCTGGCATGTGAGGGGGGCCAGTGCACTACAAATGCTGGCTCCTCCCATGGCCAAATGCCTTGCATTTCGCCGGGTTTGAGATGGCCGGGCCCGGTTTCCATTATGGCTGAAAACCGAAGCCGGCCATCTCATATAAACCTGGCGATCCTGTTGTAAACTGGTGAGCGATTTGGCCGGCGCCAAGCGTATTTCAAAAATACGCTTGGCTCCGCCCGCTTACGGTGCTGGCCCTGAAGATGGCTGGCCATCGATTTGGCCGGCTCCGTTCGATTATGCCCCTCCATGTTTCCTGCACAAGGCCTTGCCCTGCCCCTAAAAATAAATTGTGAATCCAGGCCCCCCCCTCCTTGTCTTTTGTTCTTCTCCTGTGTAAACTGAGCTATACAGTTTTTCTTGAGCTGTTTATATTTGCTCTGGACAGTGTGCTGTAAACTGCTATGATGTTATTTTTAATGTGGTATACTAAATCAATTAACCAATCTAATCAATAAACACACATTTGAAAGGGCCCGCCTAACCCTTTGGGGCCTAGACATATACCCACTTTTCCTATGTCTTAATCCTGCCATGGGTGTGGGTAGAAAATGTCCTCCGAATCTCAAAATTAAACGTAAGTCCAACTTACCTGTCTGAAGTCTGTTTACGAACAGCACCAAGATCAACATGCCACTTTTGATTAACAGCCAGAGAAACAGCCCACAGCTGGAAGGTGGAAGCCAAGCTTTATAGCTGTTTGTGTTGAGAAGGTATCAGATTTCCAGCTGGCTCTCTTACTTTCTTATGAATTCATAATGATAAATGACACAAGAAGCACTAAGGTTTACCTCAGCATTAAGCACAATTATTTACTCAGGTTGTCACTGCACCATGAAATACTGACACACTTCACAGCACAAAACTGAAATTTTCTGGGTGGAAGCATGGAATAAGAGCTTCTTCTATTCAGAGATTAGGTGATTTATTGGTCTTTTTTATGGTGTTCATATTATATCGTTCAAACCTCACATAAATAAACGCTGCAGTATGAATTAACCGCTTTTAGTGCCTAAAACAGAATTCTGCCATATGTTTTGAAGACTTCGATTACAGAGGGCTCAGTTTAGAGGTGCTGGAAAACCTTATATCTTCTCTATATATTAAGCGCTTTTGGGGCATCTGTCAGGGATGTGCCCTTTGCAACTTTGTCCAACAGTGGGCATTGTTGTTGTCAAGTGTGCATATTTTGCAGACAGCATGCATTAAAGATAATCAGCACAAAGCCATGGGACCACAAAAGCAAGCGAGGCAGATAGGCTGGTGGGCTGGATGAAAGAAGATGCCTGTATCTGCTCTTGGAAAGTCATGGGGGCACAGGAGGCAGAGGATGGCAGAGCTAGACAGGTAGGAAAGGTGTAAAAAAAGAAGCGTACTCTGATTGGACTAGGTAGGGCAGGATCTACACTTTTTTGGACCCTAGGCAATCAAGTGTTTATCCGCCTTCCATGGTAATGTGATACATGTTTTCTGGACATTAGGATTCATTTGTATATTGTGTACTGCCTGTCATGTTAAATAAACAGTTATTTGAAAAAAAAAAGTGATTCTGACTACAAAGGAAAAATATTCAACATAAAGGAATCTTTCACATGCTCATCTTCCAATGTGGTATATATCATTCAGTGTAAAAAATGTAACGAAGGATGCTATATTGGAGAAGCAGGCCAGATGCTTAAGACAGATTTAATCTGCACAGACACCACATGAAGATAGCCGGTGCCAGTCAGGTTCCCACCCCGGTGGGCCAGCATTTTACAAAGACCAGGACACTGCACCAGTGATTTCATAGTAAGAATCCTGAAAAGTAACTTTAAAACAATACAGGAACGTAAGACCTTTGAAGTCAGAATGATTGAATATTTTGACACCCAACAGACAGGACTTAACAAGGATCTGGGTTTTCTAGCCCATTATAAACCATAAAATTGTATTTCTCTGTTTATCACCCTCCTCTCACCTACCCACACCCATCCTGTTAGAATATCAGTGAAATGTTTTGATGTCCCCTTGCATACCTCCTACCCACCCCCACCCTCCCACCCTGTCAGACTGTCACAGTAATGCTTGGATGTTTCACTTATATATACTATCTGCTACCACATTTGTTTATTTCCGATCTGACGAAGAAGGGCAACCTTCAAAAGCTAATCAAGAAATGTATTAAGTTATGTCCAATAAAAAAGGTGATATGAAATAAAAGTGGGAGGACGACCAAGGATTCCAAAGACTGAAAGGATATATAATAATAAAGATGTTTATTGAGGTGTAAAGACTCGACACAACGTCGTGTTTCGGCCGTTAGGCCTGCATCAGGAGTCTTAATGCCAAATGCCTTTGAGAACTATTTGATGAAGGCAAATCCTCAACAAAAGGAGGTCTTTAGAAAGACCATTGTGAAGGTGAGCGTTCTTCATTGTCTCCTCTGACACAACGCTTGTATAGAATGCAAATAAAAAAGGTATCATCTTATTTTCTTTTCCATGTTTTATTTTGTTTGATTTCTATTGACTACATAGGAAAACCAGCAGAGGACGAAAAGGCAGTTAAAAAGCACTGCTTGTCAAGTCCTACAAGACAATGCACAGGGTGTGAGGAAGAATAGGCAGCCCTCTGTGGGCAACAATGGTTCTCCTCCTACCCCCCCTCCCCAGACGCACACACATGGGCCGATGCTCAGAACCAAACGTAGGCACTAGAGGTGATTAGTGCCCACATCAGAGAGGCATAATGCTCAGAAGCTCTAGCGCAGAAGACAATGTGTGCACCAAAGATTAGTGGAATTAGCATTCAAGTGAAATCAAATGGATGTTAATGAGGTAATTTTCCTTTCCCTCAGAGAACAGCATTTACCACTGAAAAAATAACTCCAGCTCGGAGCAGGCGTTAGGGTGTTTGAAGAGAGGATGTCTCATGATTCTTTCTTTAAAATCTGCCAGTTTTTATTTAATTTGGAAGCAGAAGGAAACCCATGCAAGCCCCTAAGCGCTGATAGTGAGATATGAATCTGTGTGAGGCAAAGCCAACCCAAAAGTGAAAGCACACATTGGCTGAGCTTACTGTGAAACTCTTTTGCTCATGTGCTAAGCATGTTCCTCCTTGCTTTCGCATTTACAGTGAGCATATACTTAAATACCATTTCCTTTGAGCATGGGCAAGTTAGGTTTCTGCGTTGTTCCAGTGTTATGGTTGCTTGTGATATATTTTACAAATGCAGAAGTAAAGTTTAAGCTTATGTAAAATTGACATATCTCTGCCCTCTGACTAAGACGTCTTGAAGTCCATCGAAAACGTACAGCACATCAACAGTGATGTCTCAAAATGTCCAAACAAATAAGTGTACCCAAGGGTGCCCAGGAAGCTGAAAACAGTCCAAGAAGCATGCCTTGCCCCTATAGGACAGGTGTATGGCATCCTTAAGGTCCTCATGATGTCCCAGGTGTCCATTCACCACCTGTAAGTCAAAATGTCTTGTGCCACCTGTGGCATTGGTGCAGAACCACAAAACATTTTATGATAGGCCCAGGTGCAAAACATATAGGGACACAAGCCATTTAGCACCAGCCACTGGGTGCAAAATGTATAGGGGCATAAGGTGTATAGTGCTAGTCCTGACTGCCGAACATATAGTGCTAGACAGATACTTCCTGTTTGTAGCACAAAACTCTTAACTCTGCAGTGCATATACACCGTCCATCCCAGCAGTGACCTAGACAGCTCTGTGACTGTGGGTCCTGCCACCCTCATATATATACTACTGTGCCCTCACATTCATGTGTAAGATGGAAGCCAGGAGGGAGAGAAACTTTAATGAGAAGGAGTCCCACTACCTCACCCTCCTGGTCCTCCAAAATGAAGAAAATGTATGCAGGGAAGACAGATGGCGAGTGCCTCAGGCCACAGCTGCACAGGTATGACATAAGATTTGCAGGACCCTGGCAAGATATGCCAACAGGGTATGCGGAATAGCGCAGATACACATACATCTCTGAACAGCAGATGCCACACAGCTGCCACACATGATCACACACACATACCCGGCACAAGACTAGTGGGCCCCCTGCATCTACCTGAATCCAGTGGCTGAAAATACCACAATACAGTATCACATCAACCCCATTCCTCCCAACTCCAAATATCTACCCTTATATGATTGGGGGGGGGGGGGGTGACAGATGAACCCATAGTCCTGTCAACCAATAAAAGGCCACTAGCAGTGGTACCCACACAGTAGGCCCACAACATTCAGCATCAACACTGAATACACACATGTGCCAAGAAAGTTGCAGGGAGTGCTGCAGTATTGCAATTTTGACCCTAGGATAGAGTTGTATGCTGAGATCTCTGATTCTGCTCCAGAAAGCCGCAGGAAGTGTTGCAGTATTGCAATTTTGTCCATGTGATAGAGTTGTATGCCAAGGTCTTTAATTGTGCTTCCAGAAAGTTGCAAGGAATGCTGCAGTATTGCAGCTTTGAGCAGGGGATGGAGCAATACATTTCATGCCTTCTCTGGTTCTTCTCCCATGAAAGCTGCAAGGAGTGCTGTAGTGTTGTGGTTTGGTTAATTAGACCTGTAATCACTCACTGTTTAGTTTTGGCTCAGTTCACCTTGGCTCTGGCAATAAATGTCATGGCTTGGCTTACTGTACCCGAAACCTGAGCTCCACTGCAACTGGTTTCCCAGTTCAGTTTTCCAAATGTGCAGAATAAGAGACAGTAATATAAATATATTCACCAATCCTTCATGAGCCAACATACACAAGGCAGTTTGACATATTTTTATTAAGAGTATCACTTGCTTTCTCCTGACTAGTTTCATTTCTTCATTTTTCCTTCTTCCAGCCAAATCTAAACAAGTCCCCACTTTGATCTAATATTTAGAGAAATGGTATCTTGGGTTTTATCTTGCCTCAGTCAGTCTTCATGAAATGCATACTTTTTTCAGCGATTTGGAACCCTTATAGGAACAATTTGTTAACATTATATCCCCTACCCCATCCCAACAGGGTCACATTTGATACATACCAACCAAACCCCTAGGTTGCCCTCCCAACAGCTGAGTAGTATATAACCTCTATTTACAGGCCACCCCAGCAGATCAAACACAATAAATATATATACACATCTAAACAAGTCCCCACTCTGATCTAATATTTAGAGAAATGGTATGTTGGGTTTCAATTTGCCTCAGTCAGTCTTCATGAAACACAGACTTTTTACTTTTTTCAATGATTTTATGCCAAATGAGTGTGTTGATATATATATATATATATATATATATATATATATATACTTTTAAAACAAAGAATAGTTACGTTCTGGAACCTGTTACCAGAGGATTTTTAACAGCAGTTAGCGTATCTGGTTTTAAAAAAGGTTTGGGCAGGTTTCTGGAGAAAAAGTCCATAGCTTGCTATTGAAATAGAAATGGGGAAAGCTACTGCTGACCCTCGGATTGGTAGCATTGAATCCTGCTAATATTTGGGATTCTGCCAATTATTTGTGACCTGAATTGACCACTAATGGAAGCAGTATGGCTATTTTTATGTTCTTAGAGAGATTTTAGTTAATTATATCAACACATTCAGTTGGCATAAAAATCCAAGCTGTGGTCTCCAGTGCTAACAATTTCTTCCTCTTTATGGATCATTATCCATTCCAGAATGACAAGAGACTTTTTCGCTTTGTGTTCTCCACTGTCTGTTGTTTATGCTTTATTCTAGATTCTGTAGAATGGAGAAAATTCCTTGGATAATTCAGAGACTCTGAATTTGTATCATAGACTTTGCATGCCTTTAATATGTTTGATTCTTTATGAGATTTAATAAGAGTGGTATCTACCAATAGTAGGTGGGGAGTGTTTTGCCTTCACAGCAGTATGTGCATGTTTACTTTCAGTTTGTATTGTATTGACAGCCTTAAACTGTTTCTTGCTTTGGTCCTGTAGCCAAATATTGCATATAACCCCTTCTCTCCAGTCTTCTTGATATCTGCCTTGCTCCTACCTCAGCCAGGTACATCCTTTAAACTATTGGCCAGAACTCCTGGCCTTTTGGGTAGTCCTCTGCGTCCCTTTCCCTAGGGAGAAAATTTTCACTTTTGCTTCTAGTACAGTAAGCAAGGTCACACAGACCTCCTCTCCTACTCCATCACTACAAGCTGATTATCTTTTCACTGTTTCAACATTTATCTGCGTTCACTCCCGCAGAGGTCATGTATCTACTCAACAACCCATTCTTCAGTGATTGTTCAATTGAGACAATTAATTCAGACAGACTCATGCAGCCATTCTCTTCTTTTAACCATCTGTATGCAATAAGTTCCTTGTCTTTACTTATCTGTATTAGTAGGAAACTAAGGAGCCCTTTTACAAAAGGGCGGTAGTGGTAGTGCCAGCTTGGCATGCAGCGATTTAGCCCTATCGCTGGGTTCCCAGGGAGCCGGGCAGTAGTTATGACTCCCACTGCATGCCAATTCCGGTGGTAGAACATAGTTTTACATTTTCTAGCGCCAAGGATGTGCCCGGTGGTAATTGGGCAGTGCCGCGTACTGCCCGGTTACTGCTGGGCTACTGCCAGGCTACCACCAGAGCCCCTTCCACCTCTTCAATAGGATGTGATAAGGACTTCCCCTAGAAATGGCTACATGGCCATTTCCTTATTTTTAAAAAAAAAAAAAAAGCCTTTTACAGGTGGCGGTAAAAGGGTGCCTTGGTGTGCCGCAAATCTGCGCACTGACGCTACTACAGGGCCCTTTATACCGCCATTTGGTAAAAGAGGCCCTAAGAGACTGATTCTTTTCTATGAATGTTGGACTTGTTTAGCTAAGTGTTAAATACTGCACTAGAAAAATGCAGTATGAGACCAGAATACTGCATTGGTAGGAAATGTGGATTCATTGCTGAGGAGCCACAATTCTACGTCAAAGCAATATCTCAGCAGAGTTCAAAGGTTAGAGGGAAAAGTAAAAGCTCTTCAGGATATTCACAATGCTCTTATTTAGGATAAAAGTATGATTCATCATAAGTCTGAACAAACTGAGAATTGTAGTTTTGTGAATTTTCCTAAGCCTTCAGAAATTACCCCCAGGGATTTTTAAAATTAATATCTAATGGAGGAAAATGTATTTTTGCACTAGGGTGAGATCTAAAAATTTGATGCAGTCAAATGGAAGGAATTTGGAGTCAGCTACCTTAAGGTCTAGTTTGTAAAATTTGACAGCTTGTGTTGGAAGAGTCAGAAAGTGAGGAAACTTGTAAAGCTACGTTGTTGGTGACCTTTGTTTTCAGCAAGATTTGTATAGGTTCTTTACCTTTACTTTCTTTATGAGAAAGTAAAGATGTTCAGACATCATTCGTGGGACAGAAGATATGGATTTATCCAGATGTAGTGAAGAGTATGCAAGAAAGAAAAGGTCATTTTGCCCATGAGACTAGTGTTTCTTTTCTACTATGCTACCTATGCAAATATTTCTTAAAAGTTAGTGGTTCTAATTATGTTTTTTTAAAACATCTCTGAACAACTGAGGGCTTTTCTTGATTTAAAAAAAAATTGCTCTAGATTTTCCTGTGAAATCTTAGATTTGGTATTGCGATTCCACAGTGTAAAATATAATGTGGAGGTAACTCAGATTAGTGACTTTTCCATTTTTGTTTCTTTGTTGTTACAAAAAGAAGAGTGCGTAGAGTAGGTCAATGGAAATCTACAAGAAGCCAAAAGGAAGTCTCACAGTTCAAAATAAGAGGTTCAATTGTAGTGCTTTATTAATAAATCTCTTGTTTTGAACTGTGAGCCTTCCTTTTGGCTTCTTGTGGATTTCCATTGTCTTACCCTACTCCTCTTCTTTTTGGATCTTCGTCTTTGTAGGGTATTTCTTCTGGTTCTGACTGTTGTTTCTTTGCTGTTACACCCTGATGGCGACACCACTGTTATTATCTTCTCTTTGTAGATCCCAGTGATGTCCTTTGTGTCCCAACTTGCGTCTCAGGACCAGGATCCTCTGTTGTTTCTTTTGTTTTTCCAACTGCCCCACTCCTTTTCCTTTCTCCTTAGAGGTAATGGTGAGGTGAGCTGGCTTCCCATTCCACCTCTGAACAAATGCAGAAACCTCAGCAACCCTGTCACTTCTTTACTCCCCTTCACTATGGATGCACTAGCCAAAGTCCTTGATCCACTCTAGAACCTGGTACAGTGGTCGGGGTATTAGAGCCAAATACCCTTCCTCTCATTCTATGATACATTGTCTGAGAAGTACATAAGTAATGCCACACTGGGAAAAGACCAAGGGTCCATCGAGCCCAGCATCCTGTCCACGACAGCGGCCAATCCATCCTGGGAGGAGCCAAAGACAAAGAAGTTAAACAGAGCAGGGGTTTTATAGCAATCACAGTTTCCTTCCAAAAGGGGTCTCCTCCTACTATTACTTCCCTGATCAAGAGAGCCCTCCCTCTCTTCTGGAAGCTACAAGGGCATTCACAAATCAAAATCCAGTATTTAGTAGAGCCACTAGAGGTCTCTGTCATCCTTACAATGCAGAACCTTAGAGGTCTCAACATTGGTTCCTTTATTAATTTTAAACCATGCCCAGGTCTATCTACTACTAGATAGTTTAAAAATAAATGTTACATTTAAGTTCTCGTCTAGGACTAGACATGTAAGGATCCAGATATACTAAGTTTGACACAAGCATCTGGACCCCGATTCCAGCTCACAGGCATAAGTGCATTAATCTCCTGCATTGCTGGCCTCTCCCTTTCCTGCCCCTACTCCCACAGCCTGGCCCAGCATCTCTCACTTTCCTGGTTGAGGCTCCCACGGTCTGCCAAACATGCTTGAGGCCGCCACCAGTAGCCCTGAATAGAAGCTGCTACTGGCCAATGTGGGGCCTTTCTTCTGTTCCTGCCTACAGAAACCGAAAGTAGCAGGGCCGTGCCAACCCAGTAAGTGGGGTAAGCACCGCAGGGGGGCGCCTGCTTTCAAGGGCGCCGCGCCGGCCATGGCGCTGCCAGTCGAGTTCTATTTCAAAATTGAAAAAATAAACCGTACCGTACTGAGTTGGCGCATCGGCGCCTATGTGCATGCGCTGCTGCCTTTCCGCGCGCAGGGCTCGGCTCTCCTCCCTCCCTCCCCATCAGTGCCTAGACATGTCTGCCTGCGAGCTCTACACCCGGGTAAGTGAAGCGGGGAATCTATCTCTTCAGCTACTCAGCAAGCGGCAGGGGGAGGGGCGCGATTTATCTCTTCAGCTTTGCTTAGCAGGCGGGAAGGCGCGGCCTTAGCTTCTTTGCTACTGTTTCCTGAACTAGTACCGGGGCAGGTGTTGCTTGCGGTGTGGCAAGTTCTCACTCTGACCGAGTCGAGGAAGACAGGGAGCGGATGGGGGGCCGTGGGGTGGAGCTGCTACCTGTCACAGCCAATGTAGGCTCCGTGTGTGACAAGGTGGGTATCGGGGGAGGGAAGGGTCCGCCCTGAGGAAGGCCTGTAGTGTCCACACAACTCCGGCTCCTGCTGTTGTGAGTCTGCAAGGGGGGGGGGGGGAACACAAAGCACAAACCAACTTGCCAAACTCTCTTCTGACAGTACGTCTCCCTGGACGTAGTGAACAAGTTTGTACTCTCTGCTGACAGTACTCTTTCCTGGACACGCTTGAAGAAGTTTGTGCTATAGTGGTGATGCGCAAGCAACCACTGCACTCATATAGTTGACATTTTTATTTATTTATTTATTTATCAGTTTTAATATAACAGACTCAACAAGAGTATCAGAAATACAAGAAATAATAACACTCCAATATCATTATATAATCAAATCATTTCTTCAGTCTATCGACCAATAAACTTTTAAGGTAAAATGATCCAAGATTAGGGAAAAGAAAGTAGAAATGAAATTTTTACAAGTAATTAAATATCACTATTGTTACTGCTATCAAAAAGTGTCTCGCCTCTTAGCCTATCTAGCAGTGTCGTCTGGTACTTCAATTGTCACATTAACATCCTCTTTAGAAACCAAAAAATCTATCAACTGTTTAGGATCAAAAAATTGAAACATTTTTGTTTGATACACAATTCTACATATACAGGGAAATTTTAGAATATAGTCGGCTCCTATGGCGAGAGTTCTCTGGTGTAGTGCCAAAAAAGAACCTCGCCTTTTCTGAGTTTCTCTCGCCAGGTCTGGGTATATTCTTACTTTTGATCCAAAAAAAGTTGTTTGTAAATGCCTAAATGAGAGTCTCAAAACCGCGTCCCGGTCCATTTCTAGTGCAAAAACAACCAGTAATGTTGATCTTTGAGTTACTACCTCCAACGAGGATTCTAGAAATGATGTCAAGTTCATACCATCCCCTCCATTGTGTTGAGGAGAAGAATTCTCCAAACGGTTTTTATTTGGCAAGTATTGAGCCCGCACAATAGGGAGTAATGATTCACTAGACATACCCAATATCTCAGTCAAGTATCTTTTTACCATATCAATGGAGGAGATCAGAGGAGATCTAGGAAAGTTAGTAAATCTTAAATTCAGTCTTCTTGATTTATTCTCTAAGTATTCCAAACGCCGTGCCATATAACTCCTGTCTTTAATCATAGAATGACTAAAGACCTCCAAGGATTGTACTTTTTCTCCAATTTTCTCCACTTGAGAAACATTATTAGTGATTGTTTGAGCCTGCTGGAGGGTTACGCTTGATAAAATCTTTATATCTGATGAGTTTTTCAAAATTTGTTGTTGTAAAGAGGCATGCAGAGTGGCATTTAAGTCCCAGAGTGCTTCTAATGTCACCACGGGAGGTTTTTGAATTAAACCCGCTTCTAAAGCCAAAGGGGGGGGGGCGTTAACAATCTTGCTCAGGGTACTCATGGCACCTTCTTCCACCGCGGTCGTTCCTGAGCCCTCCAACGGCGTTAGCAAGTTCCCTTGCTGAATTTGCCCTTCCCCTTCCGGAGAGAGCAAAGCAGATCTCGCTTCGCCTTCCAAACCACTTGGCTGCGGGGGCGCTGCGTGCTCGACGGGGCTGAACGAGACTCCATCATCACTGCTGGCCAGCCCACTAGCACCGGCCTTGACAGCAGGGGAAGAGACGCGATTTGAACCCAGAAGCAGCCCGAATTGCTCCAGAGTCGGCTGGGTCAAAAGGTGGGTCCCACTCGAGGTAGAGGGAGTCTCTCTGGTTTTCCCTCTCTGCTTTCCCATAATGGGAAATCAGTTCCTTCTCTCCTGCCGTATACCGGGCAAATGAGCGTGTCTGATGCAGTTAATGTCTCAGGTGGCCATCTTGGATCTCCTACAGTTGACATTTTTGACAGATAGGACTAGCTGTTCGTTTATGTGCTATTAATTTTACTATTATTTTGTGCAACTAGATTTTGTTTGAGTTTATTATATTTGTTGTGACTCATGGCTTTAGTACTGGGCACCTGCCTTCAAGGGCGACGCGCCGGCTGCGGTGCTGGCCGTCGAATTCTATTTCAAAATTAAAAAAATAAACCATACCGTACCGCGTTGAGAGAAAGGAGATGCCACGGGGGGGGGGGGGGGGGGGGGGGGGGCGCCAACTGATAGTCTGCAGGGGTGCCAGAGACCCTAGGCACCATTCTGGAAAGTAGCATCAGAGAAGGTGGGAGAGGCAGAAGAAAAGCTCTGTGATGGTTGGAGGTAGCGTCTATTCAGTGCTACCAGCGGTGAGCTCAAGCAAGTTTGGCAGATGGTCCAGGAACCAGGCAAGTGGCAGATGCCGGCTGGGTCACTGGGAAGGAAAGAGAAAGGGAGAGAGTGCCAGGTGAGGTGAGAGGAAAGGATGGGGAGGGAGGGAGGGAGGGAGGGAGGGAGGAAGAGATGCCAGGATGGTGATGGGGAGGGATGAGGGAAAGACAGAAAGAGATGCCAGGATGGTAATGGAGAGGGAAGTGGGGAAGAGAGAAAGAGATGCTAGGATGGTGATGGGGAGGGGGGAGTAGCCTAATGGTTAGTGCAGCAGGCTTTGATCTTGGCAACCTAGGTTTGATTCTCACTGCAGCTCCTTGTGACCTTGGGCAAGTCACTTAACCCTACATTGCTCCAGGTACAAAAACTTAGATTGTGAGCCCTCTAGGGAGAGAAAAAGTACCTGCATGTAATGTGAACAGTGCTGCATACATCTAGTAGCGCTACAGAAATGATTAGTAGTAGTAGTAGAGGGGAAAGAGATGCCAGGATGGTTTTGAGGAGGGAGGGTGGGGAAGAGATGCCAGAATGGTTATGGGGAGGGAAGGGGAGAAGAGATGCCAGAATGGTGATAGGGAGGGAAGGGGGGAAGAGACAAAGAGATGCCAGAATGGTGGTGGTGGTGGTGTTGGGACATGGAGAAAGATGCCAGGATGGTGATGGGGGGAGAAGAGATGCCAGGATGGTGATGGGGAGGGAAGGGGGGAAGAGAGGAAGTGATGCCAGGATAGTAGTGGGGAGGGAGGAGGAAGAGAGGAAGAGATGCCAGGGTGGTGATGGGGAGGGAGGGGGAAGAGTTGCAGGATGGTGATGGGGAGGGAGGGGGATGAGAGGAAGAGATTCCAGGATGGTGATGGGGAGGAAAGGGGGAAAGAGAAGAAGAGATGCCAGGATGGTGATTAGGAGAGAGGAAGAGATGCCAGCACAGTTTTGGTCCTGGGAGGGAGAAAGAGATACCAGGATGTGTGGGAGGGAAGATAGAGAGAGAGAGAGAGAGAAATGCCAGGATGGTGGGTAAAGAAGGAAGAGAGGTGCTGGACCTCCAAAGGGGAGATGGAACAGGAGCGAGGGAAGAGAGAGGAACATTTGCTGGACTCCTGGATAGGGAGGGGGGCCAGAAGGAGAGAAGACAGGGAGAGATGCTGGCCTGATGGGGGACAGGAGGGAGAGGAAGAGATGCTGGTATATTGGGGGGGAGGGCATAGGGATATAGAAGAGTTATGTTTGACAGGGCAAGAATAGGGACACAGAGGGGGGAGATGCTCAACATGGTGGCAAGATAGGGGGCAAGGACACAGGTGATGCTGGATAGGGTAAATAGGGATACAGAGAGAAGATGGATGGTGAACATAGAGAGAAAAGAAGTGCCAAATGGACAAGGGACCCTGGCAAGACAGTTAAGAGAAGACAGAGTAAAGCAGAAACCAGAGAATGGGTCCAATATGATCAGAAAATTAAAATTACCAGACAACAAAGTTATTAAAAAAAACATTTTATTTTCTATTTATTGATTCAGTTTTTGGAATGTACATATGCTAGAGCTGGTTTAAGACATGGCTGGGGCCCACAAGAGAAATCTCA
This sequence comes from Microcaecilia unicolor, assembly GCF_901765095.1. NCBI lineage: Eukaryota > Metazoa > Chordata > Amphibia > Gymnophiona > Siphonopidae > Microcaecilia > Microcaecilia unicolor. Next base: position 321,806,197 of record NC_044034.1, on the reverse strand, counting down.
CTCATTTGTTTTAAATCTCTAGCGTTGCAGTGGTAAATCTCCAGGTTTGGGATGGGCCACCCTTTGCGTCTCTGAAAGATCATTTCAGGACCTTCACTATCCCAGTATACTCCTGGATTCTGGGCTATACCAACTCAGTATAGAGAGGAGGTGTGTACCATTCAGTTATAGCATCTTATTTCTGGAATGGATGCAATGGTTCTGTCTGCCCTTCAGAGATCCCTAGAAAGTGTGTGCTGTGGTATGAAGAATTTCTTTTTTGCTTAAGGCTCAGCCTTGGACCTATTTAGTTATGTCCAGGGTAAAGCTTCCCTTGAGATTTGAGTTTGTGTCCCATGTGAAGTGAATGTAAAAGAAAGAAGTTTTATCTACCCTTCTGGTTGCTATTGAATGAAGGTGTGGAGCAACAGCTTGACCCTTATATCCAAAGAGACAAGGAGAGAGAAGCCCCATTCAAAAACTGAACTACTAGAGGAGGTACTGTGTGTCAGATAATTTGGAGAGATCTGTGTGGAGAGGGATCTTAGAGAAGAGAACTGAGAGGTTCTATTACCAAGCTGCTGGAAAAAGGGCCCTGCGCTTGCAGTAGGGGCTTGTTTTTCCCGTGTGCCAGGGCCCTTTTTACCATGGCAGGTAAAAAGACCCCAGGCACACATGACCACGCGGTAAGAGAACTCTTACTGCATGGCCATGCAACGGGGAGTCCTTATTGCCACCCACTGAGGTAGCAATAAGGGCTAACCCAATGGTAACCGGGTATCGTTCGGTGATGCCCGATTACTGCCGGGTTATCGCAGCGCAAGCCATTTTGTGGGGAGGGGGTTCTTTTTCCCCTGGAAATGACGTGTGCTCAGGGCAGGACTACTGCTTACTGCTACTCTGTAAAAGGGCCCTTGAGACTTTTAAGTCAGAAAGGGATAGGTTTGCCCTGTACCTGGGAAACCCTGAACCCAAAGGACTGACAATTTTTGAAAAGGATCACAGGAAGTGTGTAGAGTACTACAGTGTTTAATGCTGTAGAATCTCAGGACAGAAAGACTACCGCAAAGCTGTGCTTAATTTGCATTTGTCTTCAGTACAATAAGTTGGAGCATCCTGTTCTGCCCCCCCCCCCCCCGCCATGTGTGCACGTTTACATTCAGTTTATGGCTAATGTAAAATACTTGTGGGCCAATGATCAGAAGCAAATGCAGGCGCTAGAGGCTGTTTGCGCCATACTAGCGCCTGCGTTTGCTACCGCCCCATGATCAGAGCCCCCGAATGTGCGAAACAACGCATTTGTGGGCTCTGAACGCAACTAGCATGTAAATGCATGCAAAACAGGGCTCTTAGCGCAAGTAGCATGCAAATGCATGCTAAACCTATTTATCCCCAATGATCAGCGACCAGCCCTATGCCAGTTTGGAGCTGGCATTAGGGTTTGCAGACCATTAGGGAGGAGTGGTGAGCCCTGTCCAGCATGCATTTGCCCTAATGCAACAGCTCCCCGCAGGAACCCTGACCTGACCGCCCCCAACGATCAAAAGCCCCGCGCTGTTCCAAACAGCGCTCTAAAAATAGCACTGGAACAGCCGGGGCTTTATTATTACACCTATGATCAGAGATAATTGCATGCAAATTTAAGCATGCAATTCTCTCTGATCATGGGGTAGAAGTGCGGGAGAATTGTGCCTCCAGGCGGCGCTGATGGAAGAGAAGGGAGGCCACCTCCCTCCTCGAACTGAGGATAGGGGGTGGGGAAGGGCCGCTAGACCACCAGGTGGGAGGGGGGAATGATCCACAGCCCACTGAGCCACCAGGGACATCGGAGGGATGCTGGTGGGGTTAGAAGGGGCTGGAGACCCACCAGATCTCCAGCCCCCCAAACCTGTGTCAGGGGGACTGGAGGTCCACTGGACTTCCAGCCCCCATTTCACTTGGCTCGGGGTGGGGGTAGTTGGGGTCTGGTGGTTCCATGGACCTCCAGCCCCTGTGCTTGACAGGTCTGGGCTTTCGACAACCCAGACCTGTCAAACAAGTGCAGGAGGATTGTGCCTGAGCACATTCTTAGGCACAATCCTCTCGCACTTCAATCCCATGATCAGAGAGAATTGTGTGCTTAAATTTGCATGCAATTATCTCTGATCATAGGTGCTGTAAAGCCCTATGTTGTTCCAGCACTATTTTCAGAGCATGGTTTGGAACAGCAGTGGGCTTTTGATCATCTGCCCATTATTGCTTAGTCCTGTAAACTTTACACTAATAGGTTAACTGTTAGTTAATAGGCTAACTGTTAATAGGTTAACTGTTGCATGTGCAGAGCCGGTGGTGGGAGGTGGGGCTAGTGCTGGGCAGTCTTCTACAGTCTGTGCCCTGAAAATGGCAGATACAAATCAAGGTAAGGTATACTCAAAAAGTAGCACATATGAGTTTATCTTGTTGGGCAGACTGGATGGACCGTGCAGGTCTTTTTCTGCCACCATCTACTTTGTTACTATGGTGACCTTTCCAGCCCCTTGAGACCTGCTTTGCACGTACCTCAGCCAGGTGTAATCTCTGACCCTATTGGTCAGTTCTTGGGCCCCTAGCACTTTGGGTAGTCTTTCTACCTCTTCCCCCTAGAGAGAAAATCTCCATCTTGGATTTTACAAGGCAAATCTCTCAAGGCTTTTCTGTTTTTCAATCTGGCAAATTGATTACTTCTTTTTACGGTTCAATATTCATCAGTTGTAGTATTCACCTCCATTTATCTCTCACGGAGGTCATTCAACCAGTCAGCAGCTCATCCTGTCAGTAGCTGCTGAACTGGGACAATTTGTTCAGACAGATTCTGCCACACTCCGGTTTCAACAATCTTCATGCAGTAATTTTTTTGTTTTTACTTCTACATTAGACTGTTGATAACTAAAAGTTTGAGTCTGTTCCATTAAGGTTGGTTTGGTTTAGCTGTCTAATAATGCACTGGAGAAACTTGGTATGATATGAGGAGAGAAACCACCCAATATCTGTCTCTGAGTGGTTGTTTGAAGGGACCTCTAAGTTAGGGCCTGGAAAGGAAATCCCTTCCCCCATGAAGAACTTGCCCCCTTGAAATAGCATGTGTGTGTGTGCTCTGCGAAGGGGGAGACCAGGAGTAAATAGATACTGTGTGTGGGGGGGGGGGGGGGGGGGGAGGGTCCTGGGATATGAATCTGTCCATGGAACTGAGATACTGTCTTACAGATATTTATTAATAGACCAAGATTTTGTTATAAAACTTACAGATGGCTGGGAAGACTGTATACAATTTATGTATAACAAGGAGGTCAACTTATTTACATTATAAGATTCTGCTAAAGCTGTCTTTCAAAGAGCGATCATGTGTAATACGATATATTCAGGATTACTTAACTCCTCTTTGCATCATTTACAAGCCGTACAAAACACAGCTTTCCGAGCCCTTACCCTCTCTAATCGATTTGACCACATAACCCCACTCTTTATTCATTACTAGTAAAAAAGGCCCGTTTCTGAGACCAATGAAACGGGCGCTAGTAAGGTGATGACTTTCTGCCTTTAATGTTGTAAATGAAAGTGTTAGTATCTTACCACACTGCAAATACAGGAAAATAAGAGTACCCTGGAAATACAGAGAAATAAACCAGTCAATCTTGTAGTTCCAGCGATGTTCCTGTCCTGCGTGGTGCACATAAAATGACCCCTTCTCCGTCCTGACACTCCTCCCTTATTCCCATACACTTCCCTCTGATAGGTCCATTGACGTTGCGTACCGTTGCGTGGCAACTGTGCACCGTTGACTTGACTCAGAGAAAATGAGCCCTTCTCCTGACGCTCCTCCCTTCTTCCCATACACGTCCCTCTGATTGGTCCCTGGATGTCGCATACCGTTGCCTGAGGCTCCTCCCTTCTTCCCATACATTTCCCTTTGATAGGTCCGTCAACGTTGCGTACCATTGCCTGGCAACTGTGCACCGTTGCCTTCGCTAACGGAAAATGACCCCTTCTCCTGACGCTTCTCCCTTCTTTCCATACAGTTCCATGTGATACGTCCCTCAACATTGTAAGTGTGCACCGTTGCCTTCACTCTCACATTTTGATGCGAAGGCAGGGCAGAGAGAGATGTGACAGACTTACGAATGTTACGATGTTACGAACCCTTCACTGAAGCCACGGAGTCAGCTTCAGAACATTGGAGGTGCGTTTTATTATAGTAGATCATTGGCTTCCAGTTGCCTTTCATATTCGGTTTAAGATTCTTACCCTTACTTTTAAGGCTATTCATTTTAGAATCCCCTCTTACTTGGCAGGGCTTGTGATTCCCTATGCTCCCCCAAGGCTACTCTGATTGTTGTTATGTATTGGTTTTATATTTCGTTTGTAAACTGCCCTGTGATGCCTACAGGAAGGATGGTATATTAAGTCGAAATAAACCATAAGCCATAAGAGTAAAAAAACGATTTGGATTTTCTACCAGTGGAATTTTGTAAAATAGACTATGATGAATTGTTTCACACCTGTCTTATTGAAAGCTTTCAATGAAGTCTTAGCAAAAAGAAGGCAGTCCAATACTTTCTATGACCCCCCCCCATTTCACTCATTCAACATATTTGCATGTGGATGGCGCATTAATATATTTTCAAAAACGAAAATCCACTTGGGGTAAAAATATCAACATAATCTATTAAAAATTGAAGTGAAAAGGGATAGACTTAGAGGCATATTTTCAAAGCACTTTGGGAGGCTAAGTTCCATAGGTTTCTATGGAACTTTGGGAGGCTAAGTGCTTTGAAAATGAGCTTGTAAGTAACCTAACAAAATACTTTATCACTCAAAGGGTGGTGAATTTGTGGAACGGTCTCTTGGTGAATGTTGTGGAGATGAAAACAGTTTCTGAATTCAAGAGAGCTTGAGACAAGTACATAGGATTTCAAAAGGAGTGATAGGGAGCGTTGATGGCGTGGATGAGCAGACTGGATAGACCATATGGACTTTATCTGCCTTTGTTTCTATGTTTTTAATACTTTCTTTTGGGAGCACAAAATATGTATTTAAGGAACTTCACCCTTACATTTAAATATTTATATTTTTAGTCCTTTTTAATAGAAAGTACTCTTATTCATACATCTATATGCTGTTATATTTCAAAACACTGCAAGTGAACATTGGTTAAAAATGTCTATAACTTTGATACTCATCTGAATAGGTCCACATCCAATATTTGTCCAATATAGTGCCATTTTTCAAATTCTTGAGGCAGAATTTTGATTTGAAAAGCGGTATAATGCTAGACAATATTTGATATGAACATGCTCAGGTGAATATCACACATATTTTAAAATATCTAATGTATCTATATGGTCCTTTGAAATATTAAAATACCGTGGGATATAAATATATGATCAAGAGCATTTTTCCTTAAAAAGCATAAATATTTCACACACCCAAATTATTTCCTTCCATCTCTAATACAAATTGATTGGTGACTGAGTGGATTTTGGAATGTTCAGTTACCCACGGATTCTATATATGGCAACTAAAGTTGGACGTACAAATGTGTTAGTGCGGTCAAATTGCGCATGCGCAACTTAATTGTTTAATGAGCCAATCAGTTCTTCATCAGTTCTTAAAAAACCTCCGATTTATTCATACATATTTATCAAATTTATAAAACAATTTCTTTCATTCAAATTCCACCGGTGCTTATCTGAGGTGCTGCTGCTGTTTTCTATGCTCTGCAGCACGGCTGTTTCACCCTGGCTTCGTCAGGAGTGATTTTATACTGCAGCTGTTTTAGTACGAAGTAGGCAGGTCATTAGTCCAAAGAAAAGTTTAGACGTGACCCGAGCCACTGAAGTTCTTTTTCCTCCATATAATTTTCATAGCAAATCATCAGTTACTTGTTAAATCAATATAATAGTTTAAACAGAGTAAGGCTACCAGTGCTATCCCTGGGCAAAGGAATTGCAGTGAGATTTGAAACTGGGCCCTCTGATTTCTAGCCAGCTGTTCTAACCATTAGGCTACTCCTCCACTCAGTGTAGTAACTTCTTCTGTGTTAAGTATAAGTTACATTCTCCCCTTATTCATTCGGTGGTTAACATGGAAATTACCGTATGCTAACTAAGGAGCTGTATTTATTGGTAGCACATCTTAATTACTGTGTTAACAGCTAATACAGCTTAGAAAATAGGAGCCTTGGAATGCTTATGTCCCTTTTTGCATATGTTTTTGTAAACCAGTGTTTGAGGTCAGGGACTTCAAGGTATTCAGTGAATCCCCACCCCAATTAAGTTTTTTTTCTTCTGTTTGTCTGAATCCATGTGCTACTGATATTCCTCTTCACAAGCACAGAGCTGCCAAGTTTCCCATTCCAGGAGGGAGACTTTTTGCCGGTCCTGGATTTTTGCCAACCTCATCCTGGTGCATTATGGGGCTTGCAGCACTGATTTCAACGACTTACATTTCCTATACAAGCACAGCCACACCTGAAGAAACTCATACCAAACCAGCCTTCTGTGGGCACATTCTATATGCTACCCAAAATCCACAAACCTGGAAACCCTGGCAGACCAGTCATATCAGGTATTGGCACACTCACGGAGGAAATATCTGGATTTAAAGAGGGAATTCTGAAACCTCTCGTGCACAAAACTAACAGCTTCATACAAGACACCACAGACTTTCTGAATAAATTGAAAAATATCAAGCAATTATCACAGTGGCGTAGCCAGACCTGAGATTTTGGGTGGGCCCAGAGCTAATATGGGTGGGCACGCACTGTCTATATAAGTTTGAGTAGCGTCTCTTGGGATCCTACAAAATAATGCCTTAGAATTCACTTGATGCCCAACAGCTGCCCTGCATCAGTATAAGCACATACATACTTAATGGAAAAATTGATATTTTTAAATATAATTACATCCCACAATCTCTCCACTGCAAAATGCTATACACAAACTTGTGCAAAAACACACTCATATCCTTACTAAACCATAACAGCACTAATTCCAAGGACAGGACGAGCTACAACCTTATGCTTGAAAAGGCAGAACTGTAATTACACTAGGCTCTAAAACACCAATACACTACTTCGTGAAAAAAAAAAAAGCAAAACAAAAAGGGCTGCAAATACTACATGCTAGCAGAATACTGCACCTTGATCACACATGAAAAACACATGACACAACAGACATGACACAAGGAACTAGAAATCAAAAAATATGAAGGCAAAATACTGAACTGGAAAGTTAACTCAAGAAGTCAGACTCAGCATGCAGCAATACCAGAAAAATTGAAACTTACATGCAAAATATCACAGATTCACATTTCCAAAAGCTGACATATTCCAATTAATAAATTCTGAATAAAATACTTTTTTCTACCTTTGTTGTCTGATCATTTAGTTTTTCTATTCGCTTTGGTCCCAGTGTCTTCTGTTTTATGCAGTGTCTTCTTTCCATCTGATATTTTTTCTCTCACCATGTCCACCATCCTCCTGTGTCCTATGTGTCCTGTCTACCATCTGTAGCCTTGTCCCTATCCTTCCTCGAGTTTCAGTATCTGCCCTCAACGTGTTCCAAACCAGCCCTTAAACTCAGCAGTTTGCCCTCCATCCATATCCAGCATTTCTCCTTACTCCCCTCCATCCATGTGCTTCTACTTCCTCTGTCTTCCCTCCCCTCCATCCTTGTCCAACATTTTTCCTTCTCTTCCCTGCCCTCCACTCCATCCATGTCCAGCATTTCTCCTCTCTTCCCTCCCCTCCATCCATGCGCATCTCCTCCCTGACTTCTGTCCCTTCCCTCCATCCAGCAACTCTCCATTCTCCCCTGCTCTCTCCTCCATCCACCCATATCCACCCATATCCACCCATGTCCTCTGTCCCCTGCATTCATCCATCCATGTTCAGCAATTCTCCTCTCTCCTCTGCCCTCCCCTCCATCCATCCATACCCAGCAAATTTCCTCTCTCCCCTTTCCCCTCCATCCATCCATGTCCAGCAATTCTCCTCCTTCCCCTGACCTCCGCTCCATCCAGCAATTCTCCTCTCTCCATCCATCCATCTCCAGCCAATTTCCTCTCTCCCCTTTTCCCTCCATCTAGCCATGTCCAGCAATTCTCCTCCTTCCCCTGCCCTCCGCTCCATCCAGCAACTCTCCATTCTCCCCTGCCCTCTCCTCCATCCATCCATCTCCAGCCAATTTCCTCTCTCCCCTTTTCCTTCCATCTAGCCATGTCCAGCAATTCTCCTCCTTCCCCTGCCCTCCGCTCCGTCCAGCAACTCTCCATTCTCCCCTGCCCTCTCCTCCATCCATCTCCAGCCAATTTCCTCTCTCCCCTTTTCCCTCCATCTAGCCATGTCCAGCAATTCTCCTCCTTCCCCTTCCCCTGCCCTCCGCTCCGTCCAGCAACTCTCCATTCTCCCCTTCCTTCTCCTCCATCCATCTCCAGCAAATTTCCTCTCTCCCTTGCCCCCTCCATCAATCCCTGTTGTCCGGCAATTCTCCTCTCTCCCCTGCCATCCTGTTTATTTCAATCCCCTTCCCCATTCTATCTGGCATCTCCCCTGCCCCCCCCCTCAAAAGAATGACAACGTGGATGCAGCAGCTCACAGGTTTGCTTGCCCTGTGTTTTGAGCGAACGGCGATAGCTGCGCGGAGGAGTGGAAACCAAATCGCTTCTTTCTGGCTGGCTCACTTCCACTCCCGAAGTTGCAGCGTAAAAGCAGCAAGCAGCGAGCCAGTCTCGACTCCGTCTTTCACTTCCTGCCCTCTCTCTGTGCCGTCCCTCCTTCCTCTGATGTCATTTCCTTTCAGGCGGGCGGGACGCTGAGAGGGCAGGAAGCGAAGGATGCGGAGTCGAGACTGGCTCGCTGCCTGCTGCTTTTACGCCCGCTGGCCGCTGTGGGCAAAAAAAACAAAGTCATCGTCGTCGTGGTAGGTGAGGGTCCCAAAAGACTGGATGGGCCCAGGCCGAGATTGGGTGGGCCTGGGCCCACCCAGGCCCACCCGTAGCTACGCCCCTGAATTACCACCAAACACCCTTCTGGTCACAATGGATGTAGAATCACTATACAGCAACATTCCACATGCGGATGGATTAGCTGCATGTGGGAGACTCCTAAAAACATTCACAATGGACCATCAATACTCACCAGAAACTATTACAAAATTAATCAAATTTATTTTAACTCACAACTACTTCCGCTTCAACAATGATATCTATCTACAAATAATGGGCACTGTGATGGGCACCAGGACAGCACCCCAATATGCCAACCTTTTTATGGCTGAGCTGGAAGAGACATTTCTGAATACATATCAGACCAAACCTCTAAAATACTACTGGTACATCGATGACATTTTTATGATTTGGACGGAGGGGGAAGAAACTCTGAAACAATTTTACTATTCCTTCAATACATACCATCCTACAATCAGATTCAAAATTGACTACTCCCCAGAAAAAGTCAATTTTTTGGACACCACGGTCTCAATCAGTGATGGCTGTTTACAAACATCTATATACAAGAAACCCACAGACAGATGCAGCTACCTCCACAACTCCAGCTTCCATCCTTCAGATACAAAAAGATCCATTATTTACAGCCAAGCCACAAGATACCACCGTATCTACTCTGACCCAGAGGATAGAGACAGACACCTTGAAACCCTGACTGCATCCTTCAAACAGAAAGGCTACAACCCCAAAATAATCTCCAGGAATATTGCCTCCTTCCTCAAAACACCCAGGGAAAATCTGCTACAGTACAAAGAAAAGAAAGCCACAGACAGAATCCCCCTTGTAGTGACATACAACCCAGAACTGGAGAAACTGAGGAAAATCATAAGAGACCTACAGCCTCTACTCCAGGAGGATGAATTACTGAAAGAGATATTCCCATCTCCACCAGTGCTGGCCTTCCGACAGCCACCCAACTTAAAACACAAGCTAATCAGAAGTAAACTCCCAACACAGACTGAAAAAGAAAAGGGCACATTTCCCTGTAACATATCCAACTGCAAGCTATGCCAAAACATTTCACAGGACCCCACAGTCATTCACAAAGGAAAAACATTCAACATAAAGGAATTTTTCACATGCTCATCTTCCATTGTGGTATATATCATTCAGTGTAAAAAATGTAACGAAGGATGCTATATTGTAGAAACAGGCCAGATGCTTAAGACAAGATTCAATTTACATAGACACAACATGAAGAAAGCTGGTGCTAGTCAGATTCTCACCCCTGTGGGCCAACACTTTACAGGACCAGGACACTGCACCAGTGATTTCACAGTAAGAATCCTGAAGGGTAATTTTAAAACAATACAGGAACGTAAGACCTTTGAAGTCAGAATGATTGAATATTTTGACACCCAACAGACAGGACTTAACAAGGATCTGGGTTTTCTAGCCCATTATAAACCATAAAGTTGTATTTCTCTGTTTATCACTCTCCTCTCACCTACCCACACCCATCCTGTTAGATGTTAGATGTCTCTCTGATTCGGTCAATAAAGATAAACTCTGGGTTCCCAAGATGGCGGATGTGTGATCGCGTCTGGGAAGAGAGCTCTTTGCCTGCACGAGTGGAACAGATTTTTCTTACCGCAAAATGCCGCATACAAAGCGGAAAGGAGCTGTGAGGCTTCCTCCGCGACCCACAGCTGCTTCCTCTCCACTTCAAGGCAGCATCGAGCCCTTCCTTTCGCGTTCGTCTCATAGAATAGAGACGGAGACGCCTGCTTTAGGGGAATTCGGTGGAGCGGCTCCCCTATTGGGCCTTGAAACATCGTTGTCTCCGCCTCCAGAATCAAGTTGCCCTCCGTGCCCGGCGTCTGCGATGGTGGGGGGAGCAAGCACCCGAGACCCTATGGAGGTGATCAAGGAGGCTGCGAGCGGAGACCCCACACCACAAGAAAGAAGCCGAGAAAGAGGAGCCCCTGTGTCTGAAGGACCCGGAACAACTCAGGAGGTCAATCTGGAAAGGATATGGCTGATGCTGGGAAAAATCGATTCAACTATTCAAAATACCTCTGAAAAGGTAAATATTTTATCCCTGAAATTTGAAGACATGGTGAAAAATCTAGAAATGGTGAAAGAAGAGCTGACTACACAAGTTAAAGATTTAAAAAAAGATGTTGTTCAATTACAAGAATTTAAAATCACGGTAATGAAAAATCAGTTGGCAATGCACAAAAAAATCGAACAAATTGAGAATTTCAATAGAAGATTAAATCTCCGAGTACTAAATTTTCCTAAAATTCCTGGTAAAACACCTATTGACTTATTTAAAAAATACTTGTTGGAAAATCTAAAAATTCCTCAAGAACTTATTCCCCCTATAAATAAAATATACTACATGCCAACAAGACTTGGTGGAAAAGAAGGAAATAAAGATGGCCTCGGAGTAGAAGGAGTTGACTTCAACAATTTATCAGCAATTTTAGAACAATCTATTGAAATTGCTCCGGAAAGGGCTACCCTCCTGGTCTCCCTAGTATTTGAACAGGACTTTAACACAATACTAAAGTTGTATTTTAAATATTCAAAAGAACTGTTCTTTGGTAATAAATTGTGGATATTTCCCGATGTTACTAAGGTAACCCAGGAACGGAGAAAATTATTCTTAGTGATGAAACAAGATGTTATTAAATTAGGGGGCTCATTTTTGTTAGCATACCCTTGTAAATGTTTGATTAAGCTCAGTGGGATAAAATATGTATTTTTCGACCCAGAACAGCTGAAATCCTTTCTGGATATGAAACAACTACATGTAAACATAGTAAAATGATGTGAGACGAAATAGTACACATAAACCGCATTACGTATAATTTAGTAATAATGCCTTTAAATCTCCACAGATTATGTAATTTCCCCCCCCCCCTTAATTGAGGTCTAAGAAAGCTGTTAAACTTATTCCTGTTTAAATTTTTTTTCCTTTGTTTTGGAAATTGATTTGGCTGTTTTTTCTGTAACAAGTATTGTACTTGTAAGAAATTAAAAATTTATAAATAAAAAAAAAAAAAAAAAAAAAAAAAAAGATAAACTCTGCATGTTGCCATAGAGCTCGGCATTCCACTGACAGTGCTGCTTTTCCTTCTCTATCATGAAGTTGTATCATAGGGGGTGGGAATAGCAGTGCTGTCAGCAGTGCGCAGAGCTCTATGGCCCTTTGCAGATGTTCTCTTTATAAAGCTCCCAGTGTGTTTTTCTTTTTTGGGGCTGGGAGGAAAAGGAGAGAGATAGAGCAGTGGCGTAGCCACAGGTGGGCTTGGGTGGGCCAGGGCCCACCCATTTATGGCTCAGGCCCACCCAACAGTAGCACATGTTTAGTGGTAACTGGTGGTAATCCCAAGCTCCACCAGCTGAAGATTTTCCCCTGATGGTAACGAAAACGCTACTCTCCATGACACCGGCACCTGCGCATGCTCAGTATTCAGTGCATGCCTGCTGCCAAGGTGGAAAGAAGCGTTTTCCCACCAGCTGAGATAATTTTTTTTTGGGGGGGGGGGGAAAGAACACTTGGTGCCCACCCAATTTTTGCCTAGGCCCACCCAAAATCTGTTGTCTGGCTACGCCCCTGAGATAGAGTAATGTTGGAGTAGAGAATGACACAAGGATATAATTTGTCCCTGTCCCCACCCCGTCCCTGTGGGTTCTGTCTCTGTCCCCACCCCGAAGGCCCCGTCTCCATCTCCGTCCCGTCCCCGCCCCGTTCCCGCAGGTTCTGTCCCCGTCCTCACCCCATCCCTGTGGGCTCTGTTCTCATCTGCAGAAGCTTCAAACATTTAGGATTTTATATTTAAATCTTTTTATTAAAGTATAAAAAGGAACAATATGCTGGGCAACTGTTGTGTATAAATTACAAATAGAAAACAATAATAACAATGAACAGCTATAATAAACCCTCCCACCACCACCCTCTACCCTTCCAACCCCAACAATAGCTGACTTCTACTACCCCAAGGAATCCTAATCCACCCTGTTAAATTGTCCAGGGGTACAAAATACAACCCATTCTGTATACCCTAGAGGAGAGAAATATGCCTTAAGAAGCACTGCTATGATTTTTAATCTGTGGATGAATAAGAAGTCATTAACAATCTCAGGATTCTGTCTAGCTCTCCTGTCTTCCACAGTCCCTCCTGCAATAGAAGATGTCTTCTTAGAAGATGTGCTGGTAGCAGGATGTACAAGATCCTCCATGCAAATTTTGCTAGCTGTGGCCAGTATGTTTTCTTGTTTTTCCAAAAAATAAAAATATTGTCATCTGCATCAAACACAAATTACAGTCCAGTTCATTAACGGGCTTCAAAGTAAAAAATGACATGGGGACCCTTTGTCCCCGTCCTTATGGACTCTTTCCCCATCCCTGCCCCATTCTCGTGGAATCTGTCCCTGTCCCCACCCCATCCCCCCAGGATCTGTCCCTCCCCAATCCCTGTGGGATCTGTCCCCATCCCCATCCCTGCAGTTACTGCGGGTCCCCGTCCCCATATCATTCTCTATGTTGGAGGCAGGAACTGGAAGGAAAGAGAGGGGAGTAGAGGAGAGACCAAGGGGATAGTTGGGGAAGGGAAGAGACAGAGGGGCAAAGCTTGATGGGGGGGGGGGGGAAGAGGGAGAGAACTGGGCAATACTGAATGGTGGGGGAAGAGAGGCTGAGGGGTGATGGTAGAGGGAAGAGAGAGAGAGGGGCAATGCTGGATGGTGGCAGGGGGGAGACAGAGGGGCATCATTGGTGGAGAAAGTGGCATCTGAAGGGGGCATTGCTGCATGTGAAAGGATGGGATGGGAAGGAGGGAAGGCTGCATATGAAGGGATGGGAAGAGGGGAGAAATGTTAATTGATGATTGCACTTGTTTTTGTTTTGTACCCCACGCTTTCCCACTCATGGCAGGCTCAATGCGGCTTACGTACTTATTTGTACCTGGGGCAATGGAGGGTTAAGTGACTTGCCCAGAGTCACAAGGAGCTGCCTGTGCCTGCAGTGGGAATCAAACCCAGTTCCCCGAGACCAAAGTCCACCACTCTAGCCACTAGGCCAATCCTTAACCTCCCTCTCCTTCTTTTCATTAAGGATTTGTTCCATTTGGATAGCCTATACTTTTTATTTTTGAGAAGAGCTATTTTGTCAAGGGTTATTTTATGGGAGGGGCCATTTTGTCTAGGGCTGTTTTGTTACAAGGCTATTTTGTTGTGGTTATTATATCGGGTGCCCCAATAGATAAGGTCTAAGGAAAGCAGTACTTTTCTACATGGTCTTTTGCTAGGTGCCAGGTGTGTAATGCATAGAATTGGAGCTCTCTAAACTGATTATAAAAAAATGTGGGATATCATTAATATGGAGAACATTACTTGGGAATTAGGAAGCAATCAGGCACGTTTTGGGCCACTTTTTAAAACTTATGCCACATTGTGCAGAGATTCCATTTCTTGAAGGATGCAAACTCTTCTATAGTTGTTTTTGATATAGACATTTTTTGGTATGCGCTTACTCTCTTTCTTTTTTCATATTTCTGTTTTTATGACAAGCGCTATTAGTAGTAGAGAAATTGTTGACTATTGGCTAATGCCTTTCAGTGGTGATTTTGCAGACCTACTTGCTGCTGCAATTTGTTATTATGTGATAGTGGTTCTTTTTTTCCCCCCTCATTATCCTGCTTGATTAACATCAATGATTTGCATGAGACAGAGCACTAAAAGGAGATTGTGGATAATGACTAATTTGTTTTTTTATTTCTTAAGATCGTTTTTGCCTGATATTGAAGACTGTGCTTCCTCTTTTTTCTTCTCCATTTTCTTATTCTAGAAGAGATGCTTAACGCTTAAGAGAGAAACTTCACTGGCTTCCACTCAAGGAATGTATCGAATTCAAGATCTGCATGATCGTATACAAGATCATTCACGCAGATGCCCCACTGTACATGTTTAACCTTGTGGACCTACCGCCCAGAAATGCCAAGAGATCAGCCTGCAAATTCCTCAATCTGAACTTCCCCAGTTGTAAAGGACTTAAATATAAGCAGGCATACGCCACTACCTTCTCCTACAGAAGTACACAGATATAGAATGGGTTACCCCAGCCCTAAAAACTATGGACAATCTAAGCAACTTTTGCAAATCTCTGAAGATGTATCTCTTCAATAGAGCCTACAAAAAGAACCCTTAAAGACACAAATCACCTCCTAAACTATCCTATGTAACATCATCTTCTCTAATTCCTCATCCATCTTCTGCTTACTTTTGATTGTATCCAATATCCTGTCATGACTTTGTCATAACAACACTCTGTAAGCCACATTGAGCCTGCAAATAGGTGGGAAAATGTGGGGTACAAATGCAATAAATAATAATAATAATAATAACAACTGTATGATTCCACTAGTTTGATATTGAAATAAACAGAATGATGTTTCACAATAAAAAAGATTCATGGGCAGTGGGATCATACAATAAAATGAGTGCCAGGACTGAATAGTTAAATAAAGCGCATTTAAAACTGAATTACCTTGGAGACTGATTCAGCAGAGTCATTTTTAGGATTTCTCCTACCTCAGGGTTGGCAGTGTAAAATATAAGGAGCAATACATGAACCCAGGTGTTTGAGCCTTGATGCTGTTCAGTCCATCTGCGCATTATTAGATTTTTAGTTCTCAACCTGGCAAATTAAAACTGCAACAAAACGCTTTGTCACTGCAGTGAGAAAGACCAGAGGCATTTTAGCACTGAACTCATTGAATTTCATCTGGATGACAGCCAATGGAAAAGGATGAGCTGTATCACTTTGAGAGAGCTTTGCTGACAGTGAAAAGAGAGGAAGATACCCTGATAGAAACTCCAATAAAGAGAGATAGGAAGAGAAAGAGAAACAGAAAAGCAGGCACCCCAGCTAGTCAGGGTTTTAGGATATCCACAATGAATATTCATGAGAGAGATTTGCATGCAGTGGAAGCAGTGCATGCAAATCTCTCTCATAAATATTCATTGTGGATATCCTCAGAGATGGGTAGTAACAAATTACAAAAAATGTAACTCATTACAAGTAAAACGTACTGCCAATTCTACTTAAGTAGAATTGGCAGTACTTTTTACTTGTAATGAGTTACATTTTTTGTACAATACTTTTTACTTGTAACAAGTTACATTTATGCTGTACTTTTGTACTTGTGGAAAGTAGTTTTTAAAAAAGTATTTTCCATCCTGTTTTTGTTTTATTTGTTAATTTTTAATGTAGCAATTAGAATATGTAAGTTTTTGAAATTTACATCTGCTCTCTTTATGGCACAAAGGGACGTGTTGCTGTTTCTGTTTTTTGGTTTTGCACTATTTGCTTAGTATGGCTTCTTAGGGGTTCAGTTTAATTTTTGTCTACATATTTGTCTTTTTAGTTTGTGGTTACTTATTCTATACTTTATGAGGGACTACCTCTGTTCATATGTGAAATACTTTTTACTTTGTAGTAAAAAAGTAGTTTTAAGAGCTGTACTTTATTACTTTTACTTGAGTATTTTTTTGGATAAGACTTTCTACTTAACTACTTTGGAAGCCAGTACTTTTACTTTTTACTTAAGTATTTTTAAAAAGTAATGACTCCATATCTGGATATCCTGAATACCTGACTGGCAGGGGTGCCTCCAGGACCAGGTTTGGGAACCACTGGAGTAAGGTTTTTATTTTTTGCATCTACCAGCTACAGACTTTGTTCACAACTGTCCCATCTCACATTAGCCATTTGCTTTTTCCTTTTTGTGAGATAACTGTAATAACTTTTATTTCCGTTCTTTTAACATTGCTATGGAGAAAATAGCAAATTACGGTTAAAATGAAATCAAGATTGGAACCTTAACCACCGGCAACTGTCTTGCTAGGGCTGTTGAAGTGTAAGCTCCCTTCACATAGGAACTTACCACCAACAAGCTCATTTTCAAAGCACTTAGCCTCCCAAAGTTCCATAGAAGCCTATGGAACTTAGCCTCCCAAAGTGCTTTGAAAATATGCCTCTTTGACCCAGTGTGAGCAGTGAGACCTGGGCTCATTTGCTAATAGGTATGTGGGTTGACTAAAACCTCTTATTGTAGGGTAAGTGTGAGGATAACCTCTAGCTAGAGCAATGCTTCTATTCATTCTCCCACCAAGTTCCTCCAGTGCACGGGGATACAGTAGTACTGTCTGCATACATAGGTTAAATGACATGTTTCAGTCATGTATCTCCCACTGTACTGGGGTAAAAAAAAATCCCACTTAGATCATAAAAGAAAGGCGCTATAATGATGGGGAAAAAAGTAAAAGGTAGAAGGTCACAAACAAATTGCAAGCAAACATGCTCCAAATTCCTAATTACCTAGGCCCAGGTGCACTAAACCTAACAAGCCAGCAATGTGGTTTTTAAAGTAGTTTTAGCTGGTTTAGTGAGCAAGTAGTAAAACGAGACAGGCACAAAGGGGTTCTCCAAGCAGATAACGAAAATGGAATGCAAAGCTATTATAATGAACTAATTACTATTATAATGTACATGCAAGGCGATGCACAGCCATTTTCCAACCCCATGCACAAAAGTAGTCCTACCTTTACTGTGGAAAATTTAACGGGAGGTCTGCAGCTCTCGTTAATCCCTGGCTGGGCTGCTGGTGCAAGGAAGCTGATCTTCAGGAGCTGCTTGGTGCCCACTGGAAATCTCCCTTGTGCTCTCTTGCTCTCATCTGGTGCTGACATTGTAGGGCAGGAAGTTATCTCTTCCAGATGCACTTGAAGAGGAGGGGATAGGGGAAAATACAAACCCGTCTCTTCAAGAAAGTGATTTCTCATTTTTTAAAAGGTCCGGTTTGAAATAGAATTGAACTCCAACAGAAAACTTTTTTTTCCCGACCCATTTACATCTCTCACCAATCACAGTGCATTTAGCTGACACCAGTGTCAGCTAAACACACTGTGATTGGTGGGCAGGCAGGCATTTCAAGGCAGACAGGCAAGTGCTGTAGACGGCTATTATACACACAGCTTGTCTGCGTATATGAAGTCATCTGTGACATGCGCAGAGCAGCCACACTTAACGCTTGACTGCTCTACGCATGCTCCGCTGACTGTCTGATGGCAGAAAAAGACCTGCACGGTCCATCCAGTCTGCCCAACAAGATAAACTCATATGTGCTACTTTTTGTGTATACCTTACCTTGATTTGTACCTGTCCTTTTCAGGGCACAGACCGTATAAGTCTGCCCAGCACTATCCCCGCCTCCCAACCACCAGTCCCGCCTCCCACCACCGGCTCTGGCACAGACCGTATAAGTCTGCCCAGCACCATCCCCGCCTCCCGCCACTGACTCTGCCACACAATCTCGGCTAAGCTCCTTAGGATCCATTCCTTCTGAACAGGATTCCTTTATGTTTATCCCACGCATGATGTATGCCCATTGTTTACAGAATCGGTAAGCAGCAACCAGGGATTGGTAAGGAAAGGGTTTTTAGCGTGGGCTTAGTTCATCTGGGCCCTAGATCTGTCTTGTAGTCATAGGAGCCGGCTCTGTGGGTGCTGTGGGTGTTTGAGCACCCCCGGTATTGAGAGAAAATTCCATGTATGTGTCCAGGAAGGGGTTATTTCTATTGGGCTTAGCACCCTCAATAATTTTGGAAAGTTGGCTCCTATGCTTGTAGTCAGTGGCGTACCAAGGGGGGGGGCGGTCCGCCCCGGGTGCCAGTGGGTGGGGGGTGCTCCGCTCCCACCGCCTCCCGTGGCCGTTCCCGCGGCGCTGCACATTTAAAAAACCGGCGAAGCAGCGTCGCAGGCAGCGCCTCGTGCCCTGCTTGTAAAAAAAAAAAAAATCAAATCTCCTTCCTCCTTCTCCTCCTCGTCTTGACGTCGACTCGGGCCTTCCAATTTGATTGGAAGGCCCGAGTCGACGTCAAGACGTCAAGACGAGGAGAAGGAAGGAGATTTGATGTTTTTTTACAAGCAGGGCACGAGGCGCTGCCTGCGACGCTGCTTTGCCGGTTTTAACGGGACTGAGGTGGGGAAGGAGAGGGGCAAAAGAGACTCGGGTGGGGGTGTTCAGAGGGGAGAAGGGGACTGGGGTGGGGGTCTCAGACAGGGGAGGGGAGAAGGGGGCTGGGGTGGGGATCTCAGAGGGGAGAAGGGAAGGGGAGGGGAGAAGGGGACTGGGGTGGGGGTGTTCAGAGGGGAGAAGGGGACTGGGGTGGGGTCTCAGAGGGGAAAAGGGGAGGGGAGAAGGGGACTGGGGTGGGGATCTCAGAGGGGAGAAGGGAAGGGGAGGGGAGAAGGGGACTGGGATGGGGGTGTTCAGAGGAGAGAAGGGGACTGGGGTGGGGGTCTCAGACAGGGGAGGGGAGAAGGGGACTGTGGTGGGGGTCTCAGACAGGAGAAGGGGAGGGGAGAAGGGGACTGGGGTGGGGGTGTTCAGAGGGGAGAAGGGGGCTGGAACTGGGGGCTGAAAAAAGGGGCAGAGAGAGAGAGGGGACAGATCCTAGATGGAAGGGGGAGCGAGAGGGAGGGCAGACCCTGGATGGATGGGAGAGGGAGGGCAAATGGTGGATTGAAGGGGCAGAGAGAAAGGGCAGGCAGTGGATGGAAGGGACGGCAGAGAGGGCAGACACTGGATGGCAGAGAGAGAGAGAGAGAGAGAGAGAGTGAAGACAGATGCTGGATGGAAGGAAGACGGTGAAAAGAAGATGAGGAAAGCAGAAACCAGAGACAACAAACTGTAAATAAAATATATGTTTTTATTTTTTTTGCTTTAGGATAAAGTATTGTAGATGTGTTAAATGTTTATAATAGAACATGTAAATAAGGTAATCTTTTTATTGGACTAATTTTAATACATTTTGACTAACTTTCGGAGAACAAAACCCCATTCCTCAGGTCAGGATAGGATACTGTAACAGCACTATACTGTACTGACCCGAGGATGGAGGTTTTGGCCTCTGAAAGCTAAATGTATTAGTCCAATAAAACGGTATTATTTTACTTTCTATATTTGTTTTATTTCTATTTGTTAATTTGTAAAGTGGTGATTGGTACTTGTTAGGTTTTTTTTTTCAAATTTACATCTGCTGTCTTTATATTTTGCACAGTACTAGGGGACAGTTTCTGTTTCTGTGGTGTTGCATTGTATGCAGAGTCTGGCATCTTGGGGGTTCAGTTTAATTTTTGTCTAAATAGAAAGTTTATGATTACTTATTCTATAGTGGATTAGGGTGTATCTGTGTTTGTGAAAAAGACATGGCTTTCAGTTGGCATTGACTGTGCAGGATCTACGATCTGTACTATTCTGTCTGGTTTCGTTTTACAATAGGTGAATTGATGTTCTAGTGCTCACTGTAGTGTTTAAGATGCTTTCCTTTTCCTTGTGTGACACGTAGAAATGACTGCTTATGGTATGGTAGAATTGCTCTATAGGTCCTGAGTGTTTTGTATTCTCGGCATGCCTAGTACTGGATTTGGGGGGGGGGGGGGGGTGTTAAAAAATGACCGGCCCCGGGTGTCAACTACCCTAGGTACGCCACTGCTTGTAGTGACTGCCTCTCTAGTCTTTCTCAATTGTCTTAGACCTCCACAGTGCTATCGAGGTGTAATGGAACTGACTGTTCAGTTTCTGAGGTCCTGTCAGTCTGTTTAGGCTGGACAACTCTCTCCTCCCCACATAGGATCCTGTTCTCTTTCTACAGGAGCAGGTGAGAGCTGAGATGGGATTGCACCTGCATTCAGGGAAAAAGCTTAAGGTAAATCCAAGTGGAAAAGGGTGACAGAAAGGGTCATTATTTGATCTTACAGGATATGGACCTGAAGTTTTCTATTTGCATGCTTCACTTGTAACACTTTACAGAATGAGTATCAGTTTAACTGCACATGGAAACCTGTGAGAGAGTTGGATCATGCTTCATTTAACCCAGGTGGGTGGATTTCAAGTACTGCTTCTTGCTTTTTATAGGAAATTAAAACTGGTTTCTCACTTTAGTGAGAAACAAGAACTGAAGAAAATAAACCAGCTGGCACTGGTAACCCTCCCTCAGAGATACCCCATTGGACTAATCCAGATGCAACCAGAAATGCAAATAATATTAGGATTAGGGTTACTAGCAAACTGGTACTTGGCCTGCCTAGCTGATTTTTTTTTTTTTTTTAGGGAGGCTGGCAGGATCAAAATAATGGACAATGTAAATACTGGGTTTTTGCTGACCAGTGGCTTCTAGACCAGCAAAGAATCCGTCCCTATCCCCCATGTTCCCTGCCCCCTGAACATCACTAAAGTAAGGGCTGGTCTAAAACCTGATCATGGTGATAGTGGGAGTAGCATAGGATTGTGAAGTTTTGCAGAGCCATCAGCAAATGCTCCTCTCTCAGACCTCATCCCCTCCTGGCTTCCATATGGGAAGGGAGCCTACAATGACAACCCCATGCACTTTAGAACTTGATACTTCTGTCTGCCACTACTACAGTGATTGGATTTTAGATGGGTCCCTAGTTTACTAAGAACAGGTCTGCAGGGCAAGGGAGATTTGTTGACGTTAGGGGTGTATTTTTACCAGTGGGTCAAGTGTAATTATGGATGGAAGGTCGGGTAGCCAGTATTTTTGTTCAGAAAAGTTGTCAATTGCTTGGTCACATTGGATTCTGCTCAGAGATGTTTCCATCTGAAAAGTCAGGTAAGGGATAAATGTATAGATGATAAACAGCTTTTTTCTAGTAGGTTGGTAAGAATGAATGGGGTCTTTGATTAGTTTTGATTTACTGCTGATATATTTGCTTTCTTATTCTGGCAGCCAGCCTGTTGTTCCCCTTGATTTGAACTTATGATTTATTGATGTAGACAGATTTCTGTTTTTGATTTTCTTTTGATGTATTCTTAGATCATTTCTATCATTAACTCTATGTATTAATGATTATATAAATATTGAAAAAAAAAGTTGGCAATAGTAATCATGGAGGGTGTAATAGACAAAGGGACTTGCATGGGCATTCCAATCAAATGCTTTAAAGAAGAGCTTGGACTTTACAAGTGCATTTTGACAGCTGCACTAACCAAACGAAGGGTCAGTTCTAAAACTGGGCACCCAAGGTTCTGTTATTTATTTATTTATTACATTTGTACCCCACATTATCCCACCTATTTGCAGGCTCAATGTGAATACTAGGTTCTGTTCAGGGCCATAGCAAGCTACAACTGCGCAATCACCCACCGTGGTGCTACCTGAAACCTCCCCCTTGAGGACCCCCAAGCACATCCATCTCCTTCCTGAAAGCCTCCCAAATGCTGCAGCACAGAGTGCCTCACTGTTTCCCTCCCACCCTTTCTCCCTCAAAACACATGATGCAGCATCTCCACATCTCTCTTTCTTCCCCCTCAACAGGGTCGGCTCAAGAGGTTGTGGCGCTTTTGTTTTTGCACACCCCCACCTGTCCCACCCCGTACTCTACCCTCTTTCCAGCAATTTTCAGTTCCTCCCTCGCTCCACCCCCAAACAGCAACTTCCACGATTCTACCTCTCCCACCCCATAGCAGCAACTGCCATGATTCCACCCCAGCTCCCCTCAACGGCCACCCCATGTTCTTTCTCTCTCTCTCTCTCTCCCTCCCCCCCCCACACAGCCACCCCAGGTTCTCTCTCCTTCCCCCCCCCCCCCCCCCCACAGCCACCCCAGATTCTCTCTCTCTTCCTCTCTCTCTTCCTCCCCATGGCCACACAAGGTTCTCTTTTCCTCTCTCTCTCCCCTCCCCACAGGCCTCCCAAGGTTCTCTCTTCCTTTCACCCTCCCCCCCCAACCACTTCAGGTTCTCTATCCCTCCCCCCCATGGCCACCACAGTTCTCTTAATTCCCCCCTCCCCCCGCTGCCACCTGCACATGGTCTGGCATCTCTCTCCTCCCCCCATGGCCACCTGAGGTTCCCTCTTCCTCTCTCCCTCCTCCTCCCCTAGCCACCCAAGGTTCTCTCTCTCTCTCTTTCCCACCCCCCACGGCCACCTGCGGTTCTCTTAACTCCCCCCCCCCCCACCACCACCACCTGCACTTGGTCCAGCATCTTCTCCCCACAGACCGCCAGTGGCTTTCTCTTCCCTCCCCTTCCCACCTGATTTTACCTTTTTACATCTTCAGTAAAATCTTCAGCAATGCAGTCGCGGCAGTGGTATTGAAAAGCTGCCTGTGGCCTGCACTGGGCCTTTCTTCTGACGTGTCCCAAACAGGAAGTTGTGTCAGAAGGCCAAGGGGGTGGGACAGGTCAGAGGGAAGGCCCGGTGCAGGCCGCAGGCAGCTTTTCAGTACTGCTGCTGCGGTTGCAGGGCTGAAGAGTTTACTAAAGATGGAAAAAGCCAAGTTAAAATTGGGTGGGAAGGGGAGGGAAGAGAGAACTGCCAGCAGTCTGGGTGAGGGGAGAGATGCTGGACCATGTACGGATGTGTGGGCGGGGAGGGAGGCAGGCAGAAGGCAAATTATTAACTGTGATTACATTTTTAAATCACAATTAATAATTAACATACTAATCGTGGTGTTAACCGCAATTAATCTGCAGCCTTAGTAAAAGCTAAGCTTTATCTATGGACTGGTGACATCACAGGCTTGGGCATTTGACACCCTTTAGTGCCAACGCCCTGGACCAGAACCTCACTTAGTCCATAGGTTAAGTTGGCCGGGCTCCCCAAATCCTGCAATCCCACTCTCTTCAAACCTTCCTATCCTGGCTAGAGGATCAGGTCCAAAATGCACAGCAGCACTGCATGAAGCCTCTTGCTCAAACATGTTGGGAGGCACTGCTGGTTCTTACCCACACATACCACCTAGAAAATGGAGCTGATATTTACATGCTAAACTGAACATATAAAAATAAAATATTAAAGAGGACATGCCATCTGCACATATCTCACATATTTTTTTTGTCCTGAGCGGCCCAGCAGAAAAAAATAAATCAAACAACAATACCGCCCTGCCACCTTAAGATTCCAAATTGTAAGGTGGGAGGGCGGTGCTGTTAAATAAGTACATAAGCATTGCCTTTCTATGAAAGACCAAAGGTCCATCAAGCCCAGCATCCTGTTTCCAACAGTGGCCAATCCAGGTCACAAATACCTGCTTATCCCAGAAATAGTGGATTTTCCCCAAGTCCATTTAATAACGGTCTATGGACTTTTCCTTTAGGACGCCGTCCAAACCTTTTTAAAACTCTGCTAAGCTAACCACTTTTTCCACATTCTCTGGCAACGAATTCTAGAGTTTAATTACACATTGAGTGAAGAAACGTTTTCTCCAATTCATTTTAAATTTACAACATTGTAGCTTCATTGCATGCCCCCTAGTCCTAGTATTTTTGGAAAGCGTAAACAGATGCTTCACATCTACTCGTTCAACTCCACTCATTATTTTATAGACCTCTATCATATCTCCTCTAAGCTGCCTTTTCTCCAAGCTGAAGAGCCCTAGCCGCTTTAGCCTTTCCTCATAGGGAAGTCATCCCATCCCCTTTATCATTTTCGTCACCCTTCTCTGTACCTTTTCTAATTCCACTATATCTTTTTTGAGATGCGGCGACCAGAATTGAACACAATATTCGAGGTGCGGTTGCACCATGGAGCGATACAACGGCATTATAACGTCCTCACTTTTGTTTTCCATTCCTTTCCTAATAATACTTAACATTCTATTTGCTTTCTTAATCGCAGCAGCACACTGAGCAGAAGGTTTCAACGTATCATCAACGACGACACCAAGATCCCTTTCTTGGTCCGTGACTCCTAACGTGGAACCTTGCATGACGTAGCTATAATTCGGGTTCCTCTTTCCCACAGGCATCACTTTGCACTTGCTCACATTAAACGTCATCTGCCATTTAGACGCCCAGTCTCCCAGTCTCGTAAGGTCCTCTTGTAATTTTTCACAATCCTCCCGCGATTTAATGACTTTGAATAACTTTGTGTCATCAGCAAATTTAATTACCTCACTAGTTACCCCCATCTCTAGGTCATTTATAAATATGTTAAAAAGCAGCGGTCCCAGCACAGACCCCTGGGGAACCCCACTAACTACCCTTCTCCATTGAGAATACTGACCATTTAACCCTACTCTCTGTTTTCTATCTTTTAACCAGTTTTTAATCCACAATAGGACACTACCTCCTATTCCATGACTCTCCAATTTCTTCTGGAGTCTTTCATGAGGTACTTTGTCAAACGCCTTCTGAAAATCCAGATACACAATATCAACCGGCTCACCTTTATCCACATGTTAGTTCACCCCTTCAAAGAAATGTAGTAGATTGGTGAGGCAAGATTTCCCTTCACTAAATCCATGTTGACTTTCAGGCTTATTTTCAAAAGAGAAGGGCGCCCATCTTTTGACACAAATCGGGAGATGGGTGTCCTTCTCCCAGGGTCGCCCAAATCGGCATAATCGAAAGCCGATTTTGGGCGCCCTCAACTGCTATCTGTCGCGGGGATGACCAAAGTTCCCAGGGGCGTGTCAGAAGCATAGCGAAGGCGGAACTGGGGTGTGCTTAACACATGGGCATCCTCGGCCGATAATGGAAAAAGAAGGGCGTCCCTGACGAGCATTTGGCTGACTTTACTTGGTCCATTTTTTCTTGCGACCAAGACTCAAAAAGGTGCCTGAACTGACCAGATGACCACCGGAGGGAATCGGGGATGACCTCCCCTTACTCCCCCAGTGGTCACTAACCCCCTCCCACCCTAAAAAAAACTTTAAAAGTATTTTTTGCCAGCCTCTATGCCAGCCTCAAATGTCATACCCAGCTCCCGACAGCAGTATGCAGGTCCCTGGAGCAGTTTTAGTGGGTGCAGTGCACTTCAGGCAGGCGGACCCAGGCCCATCCCCCCCCTACCTGTTACACTTGTGGTGGTAAATGTGAGCCCTTCAAAACCCACCAGAAACCCACTGTACCTACATGCAGGTGCCCCCTTCACCCCTTAGGGCTATGGTAGTGGTGCACAGTTGTGGGGAGTGGGTTTGAGGGTTTGGGGGGGCTCAGCACACAAGGTAAGGGAGCTATGCACCTGGGAGCAATTTCTGAAGTCCACTGCAGTGCCCCCTAGGGTGCCCGGTTGGTGTCCTGGCATGTGTAAGAGGACCAATGCACTATGAATGCTGGCTCCTCCCACAACCAAATGGCTTGCATTTGGTCGTTTTTGAGATAGGCGTCCTCGGTTTCCATTATCGCCGAAAATCGGGGACGACCATCTCTAGGGATATCCATCTCTAAGGTCGACCTAAATTTCCAGGTTTGGGCGTCCCCAACAGTATTATCGAAACGAAAGATGGACGCCCATCTTGTTTTGATAATACGGGTTTCCCCGCCCCTTCGCCAGGACGACCTCAGGAAAACTTGGGTGCCCCATTCGATTATGCCCCTCCACGTCTCATTAATCATAAGTACATAAGTAATGCCACATAGGGAAAAGACCAAGGGTCCATCGAGCCCAGCATCCTGTCCATGACAGCGGCCAATCCAGGCCAAGGGCACCTGGTAAGCTTCCCAAACGTACAAACATTCTATACATGTTATTCCTGGAATTATAGATTTTTCCCAAGTCCATTTAGTAGTGGTTTATGGACTTGTCCTTTAGGAAACCGTCTAACCCCTTTTTAAACTCTGCCAAGCTAACTGCCTTCACCACGTTCTCTGGCAACGAAGTCAAGAGTTTAGTTATGCGTTGGGTGAAGAAAAAGTGTCTCCGATTTGTTTTAAATGTACTACACTGTAGTTTCATCGCATGCCCCCTAGTCCTAGTATTTTGGAAAGCAAGAACAGACGCTTCACATCCACCTGTTCCACTCCACTCATTATTTTATATACCTTTATCATGTCTCCCCTCAGCTGTCTCTTCTCCAAGCTGAAAAGCCCTAGCCTCCTTAGTCTTTCTTCATAGGGAAGTCGTCCCATCCCCGCTATCATTTTTGTCGCCCTTCGCTGCACCTTTTTCAATTCTAATATATCTTTCTTGAGATGCGGCGACCAGAATTGAACACAATACTCAAGGTGTGGTCGCACCATGGAGCGATACAACGGCATTATAACATCCACCTGTTTTCCATACCCAAAATTCTATTCGCTTTCCTAGCCGCAGCAGCACACTGAGAAGAAGGTTTCAGTGTATTATCGATGACGACACCCAGATCCCTTTCTTGGTCCGTAACTCCTAACGTGGAACCTTGCATGACGTAGCTATAATTCGGGTTCTTTTTTCCCCACATGCATTACCTTGCACTTGCTCACGTTAAATGTCATCTGCCATTTAGCCGCCCAGTCTCCCAGTCTCGTAAGGTCCTTCTGTAATTTTTCACAATCCTGTCGCGAGTTAACTTTGAATAACTTTGTGTCATCAGCAAATTTAATTACCTCACTAGTTACTCCCATCTCTAAATCATTTATAAATATATTAAAAAGCAGTGATCCTAGCACAGACCCCTGAGGAACCCCACTAACTACCCTTCTCCATTGTGTATATTGCCCATTTAACCCCACTCTCTGTTTCCTATCTCTCATCCAGTAATTTTGTTCTTTATAATAGTCTCTACCGGAGAGATCACGTGATGCAGTGGAAGCGGCAACAGTGATTCTGTGCTGCTCCGAGGGACCCGCTCCTTTCTAGCCCTCAGATCTCGACAAACCCCCCCAACAACGATATCGGACCCACAGGAGATTCGGCAAAGGTATATGGAACATTATTTTGCGCCCATGCCGATCGCCAGCACAAGAAAGGGTGCAAAAAGTGAGAAAGAAAAGCTGCCTGGACCCATCGAAGAAACTAAGATGGCGGCCGCGTCTTCCCGCAACGAGGCAGAGTTTACCGCCAGACAGCTGGAACAGCTTGTAGCAGCGGTTAGCAGCGCATTGGAGCCCCGTTTTACCTCACTTGAAAACCGGTTGGGGAAAATGGATGGAACGCTGTCAGACATCGCTAGCAGAACTACAGAGGCGGAGAAACGGGTCTCTGACTTAGAAGACAATTGCCAGCGATGGATACCGGAACTAACCGGTCTGAAAGATAAGTTGGAGCGCCAGGCAGAGAAACTAGATGACCTGGAGAATAGGGCGCGGCGCAACAATCTTCGTCTGGTCGGCATTCCGGAAAGTGCACCTGAAAAAAATCTCGGCACTCTGTTAGAAGATTGGCTCTCCAAAGAATTTGCCTTATCAGACAGCAGGGGCCCTCTTTGTATTGAGCGTGCACACCGGCTGGGTAGGGCCTCACAGAGTGGACAACGGCCGAGAGTTGTGATTATCAGAGTGCACAACTATCAGCACAAGGAGGAGATATTAAGAGGATTTCGCCAGAAAAGGGAATCCCTGCGATATGCTGAGGCACAAGTGCGCATTTTCCAAGACTATTCTACTAATGTGCAAGAACGTAGAAAGAAGTTTCATCCGATTTGCACAACATTGGTGGAACAGAATGTAAGGTTTATGCTTCTCTATCCCGCCACTCTGAAAATCTTGCATGCAGGGAAGTGGGTCCCCTTCACATCAGACCAGCTGGCTATGCAGTTTATAAATCAGGAGCTGAAGAAGGAAAGAGACGCTACCTGATCTAGCACTATAGACTGAGGTATCATGGGACAGAATTAATGAAAATGATATGGCCTGATCAGTAATGTGGGCGAGGAGAAGAATCATATACTGTATATGTATGTATGTATGGAGGGGGATAAGAATCTGTATGACACTGATGAGAGAGGGATGGGGGGGCTGGAGGGGGGATGGGGAACTCAGCACATTGTGATCCCGCCTTGATGGGGTTGGCCCCGTCAAAGGTATTGAAGGGTCAAGGGGTAGGGCAAGGGAGGGGGGAGGGGGGTGGGAGAGGGAAGAGGGTGACAGGGGGGAAGGAATTTTGCAACTGTACTAGTATGGGATGGAGGCTTATGTGGTACTTAAATGTGTGGCATGATATTAAAGGTAAGGAAACTTCGGGAGAGGGGCTGGGCTCCCGGAGTTGGTTTTATGCAGGAAGCTTGAAAGCACAAGGGCAATGGGAGTATGGCTAACTGCAAAATAGTCTCCTGGAATGTGGGAGGGATTAGCTCGCCAATTAAGCGGCATAAGATATTAACACAGTTGGCGCGCCTGCAGGCCGATGTGGTGTGCCTGCAAGAAACGCGACTGACAGACGAAGAACATCTCAAATTAAAACGGGCATGGGTAGGACAAGTTTACTTTGCATCTTCAGGGGCACGACGGGGAGGTGTGGCAGTCCTGATGCATAAGAGACTAGCACAGTCATCAGAAGTTATTTTGAAAGATGTAAATGGGAGGTTCCTTTTCCTTAAGGTGTGGCTTCAGGGGCGAGAAGTATATCTGTTAAATGTATATGCCCCGACACCTTTTGAAAAACAATTCTTTCCAGATTTATTGAAATTATTGGTCCCATATCAGCAAGAAAATGTTATATTAGTAGGAGATATGAATACTCTCATGGATCCGAGCGAGGACTGCACTGGTGTCAGAAGTGGCGGATCT
The DNA here is from genome assembly GCF_901765095.1 of Microcaecilia unicolor. Classification (NCBI taxonomy): domain Eukaryota; kingdom Metazoa; phylum Chordata; class Amphibia; order Gymnophiona; family Siphonopidae; genus Microcaecilia; species Microcaecilia unicolor. The sequence continues at coordinate 321,776,732 of NC_044034.1, read as the reverse complement.
CAGGGTGGGCAGGATAGAGGGGTGCTGGACACATTGGCAGCCACTATGGAACTAGTTGATGCTTGGAGACTTTTGCATGTAGGAGAAAAAGACTACACACACAGATCACGAGCACACGAGTCCTGGGCTCGACTAGATTATATACTGATATCAGCATCGGCATTTCCCTGGGTGACAGAGGCCCAGATAGGTCAAACAGTGGTCTCTGATCATGCACCGGTGTGGGTGACGCTGGAGGCCGCGAGTGGGTTCCAAATTACACAAAGATGGAGGTTTCCCAACTATCTAGTTAAAGACCCGGAGTTTCAAGAGTTCGTGCGGACCAAGTGGGAGACCTATGTTGACCACAATGCCCAGCACCGTTCTGACCCCAAATTATTTTGGTGCACTGCTAAAGCAGTGCTGAGGGGAGATATTATCTCATATATGGTGGCAAGACGGAAAAAGGTATCTGCTAGCCTCTTAAATTTACAACATAGTTTGCGCAAGGCAAAGCAGAGGTTTTTACAATCCCCATCTAAGGCCACCAGAGATACATATACATCACTCCAGGTAACAATAAACACGTTGTTGCAGGAGCAGACCCAACGATGGATGGTGTATCAGAAATATCGGCTCCACCGCTTTGGTAACAGGACGGGGAAGCTATTGGCTAGGCTGGTATCCTCCAGGGATGGTCAGCGAGCTATAACTGTATTAAGAGATAAACAAGGGCGGTTGACAAACAAACCTGAGAAAGTGAAGCAAATACTATTTGAACATTTTCAAGCATTGTATAAAGCTAGGGATACCCCACGGAGAGCGGATATTGACAATCTTCTAACACGTGCAGGAATGCCCAAGTTGGAAGACACAGCTATAGAGGGATTGGGGTTACCACTTCAAATTAAAGAGGTGCAACAGGTGATTAAAGGCTTAAAATCCAACTCAGCCCCGGGAGTGGATGGGTACTCCGGGGAATTCTACAAGCTTATGGTAACCTCCTTGGTGGGGGATTTGTTTGAATATTACAACTCGGTTATTCAAGAGGGTAAATTGCCAGCACATGAGAATACTGCTGTGATATCCCTGTTACCAAAGCCCGGAAAGCCCGTAGAGGAACCTGAATCCTACAGGCCCATTTCACTCATCAATGTGGACATAAAAATTTTAGCTAAAATTTTGGCGAATAGATTGTCTCCATACATGGCAGATTTGATTGGCACCGCACAGGTGGGGTTTATCCCCAATCGTCATTCGGTGTTGCATGTGCGGAGGATATTACTCTCTATAGCGCAGAACGGGATTAGGGGAGAGCCGGCTATGTTGGTCAGTCTTGACGCTGCTAAATCTTTTGACCAGGTGATTTGGAGTTATCTTTTCAGGGTCCTGGAATGGGTAGGCCTCCCTGCATGGACAAGGGCCGCGATTCAAACGCTTTATTCGGGTATGTCCGCTCAGTTGCTTATCAATGGTGGCCGGACTACTGACATGGAGATACAGAGGGGTACCAGGCAGGGGTGTCCTCTGTCCCCATTTCTTTTTGACCTATCGCTGGAGCCATTGATTCGCCTGCTGAATAACACACCAGAGGTTAAGGGAATTATGCTTGGGAGAGAGAGGCAGGCAGCGATAGCTTACGCTGATGACATAATGCTGCTACTGGAGGACCCGCAAGGATCCCTAGAGAAAGCGTTAGAAATAATAGCAGAGTTTGAAACGCTGGCAGGGTTCTCCTTAAATTTACAGAAGTCGTGTGCTTTGGCCTTAGATGAACAATCGGAACAACGGTGGGGAGGGCAGTTTCCTCTTAAGTGGGTGGTGGGTACCCTGAAATACCTGGGGGTACAGATTACTAGAGATCTTGAACAATTGTATAAAACTAATGTGGAACCTCTGATAGAGATGACCAGACGGAAACTTGTGATGTGGCAGGATCTGCCTATATCGCTATGGGGGCGGATTGCATTGGTTAACATGATCATAATTCCAAAATGGGTATATGTCTTCCAGCAACTACCATTATATCTGACAAAGAAGGATGAACGGGTGGTAGATAGGTTAATACAAACATTTCTCTGGAGAGGGAAGCGACCTCGACTTGCCATGGGAGTTTTAATAACTCCGAGAGAGAGTGGTGGTATGGGCCTCTTGAGTCTAAGAAACCTCACGATTGCATGTTCAATGAGACACATAAACGATTGGTACAGGGGAACCTCAGACTTCTCTCTTACAGAAGTAGAAATATCTTTAATCGAAGGAGTGCATTTTAGTCACTTGCTGCACTCAGGGGGGCAGTTACCGCGGGGGGCATTCCAGCGTCACCCACTTCTGAAATCCTTAAGAGCCACTTGGAGATGGTTGTGTAGGAGGCATCATTTCTCAGCTAAGACTACCCCATTCCTCTCCATTTGTCAAAACCCAGCTTTTCCACCAGGACAGGGGCGTAGCATATTTGGAATATGGGCAAATAAGGGTGTTATATACATTGATCAGGTAATTAACGAAGAGGGTCACATCAAATCATTTCGTGACTTACAGCAGCAATATGGGATCCCCCCGGGACATTATTTTGCCTATTACCAATTACAGCATTACATTTCCTCATTGCTTTGGACTGATTTAACTGAAGATGTAACTGATATCTTAGCGGAAAATTACTCTTTTGGCTCACAATTGTCGGTCCCTATGAGGTACCATCACAGACAACTGAAGGATACCATGGCCGAAATAAATTATGAGAGATTGGCCATGAGTTGGGAGAATGACTTAGGGTGTGAGATTACCAATGACCTCTGTCGCTTATATATAAAGGGTATATACAAGATGAGACTCGCTGTCTTTCAGCGGGAAAAATTATACCGCTTTATAATGCGAATGCATATATCACCAAAGCGGGCCATGCTGGCAAACATTGGGGGGACCGGGGTTTGCCCGAAGTGCAGAGCCGGAGACGCTTCCTTGGGGCATATGTTCTGGCATTGCCCTGTGGTGCGCCATTTTTGGCAGAGCCTGCTGCAAAATGTGGATGGTATGTGGGACTGCTCGGTGGTATATGATCCGATGCTTCTTTTTCACCAGTTCAAGTATACCTCGGATCCTCCGGTAGGTTTTAAGGGATTTATGGGAATGGCCATTTATTTTGGCATCATATCTATCTTGAGGGCTTGGCTCTCCCCGTTGTGCCCTTCCTTACAAAATTGGAGAACACAAATGATACAACAAATGAGGGTAGACAGATGCGGTGTTCGACAATGGGATAGTGTCCCTGGAACACGATTTAAGGACCGATGGGAACCCATGTGGAATACCCTACCACACAAAGGGAAAAGTCACATATTGAATTTCTGACCCATACATTGGAACGGGATGGGGAGGGAAGGGGTAGAAGTTAATTGGGTAGGGTGGAAGGGAAGGGGGGAATAAACTGCTAAAGTTCATTGAAAGGCTTTACACGTGTGCTTAGCCATCACTTGTTATATGAGTTAGTAAGATATATTTACCAGGTTTGGTTGGTATACTCTGATGTTTTTCAATATAATTATGTTGAGTGGTAAATGTTGGGAATTATGGCACTTAAAAAGGATAGTTGTTAAGGGGGGGAGGGTGGGGGGGAAGAAATCAAAATTACTTAATGATACTGGATTAACGGTTGGTATTATTGCTTTTGTATTTTCACTGCAAAGTTGTTATAATTTTGTATTTGCCAATAAAAAATGATTTAAACATAATAGTCTCTACCATGTTGGCCGGCACCAACGTGAGACTCACCGGTCAATAATTTCCCAGATCTCCTCTGGAACCTTTTTTAAAAATCGGCATTACATTGGCCACCCTCCAATCTTCTGGTACCATGCTCGATTTAAGGATAAATTACATACTACTAACAATAGCTCTGCAAGTTCATTTTTCAGTTCTATCAGTAATCTGGGATGAATGCCATCCAGTCCAGGAGATTTGCTACTCTTCAGTTTGTAGAACTGCTCCATTACAACCTCCAGGTTTACAGAGAATTCATTCAGTTTCTCTGACTCCTCAGCTTTGAATACCATTTCTGGCAATGGTATCCCACTCAAATCTTCCTCGGTTAAGACCGAAGCAAAGAATTCATTTAATCTCTATGCTACGGCTTTGTCTTCCCTGATCGCCCCTTTTACCCCTTGGTCATCTAGCAGTCCAACCGATTCTTTTGACGGCTTCCTGCTTTTAATATACCTAACAAATTTTTTACTATGTGTTTTTACCTCCAACCCAATCTTTTTATTTGAAGTCCCTCTTAGCCTTCCTTATCAGCGCTTTGCATTTGACTTCACATTCCTTATGCTGTTTCTTATTATTTTCAGTTGTTCGATTTACTTTTCTGCTGGGCTACTCAGGTGAAAGTTTTGATGTTTCTAAGCTCCGTGAGCAACATTCAGGCAGCCATCTCTCCTCTAGTTCTACTAGGATACATCCCAAGATGTACCTTTCTCTCTGACATCATAGTGCTGTTTCTCTGCAAGGATCCTCTACAAATGTGGTCACTGCTAACAATTGTCTGCAAGTGCTTCCGTTTTAGTTAGGACATTTCATGTGGACAGTGGTGGCAATAATTTAGAGAATGTGGGCAAAACCAGTGTGTACACTTAGCAGAGAAAGGAGGCACCCTCACATCAGGAAAAACAAAGCCATTTACCTAGGAATACTTTTGCTGCACAGCTATTCCATAATCATAAATTCAAAAGAGAAAAGCGCCCCTTATTCCAGGAAAACCACAAGCAGGTTGATATTCAAAGCAACTACCAGAAATGGCTCCTGGCTGGTTAAATTGTTCAGGGCTATCAGAGATATTCATTGGTAGGGGCGGTCCAAGGCAATCTGCCACCTGAGGCAGGGATGAGATGCTGCCTACGCCCCCGCCCTGTCTGGCATCTCTCTCCTTGTGTTTACCTTATTTTCTTCTTTTCTAAAAGGTGGCAGTGATTTCCATAGGCTGCCCTGCTGCTGTGCCGCCGGCACCGGCCTCTTTGCTCTACCGCTTCCAGCGTCTGAGGAAACAGGAAGTAATGCCAAGGGGCGGGCCACAGTAGGGAGAAGAGGCTGGTGCCGGCGGCAGGGCAGCCTATAGGAATCGCTACTGCTGCCACTACCACTGCTGCCTTTTGGAAAAGAAAAAAAAATAAGGTAAACGTGGGGAAGAGGGTTGAGGAGGGAAGAGGAGAGTGCCGCCTGAGGCCTCTGCCTCAGTTGGCTTAATGTTAGAGCCGCTACTGTTCAGTGGCAGTAAACTGGTTAGTACCTGCCTGAACCGATACACTCATACCACCCCTCTCCTCAAGTCACTTCATTGGCTTCCGATCAGGTACCGCATTCAATTCAAGCTTCTGCTACTAACCTACAAATGTACTCGATCTACAGCCCCTCCTTACCTCTCAACCCTCATCTCCCCTTACGTTCCTACCCGTACCCTCCGCTCTCAAAACAAATCCCTCCTTTCAGTACCCTTCTCTACCACCGCCAACTCCAGACTCCGCCCTTTTTCCCTCGCCTCACCCCTAGCTTGGAACAAACTCCCCGAGCCCATACGCCAAGCCCCCTCCCAGCCCATCTTCAAATCTCTGCTTAAAGCCCACCTCTTCAATGTCGCCTTCGGCACCTAACCTCTACACCTCTGCCCAGGAAACCTAGACTGCCCAACTTGACATTTCGTTACTTAGCTTGTAAGCTCCTTTGAGCAGGGACCGTCCTTCTTTGTTTATTTTGTACAGCGCTGCGTAACCCTAGTAGCGCTCTAGAAATGTTAAGTAGTAGTAGTAGTACCACTAAATATCACCACAAACTGCTAAACTCAAAGCTGGCTATTTTTGGGGAGGTCCAGGGGAGAGTTGACGCTTGCAGTTGTGTCTAAGTTTAGCAGTTAAATTGGACCACATAAAATCCAGTCCTATATATATGCAGTTAAATGCTGAATATTGCACTTAACTGCATAAGAAACAGCTGGCTGCATAAACCTGGATATTCAATGCCAGTGCCAGGACAGGAAACGGAATTCCAGGTGATTAGATGCTCTCTGAGAAACCAAAGCCAGCACATCCGCTCTCTTTTCAAAACTGGATGGTTTTGGCAAGCAGCAAGGGTTGCATTTTTTTCAGCCTGGAAATATACAGGAGAGGGTTGCAGAGATTTATTGGACAGGGTGATGGAAAGGCTGCCCACAGCTTGTAAATAAAATCTTTATTTGCTGTCCGATGGCGCTCTTAACATGAGGAACTAATGTCTTGGGAAAGAAGCCAGGTGGTATTAGCATATTTAATTGCCCTTTCAATAACCTTTTGTAAATGATCAGGAGGCCGTAATAGCTGCAGGTTCTGATGATGTAAACATAACTTATTTCTCTATAAATTGCAGTAAAGCAACAACTCCCAGAGAGAATATTTATTTATAAGCCCCCTTGCCTCCCCCTCTCCTGTCTTGGAACACCATGCATGGTACGGCTCTCCATGGGCTGCGGATATCAGCTGTAATTCAGCAGTCTAAAACCTTATGGCTAATTCAAATGGGGTGGGGGGAGGAGAAAGACTTTGACAATGGAATAAAGTGGAGCTGATCGATTTTATTCAGACAGGGACCACAACTCCCAGCAGCAGATAGACGAGTTTAGAGAAGACCAGGGGTAATTCTTTAGGGCAGGAGACAAGAGGGATAGGAGAACATCTCTATATATAAAAGGCAACCCCAACGTTCTAATGAAGCCTCCACGGAAGTTGAGGCGCCCGAGATATCCAGTGTGCCCATGAGTGTCTGCACCGCCCTCACGTCAAAACGTGATGACGTCGAGGGCGGAGCAATGACACTCGAAGGCCGAAATGGAAACGGAGGCGCACGGAGGCGCAGCAAAAAAAAAACAACCCTCCCCACACAGAGCGAACCACGAACAACGTCCGACGGTCACACGGAGGCAGGCAAGCAGCTCGGAGGGACGGAGGGAGGGGGCCCCTACCATTATAGAACCTTGCTAGCGCCCGTTTCATTGCGCTCAGAAACGGGCCTTTTTTCCTAGTAAATACATAAGCATTGCCATACTGGTACAGACCAAAGGCCCATCAAGCCCAGTATCCTGTTTCCAACTTTGGCCAACCCAGGTCACAAGTACCTGGCAAGATCCCAAAACAGTAAAACAGATTTTATGCTGCTTATCCTAGAAATAAGCAGTGGATTTTCCCAAGTCCATCTTAATAATGGCTTCTGGACTTTTAGGAAAAGAAGCTTGCAGAATATTATATGATTACCCTATTTTCATGATTTGGAGGACTGGGATTTTTTTTCTTGCCCTTTAGGGAACAGGCCTGTACAGGCAGTTTTTTCCCCTTGATGCTCATATCCTTCTGTTCTTCTTACATATCTTGTATGCCTGTTGATAAATGATGCTAAAAATAAAAGTGAAACTGGGTTCACTTTAAGAAGGACTTTAAGTGTAGTATAGTAGAGTACTTAGGGATATGGTTACTAATCCGCATTATGCAGTTAGTGCAGCTTTTACCACGTGTTAAATACTAGTGCAAACCCATGCTAACGGCTTCTGCACATTAAAACGCTGGAAGGAGCAGAGAATAAGCATGATAGGGTGAAGCAGAGGAGTGGCCATTGGTGACAGCTAGCGCACAGATCATGACCGCACCCTAGCTATCAAGACTGTCCATAGCGCTGCTGCGAATACCATCACCTCAAGAGGAGGCAGTAGGTGCAGCAGAGCTATCTGCAGTCTGATAGTGCAGCTGTTTCTGACCACTCCACCTTTATGCTCCCTCTTACATTCCCCTTTCACAGACTGTCCCCAATCATAATCACCTCTCCTGATCTCTCATTTATAATTGACCCACCCAACCCACCTCAGCAATCATAATTTCCCCTCACCATCCTCTCAACTAATAGTACGCCAGCTGGGCAGGCTCCCCCCTCCCCTCCAGATCAAGACTCCCCAGCTGACCATTTCCCTGTCTCCCTGAACTCTGAGACCCCCTGTGACTTACCTGGGGTAATCTATGGTGGGCTTATTGGCCTGAGCAGGAGAAGTCCCTTTTGGCTCCTGCCCAGTCTGTCTCCAGGTTCAAAATGGCAGCCACTGACCTCTAGTGGTAACGCATTTACTGCAATGAATATTTGTGAGAGGCAGTGGAGGCAGTGCATGCAGATCTCTCTCATGAATATTCATTGTGGGTATCCTGAACATCTGACTGGCTGGGGTGCCTCCAGGACCAGGTTTGGGAACCACTGCCCTAAGAGACTAATTCTATAAGGAGCTGCCTAGTTTTAGGTGTCAGGAAGGTGTATAAAAGATGATATTCTACAGGGTGAGGCAAAAAAAATAAAAAGTAACCCCCTAGAGTATTTTGCTGTTTTCTCAGCAACCATTTGAAATTTCAGTGTGAAATTTTACAGATTTATTTGTTGTTGTTACTATCTATGTTTATGTGCTGAGTAGAATGGGATAATCTTTAAACATAGCAAAGTTACAGACTTTTTAGTGTGATCACACAGCGATTTTCACGCATTTAAAAAGTTTCCACTGTAAAACTACCATTATTTGAAAAAACCAAAACAAAATAGGGTACCAGCTTAATGTTAATGACATCACAGTTACAGACTTTTGTCTGGGAAGCAATGTTGGATGCCTATCACAAGCTCCACCCAAATCTGCAAACATTCGCTGACCTCAAAGAACGACTGCTTATGATCTGGGACAGCCTGCCAAAGGGACTGATCGACAAGCAGTGCTTTTTTTGCGCTGGTACGCAACGGTACGGCGTACCGGCACCTTTTTCTCCCCCTCTACTTACTTGGTCTGTTGTCAGCGACGAGCGTCGGACTGAGCGAGCAGCAGCGCGAACGCCGGTGCAGGTAGCGAATCAGCGAGTGAGAGAGGCTGTCAGCGTCAAGCTTCCCTCTGCCAATCCCACCTATGTGGAAACAGGAAGTTGTAACAACATAGGCGGGACTCGCAGAGGGAAGCTCTGACGCTGACAGCTTCTCTCACTCGCTGATTCGTTACCTGCACCGGCGTTCGCGCTGGGAGGAGGATGGACTGTAGGAAGAATCGCTGCGCTGGACATGGGAGAAGATGGGAGAGCAGGGGAAGAGAGGAAAATCGCTGCAAATCATGGGAGGGGAGGGCAGGGAAGAAAGAATTGCTGGACATCGATGGGAGGGGAGGAGAGGGCAGGGAAGGGAAGAGAATTGTTTGGCATCTGGGATGGCAGGGGGAACAGGAGGGTCACTGGACATGGGTGGATAGAGGGGAGGGCGTTCTGGACATTGGTGGATGGCAGGGGGGACAGAAGGGTCGCTGGGCATGGGTGGATAGAGGGGAGGGGGTTTCTGGACATTGGTGGATGGCAGGGGGGACAGGAGGGTCACTGGGCATGGGTGGATAGAGGGGAGGGGGTTTCTGGACATAGGTGGATGACAGGGGGACAGGAGGGTCGCTGGACATGGGTGGATAGAGGGGAGGGGTTTCTGAACATAGGTGGATGGCAGGGGGGACAGGAGGGTTGCTGGGCATGGGTGGATAGAGGGGAGGGGGTTTCTGGACATAGGTGGATGACAGGGGGGACAGGAGGGTCGCTGGACATGGGTGGATAGAGGGGAGGGGTTTCTGGACATTGGTGGATGGCAGGGGGAACAGGAGGGTCACTGGACATGGGTGGATAGAGGGGAGGGGGTTCTGGACATTGGTGGATGGCAGGGGGGACAGGAGGGTCGCTGGGCATGGGTGGATAGAGGGGAGGGGGTTTCTGGACATTGGTGGATGGCAGGGGGGACAGGAGGGTCGCTGGACATGGGTGGATAGAGGGGAGGGGTTTCTGAACATAGGTGGATGGCAGGGGGGACAGGAGGGTCGCTGGACATGGGTGGATAGAGGGGAGGGGGGTTTCTGGACATTGGTGGATGGCAGGGGGGACAGGAGGGTCGCTGGGCATGGGTGGATAGAGGGGAGGGGGTTTCTGGACATAGGTGGATGACAGGGGGACAGAAGGGTCGCTGGACATGGGTGGATAGAGGGGAGGAGTTTCTGGACATAGGTGGATGACAGGGGGACAGGAGGGTTGCTGGGCATGGGTGGATAGAAGGGAGGGGGTTTCTGGACATTGGTGGATGGCAGGGGGGACAGGAGGGTCGCTGGACATGGGTGGATAGAGGGGAGGGGGTTTCTGGACATAGGTGGATGACAGGGGGACAGGAGGGTCGCTGGACATGGGTGGATAGAGGGGAGGGGGTTTCTGGACATAGGTGGATGGCAGGGGGCAGGAGGGTCGCTGGACATGGGTGGATAGAGGGGAGGGGGTTTCTGGACATAGGTGGATGGCAGGGGAGGGCAGGGGGGACAGGAGGGCCGCTGGACATGGGTGGATGGAGGGAAGGGCAGGGGGAGAGAGAGAATAAATGCTGGACATGGGTGGGTGGATGGAGGCGAGGGAAGAGTGAGGAAGGAGATGAGGTGAGGGAAAAGGAAGAGAGGAGAAAAACTACACATGGATGTAGAAAATAGGCAGAAGCTGGATCCACTGGACTATCAAGTCTGCAGAGGACCCAACTTTTACTTACGGATGTAGGGCAAGAAATGAAGAAGAAAGGCGGAAAGTAAAGAAATAAATGGAAAGGAAGCCCTGGAAACGGAGTTAAGAGGACAGATAGCAGCAGAATCGGATACTGGGCCAGCATGATCAGAAAAACAAAGTCACCAGACAACAAAGGTAGAAAAAAATCCTTTTATTTTCATTTTAGTGTGTGGAATATGTCCAATTTGAGAATTTACATCTGCTGTCTTATTTTGCACTGGGTATACTGGAGCTGTAACAGCATACAGAAATTATTTATAATGATGTAACAGCATACAGAAATTATTTATAATGAAAAAAAATCACGTTATTTTTTTCTCCTATACTAGTATAATATTTTCAATGATGTCGGTTTACATGTGCTATGGCTGGTATAAGGGGCGTGGCTAATGTCGGTGTGGCTATAAGAGGGGTGGAGTCATGTAACATAGTAACATAGTAGATGACGGCAGAAAAAGACTTGCACGGTCCATCCAGTCTGCCCATGTGATGACTCCGCCCACAATGAGTACCTGCACCTTTTTTTTTTTACAAAAAAGGCACTGTCGACAAGGCTGTTAAGAACTTCCCAAAATGACTGAAGTCCTGTGTTAAAGCTGGGGGTGGACATTTTGAGCATTCACAATGACTTCAAAATTCTGAAACATTGTTAACTGTATCATTGAAATGATGTTATTTTACCTTGAACATTTTTAATGTGCAAAAATCGCTAGGTAGTAATGCAAAAATTTCACTAATATTAACACAGCTTAAGATAATTAAGAGGGGCTTTTTTGATATGACGTCTAAATCTGATTTTGGACGTTTTCCAGAAAAAAATCCAAAAAATCCAGTAGTGAACACGGCCATTTTCAAATCAGAAAAACGTTCAATTTTTTGTTTTGAAAATGGCCATTTGCTAGATGTTTTTGTGCTCGTTGCATCTATCTTTTAGGACCATTTTCAAATAAGAAAAAGTCTAAAGGAAAAACACACAAAACAAAGCCATTGAAATGTATAGTTGGGAGGGGGGGCAGCATTCTTAGAATACTGGCCACACAGACGTCCCAGCAGAGCAGTGGAGGACCCTAAGAGGCACTGCACTGGACTTCATATAAAAGGTCCCAGGTGCACATCTCACCATTATCCCCTTAAATTGTATGGTGAGCCCTCCAAAACTCACCAAAAACCTACTGTACCCAACTGTACACCACTACAATAGCCCTTATGTCTGCAGCTGTCACCTATATGTAGGTACATTAGATTTTTGGTGGGTTTTGGAGGGCTCACACTTTCCACCACAAGTGTAACAGTTAGGGTGGGATATGGGCCTGGGTCCCCTTGTCTACAGTGCACTGCACCAACCACTAGTCTACTCCAGGGACCTGTTTACTGCTCTAATAGAACTGGCCATAACATCTGAAGCTGTCATAGAGGCTAGTATGTACTGTTTTTTTCAAATCTTCGGAGGGTGGGAGGGGGTCAATGGCTACTGGGGGAGTAAAGGAAGGGGTCATCTCATCATTTAGGGCACCTTTTTGTGACTTAGGCGTGATTGAAAGAGGTCTTTTAGCCCTGGACGTTTTTGCTTTGTTCCATCATGGCAGAAAAACATCCAAGCTTTGGAAACGCCCAAATCCTGCCTCCAACATGCCCCCTTGTGATTTTCACGCACTGCAGATAAAAAACGTCTCAAATTCAAGTTTTGAAAATCACAATTTGGACATTTTTCAGAGAAAAACGTCCAAATGCCACTTTATGCTGTTTTTGAGATGTTTTTGTCTTTTGAAAATGAGCCCCTATATATTGTTTAAGTAATAAACAAGTATGATGACTCAATAAGTATGCAAAATTGCTCACTGAAATTCAAAGCGGTTGCTGAGAAAATAGCAAAAAATTCTAGGGGGGAGGTTACTTTTTTTTGCCTCACTCTATAGTCATATACATTCGTGTGGCTATTCACACACATAAATGACCTCTTATAGAATATTGACTAGTGGAAAACACATGCTATGCTTTGTGTATACTTTGCTGGTGGGTCTGCACATTGGGCAGGGCATATATGTACATGCAAAAATTATAGACTACTAAAATTTACACATATTAATGCATTCATCTAGATGCAGACATTTACATCAGCTATAGGACTGGTATAAGTGGTTGTACCTACATATACATGTATTCTCTGCCACTTGTCTTAGTATCCTGTACAGAAACATAGGTGCCTATATGAAAACAGGCTTAAAATAAGTGCTATAACCAGCACCTTTAGTACGTGCCCTGTTATAGAATTACCTCTTACATAACAAGTCAGGCGATTTGGGGTTATGAGTTCAAATCCCAGCTCTGAAAGAAACAAAAGGAGAAAATCTAGAACCTCACAAGGTGGTGAGGCAAAGAAAAGAAGGATTTCCACTTTAGTGTAATGATAGAATATGGTCCTATATTAAACTGATCACACCGCCCGTGTTCAAACAAGGCATACACTGCTCCGGAAACAAACAGTGATGTAATGCATGCATTATGTAATTTTTTTTTTTCCGGAGCAATGTATGCTTAGCAGAGCACACGTGCCTTGTTTGAACACAGGCACTGCGATCAATTTAATATAGGACCACATTGTGTCAACATATGTTACCTGTATTTCCACTGGCAGAACCAAAGGAGCAGGGGTAGCCTCCACGGAAAGTAAAGCAAACCAACAAAAATAGAGGCTGACTGATAGACAGACCAACTCGGGAGATGATGTTGAAGATGTTTAATAAAACAACTTGCACAAAGGAAGAGCGCCTGCCTCAGATAAAATTCTACAAAAAACATATAAATGTATCACATTTAAATGACTACAAGGAATATCTATGGCTGTGTAGTATCTACATATCATGAATTGTATAAACATATCAAGCAATTTTTAAATGAAACATATAACTATATAAATAACCATATATTTTATACATAAAACTATGTATATGTAGCTAAATAATTTGTAATAATAATAATAAAACAATTAAACAATAAAAATGAAGTATAATAAAGTAGTATACTTTATACTGACATATGTTCACAAGTTTGTTGACCCCTGAGGCAGGCTCACACGCTGAAATATGGCTGTGTTGGGTCCTAGATATGTTGAATTTGTGACTACATTAAAAGCCCTATACTTTGGAAATCCTCATTGTCTTTTTTTTTTTGTTACATTTGTACCTTGTGCTTTCCCACTCATGGCAGGCTCAATGCAGCTTACATATACAGGTACTTCTTTGTATCTGGGGCAATGGAGAGTTAAGTGACTTGCCCAGAGTCACAAGGAGCTGCCTGTGCCTAAAGTGGGAATTGAACTCAGTTCCTCAGGACCAGAGTCCACCACCCTAACCACTAGGCCACTCCTCCACTCCACTTTGCCTTACTATTTTGTCATTGTCTTCATATCTCAGCTCTGCCTTTCTGACTTTGGGGCAGTCTTTTTGTTTGCTTTGCCTTAGTTCATGTGCAGCTGGGCAATAACACTAAAACATGTTTCTTTTCCTCATAATCTCACTTTTTGAAAAACTTGTTTTATCATTTGAGTACCATCTATATGTTGGTAGGTCCTTCATTCTAGGGGTGAATGCACATTCCTCTTGTAGACACTGGTTTGTGAAGCTCTATGGGATCCTGTTTAGGTGACAGATGCAACACAACTCTAAATTTTGCAAGATCTTATTTTCAGTTAAATGTTCGGGCTGAAAGATATCAAACAATCATTTTCAAAGGCAAAGAGTGAAAAAGAGAGCTGCTCTTGAATTTAGCTCACACCTTTTTTTACAGTTGTATTTCAAGGTGAGCTAGTCAGGAATACTAGCAGGCTTATTTTCGAAAGAGAAGGGCGCCCATCTTTCGACTCAAATCGGGAGATGGGCGTCATTCTCACAGGGTCACCCAAATTGGCATAATCGAAAGCTGATTTTGGGCGTCCTCAACTGCTTTCTGTCGCGGGGATGACCAAAGTTCACGGGGACGTGTCGGAAGCATAGCAAAAGCGGGACTGGGGTGTGCCTAACACATGGGTGTCCTTGACCGATAATGGAAAAAAGAAGGGCGTCCCTGATGAGCACTTGGGCGACTTTACTTGGTCCATTTTTTCTTGCGACCAAGACTCAAAAAGGTGCCCGAACTGACCAGATGACCACCGGAGGGAATCGGTGATGACCTCCACTTGCTCCCCCAGTGGTCACTAACCCCCTCCCACCCTAAAAAAAAAACTTTAAAATATTTTTTGCCAGCCTCAAATGTCATACCCAGCTCCCTGACAGCAGTATGCAGGTCCCTGGAGCAGTTTTAGTGGGTGCAGTGCACTTCAGGCAGGCGGACCCAGGCCCATCCCCCCTACCTGTTACATTTGTGGTGGTAAATATGAGCCCTTCAAAACCCACCAGAAACCCACTGTACCCACATGTAGGTGTCCCCCTTCACCCCTTAGGGCACAGTTGTGGAGAGTGGGTTTTGGGGGGGGGGGGGTTGGGGGCTCAGCACACAAGGTAAGGGAGCTGTGCACCTGGGAGCAATTTATGAAGTCCAGTGCCCCCTAGGGTGACCGGTTGGTGTCTTGGCATGTCAGGGGGACCAGTACACTATGAATGCTGGCTCCTCCCACAACCAAGGGGCTTGCATTTGGTCGTTTCTGAGATGGGCGTCCTCGGTTTCCATTATCGCCCAAAATCGGGGACGACCATCTCTAAGGACGACCCTCTCTAAGGTCAACCTAAATTTTGTGATTTGGGTGTCCCTGACCGTATTATCGAAACGAAAGATGGATGCCCATCATGTTTCGATAATACGGTTTTTTCCGCCCCTTCGCCGGACCTTCTGCAAGGATATCCTCAGGAAAACTTGGGTGCCCCTTTCGATTATGCCCCTCCACTAGGTGTTTTACATAGAACATAGAAAAATGAAGGCAGATAAAAACTATATGTCCTATCCAGTTTGCCCATCCATGCCATCTACTCTCTCTTTCACTCCCTTAGAGATCTTATATACTTGTCACAAGCTTTCTTAAATTTAGATGGAGAAATTATGTCTTATCTGATAATTTTCTTTCCTTTAGTCTAGTGGTTCCCAAAACTGATCCTGGAGGCACTCCAGCCAGTCAGGTTTTCAGGATATCCACAATGAATATTCATGAGATCAATTTGCATGCACTGCCTCCACTGTATGCAAATCTATCTCATGAATGTTCATTGTGGATATCCTGAAAACCTGACTGGCTGGGGTGCCTCCAGGACCAGGTTTGGGAACCACTGCTTTAGTCCTACCAGACCGGTTCAGACCAATGGGATTGTTGTGCACACCCACCAGCAGATTTCCTGGACAGCTTGCAATCTAATTTTGTACCTGATGCAATGGAGAATTAAGGAACTCTTTTACTAAAGCTTAGTGCACACTAATGGAATTAGCGTGTGCTAAATGTTGTGCGCCCTATTTTATATCTATGGGACACGTGGAGGGGCATAATCGAACAGAAATGCCTATCTCCATGAGCGTTTATCTCCGAGAACGGGTCCGTGAAGGGGCGGGCCAAACCGAATTTTTGAAAAAATGGATGTTTTTGAGCTGGGCATTTGTTTTCTTTAGTGATAATGGAAACTAAAAATGCCCAGCTCAAAAACGTCCTAATCCGAGCCATTTGGTCGTGGGAGGGGCCAGGATTGGTAGTACACTGGCCCCCCTGATATGCCAGGACACCAACTGGGCACCCTAGGTCAGTGCGGTGGACTTCAGAAAAAGCTCCCACATGCATAGCTCCCTTACCACGGGTGCTGAGCTCCCAACCCCCCTCCCCCAAAACCCACTACCCACAAATGTACAACACTACCATAGCTCTTAGGGGTGAAGGGGGCACCTACATGTGGGTACAGTGGGTTTTGGAGGCCTCCCATTTACCAGCACAAGTGTTACAGGTGGGGGGGATGGGCCTGGGGCCATCTGGCTGAAGTGCACTGCGGTACCCACTAAAAGTGCTCCAAGGACCTGCATACACGCAGGCCTCTAGGACTAGTTGCTGCTATATAACATTGGCACACCAGTTGACACCTGAAGACTAATCTCTCCGAAAACATCCTTTATTGGAATAACCGCGTTTACTCACAGTTAACTGCAGATCAGAGGTTGTGCCCCACTGGCAACGAGTCTCCCTGGTACTGAGATGAGCAGTAGGTCAGAGCTGGCAGAATGCTGTACAATGCCCTCTTTCAGGCACATTCAAGGGAAGAACTAAGTTGTCTAACGTGGCTAACACAGGAAAGGGAACTAAAACTGGCTTACAAAAATGGCCACTACCGCATGGACTACAACAGGAAACACAACAGGGCACACTCTGACCCAGTAGGCAGGGGGAAAAGCACCATGGGAGAAGAGCCTACCAACTACCAACATCGTGAGACTGTAACAGAAGCTAATGAAATCATGGAGCCCAATACCCTACACCCACCACAATGCAATGCTGATGTGACCCTGTACTGCACCCGAGAGCCACATCTGACCCAGGGAAAGGCTGTGAGAGGATCGAACACATTCTGCTGTCATGGAGGTGGGTACGGCATTTGAGGCTGGCATACAGGCTGGAAAAAAAGTTTTTAAAGTGGGTTTTTTTTTTGGTGGGAGGGGGTTAGTGACGACTGTGGGAGGCTGGGGAGGTCATCCATGATTCCCTCCAGTGGCCATCTGGGCAGTTGGGGCACTTTTTTGGGACTTGTTCGTGAAAAAAAAGGGTCCAAAAAAAGTGACCCAAAATCACAGTAAAAATGCCTTTTTTTTTCCGATTATCAGCTAAAGATGCCCATCTCTCCTCGGCTGATAACCACGCCCCAGTTCCGCCTCCACCACGCCTCCGACATGCCCCAGTCAACTTTATTCGTTTCCGTGACGTGCAGTTGGAAACGCCCAAAATCGGCTTTCGATTATACCGATTTGGGCGCCTTTGCGAGACAAACGTCTATCTCCCGATTTAGGTCCCACTATAGGCGTTTTTCTCTTTCGAAAATAAGCTGGACAGCACTTAACGCACATTAATGTCTGTTAGCATGCACTAAGCTTTAGTAAAAGGGCCTCTAAGTGACTTGCCCAGAATCACAAGGAGGAAGGAGCTACTAGGTTTCCTGGGTCTGAGGCTTCTGCTCTAACCATTAGGCTTCTTCTTCTTGTCCCTTCCTTGTTCAACCTATTAAATATAGCAGCTATAGAATCCACATCCAACACAGCAATAGGTTTTTTTCTCACTTGAAGCTTCTTATCTGCTGTGTATCCTGATGGATGCAGCTGGCCATGGCCAGCGGGGGTTTGAATTTCAGAATGAATTCTAACATCTTAATGAAGTGATTTCCATAAGCTGAGAGGCAGGTTATTAACGTGATGTGGAATTAAATGAGGCAGTTCAGGGGCAGCTATCCTTTCAGATAAAGAAGATAGAGAAATAGCTGTCAACCCTATTTTAGGATTATTGTCCAGGGGAGTAAAATGGGCTGCTAGTCACTGGTGTTTCAAGTAGGGGGGGAGCTCATGGACAAATCAATAACTTACATTTCATTCTGAAACAATTTAGCAAGTGCTAAAATACAGAAATGAAGCACAGATAGTGAATTACATGAAAAACATTTTTTCCCTGATGCATGTCCCTAAAAAGCGTGATGCTGCGTGTTTCACCATTGTTCCCAGGCTTTCCCTGGGCTGTGGATGCCATCTGTAATTCAGCGGTCTAAAACCTTGTGGCTAATTCAAACGGGAGGGAGGTGGGGGCTTTCCTGACCCAGGCTATTAATCTTTATCAAGTTCTACAGTAGGAAGAACAATTATTCATCGACCCAATTTGTTTTCAGAGACTGTTTTTTTTTTGGGGGGGGGGGGGGAGCGGATGACTTGTGCCCTTTCACTCTACTGTGCCTCTGTGTAGGAGTTGCTCCAGCCTTTACTAGTGTGGTATGCCACATACGGCTTGGGAATATAAAGCCCTGCGTAATGTGTGGCAATCATTCCAAAGAAGCTTAGCAGAGATTAGGTAGCAATACTGCTAGTTGGGAAGCAAAACCAGCGCTGGGCAAGACTTCTACGGTCAGTGGCCTGATAGTGGCTGAATAGATTTGGTTGGGCTGCAGTGGAGCTTTTCAGGGGCTTCGACAAGTTCAGAAATTTAGAACAAGGACAGTGTTGGGCAGACTTCTACGGTCTGTGCCCTGAAAATGGCAAGGACAAATCAAGATCAGATACATATATGAAGTATCACATCATACCATATGTAATGAGTTTATCTTGTTGGGCAGACTGACTGTTCGGGTCTTTATCTGCTGTCATTTACTATGTTACTATGTATTGTACTGCACCAGTATTTTCAATCTTCAAATGTTGTAAATATTTCACAGTCTTTAAATAATATAAACAATAATTTAGGTGGGCCCAACTAAATATTTTTCTCAAAATTTTTAACTCCACATGAATCCACCAAAAATCATCCATAGTGAGATGTCATCTAAACTTCCTCTACACAGGCCTGTGTTTCACCATCAGCCTTCTTCAGCATGAGCCTTACATTTAAAGAAAGCTCAGGGCTTTCAACCAGTGTAAGATAAATATTCTATTCAGGGATACCGAAGATGAAGATAGTGTGTGCTCAATCAGTAACGTAAGGAAACTCCTCTTCCCCCCAAAAAATCTTACATCATCTTCACCAGGCCAGTTCCTTCTCCAAATTTCCAGACAATATATTATTGCAAGTTAATTTACTGCTTCACATGAAATTCCAGTAAACTGTGCACTCCAGCTAATCTCAGCTTTCCAGTGCACTTGGCTGGAGCATAAGGTGTGAGATCATAGTTAGGTCTGTGAAATACATCTTGGATTCTCCCCATACAGGCTTTACAGCAGATCAGCCCCATCTGCTGCTCTGTGACTCACGGAATGAAAGAGGTATGCTGCCTGCCAGCTGTGCAAAGAGCCAGGGCCAAAAGCTGCTGCTGCTTTCTTACACAGAGCACAGAGTGATATTTGGCACTTGTCAGTTCACATAAGCCATTTTGTGCCATCATCTCTTAGGTCCAGGAGCCTAACTTTGATGAGGCTTCATGAGTTCAGCTGTCAGAAAAGTTTGAGCACGAGAGGCCTGTTCTTACACAGAGGTCTCACTAAAATGGATATTGCCTTTTCACTTTAAACTGTCTAGCATGTGGGACTATAGTTTTTTTAGCCTATTTTTTTCAAAGAGAATAAAACTTGAGAGAAAGAGAGAGGCAGAGAAATTTTCAGCTCATCATAGGGTTCCAAGAGAATCTTGATAAAGGAAGGCTTTTTTTTTGGGGGGGGGGGGGGGGGGAGGAGGAATATACATTTGGTAATGAGGTTAATTATTCTTCACACAGAGTGAAGAAAGTGCACACCAGTTGTCTTGCTAGCAGTGCTGTACCTAGTGTATTTGACAACTGGAGCTGGTGGACACGAGAACATCACTCGCCGCTCGGCATCTCTTCCTCTCCTCCCCTGCAGGGGATCTGATCTCTCAATCCCCTCCCTTCCCATAGGTGATCAGGTCCCTCGCACCCCCATGTAATTTTTAAACTCTTTGGCAGTAACTCATATGCACTGCTCACGCCAGCCCCAGAGCCTTCCCTTTGATGCAACTTCTTGTTTCCACATAGGCAGGACCATGCAAGAAAAAAGGCTCTGGGGAAGGTGCAAACAGTGTATATAAGTTGCTGCTGGGAAAGAAATGAAATGTTTAAAAGATATTGGGGGGGGGGGGGGGAGGAGGTTTGAGGTACACTGAATCACCTGCAGGGAAAGGGAGTGTGAGATGTCAAAAGTTTTCAGCTGGTGGGGCTTGTGGATCCCTGTCACATCACAATACACCCCCCCCCCCCATTATTGCCTGCACCTCCACCCACCCTTGGTACCCTACTGCTTGCTAGTACCCCTGGCCCATAGACTGCATTTAAATAGCAAAGTCTCATGAACGCTAAGGATGGAAGTTATCAACCTGGGCTATTGTTAAAATGCGTTATTTTACTGTTAACCCCAGTTATTAGTAGCTAGGTCTTATTGTATAAAATGGGACCTGTGCTAACTAGTGGTAAACAGTGGTGTAGCCATGGGGGGGGGGGGGGCTTTGGTCTCAGCTCCCCCCAAACTGCACTACCCTGAATGGCTGGCAGGAATGCTCAAGCTCCGCCACCCAAAAAGCTCCATGGCCTGAACCTTCCTTGGTGTGAGTATGTTAGCGGCATGCTTTCCAGCCACCAATGCTGGCACTCCTCACTCAGTTTGCACATATGAACTGAGCATGTGTGAGGAGTGCCTGCATTGGTGTCTGGAAAGCACACTGTTGACTTTGCACTGTGGGAACTTCAGGCCGTGGAGCTCTTCAGCTCATGGGGCTTGAGCATCCCTGCCAGCAAAGGAGTAGAGTAGCCATTGAATAGTTAGAACAGTTGTCTGAGAAGCCAGAGTTCAAATCCTGCTGCTCCTACTGATGCTGCTTGTGACCTAGGGCAAGTCACTTCACCCTCCCTTGCCTCAGATATACCAAGTTAAAAGCCCTCTGGAGACAGGAAAATCTCAAATGCACCTGCATCACATCTCGCCTTGAGCCTGGATTTGAAAAGGCAAGTAATTAAATCCAAATTCAGTTTTCCATTACCTCTATGCAGCACTGAGCATTGACGTTTTCCTAAATCCTTTTTTAGGCCACAGAGAATTCAGCCAGCTTCCCAAGGTTGCCAGCTGTCAGTATATTTACTGACAGTCAGTAAAGGAAGAAAAATGACATCTCTAAAATTAATCTAATGTCCTTAAAAATTTCAGGAACAAAGCTCCTGTCTCTTGTGTCTTGGGTTCAAGCTCTGTGATCTTGCAGCACTTGGGTTCAGGGACTAAGTCTCAATGCATAAAGAGATAAATCTCTTTATAGGCAGTCTAACTGAACACAGAATGGTAACAGTAAAACAGTCTGTATTGTCAGTAGAAAAATCTGCCCCACTGATAGCCGAAAATGTTTTCATGAGCTCATGAACTGGCATGCCTGGCAGTTTTCCTGTGGCATATCCACAGCTGCAGGATTCCCAAATCAAATTCAAGGGTTAACTAGTCACATTGAGGGCTCTTTCCAACAGGTATTAACCTATGTAAAGAGGGAATATACTGGCTAAATCCCTGGGTTGCTTTGGCAGGGCAGCTACATTTAGCAGGGTAAGGAAAGCATACAAGTGGATTATATTGAAATTCAAACTCTGCATTTTTAATCTAAACTGTAAGCCACATTGAACTTGCTTTCGGGATAACGTGGGATATAAATGTCATAAATAAATAAATAAATGAGACTTTTTAAATATGTGTGCACTTGTCCACAGGTAATGCAGCTATAAAGTCTGCGGCTGCTTTTGTGCCCTCAGTTTGCTGAAGCTCATTTTCATCTTTGTAAAACCTGAAACATGCCAGCAAAATGTCTATCAATCTAACTCATTACTAGATCTTAACTGCTCTCTCCCCATCCCAAAAACAAACTCTATACATGCAGTCAGTGGAGGAGTGGCCTAATGGTTAGTGCAGCGGGATGTGGACCTGGGGGACCAGGTTCAATTCCCACTGCTGCCCAATGGTCGGCAGTGGGTTAAGATCCTGAGGAACCAGGTTCAATTCTCTCTGTAGCTCAGCATGGCCCTGGGCAAGTCACTTAGCCCTCCGTTGCCCCCAGGTACAATATACTTAGATTGTGAGCCCATCTGGGACAGTGCAAGTACCTGAATAGTTAATTTGTGCTTCAATAGAAGGTGGTATATCAAAAATTGATAGACTTAGTAGTGAAAAATAAAAGTCTTTCCAACCTTAAATATGGTGATCAGCTGAAATCGTTGGACCAGCATTCCCCCCAACAACAGAACATTTCTTGGGGTTATATTGAATTCCAGCCTGTTGGGCTTCTTGAAAATCAGAATTGAGGATTATGGTACCTAACAGGTCAATAGATTTGATCACACCATAAGCATCAAAAAAATAGGGTTCAAATGCAAGGCTTTCTGACCTCACTTGTAGTGATACAGCATATCCACATCTCTCCATCTTCTGAAGAACCAGAGGGAAGCCTACACTATCAGCAGGGGGAGGAATGAGCAATTAATTTAATTGTACACAATGGATACCAACAGTCTAGAACAATAAAGCCATACCCTCTCAACCCCCTAAAATCCCCCAATTAATTCTATGAACCACTTCAGCTGTTCACAGCAACCATTTACCCCTACCAATATACAAATAATTCTATTTAAAATGTTCCTTAAAACGTGCACCTGCAGTTACGTATGTCAGGTACAAGTAACTACAGAATATGTGCCACTTACAAGCGCTTCTGCCCCAAATGCTATCTACTGTATAAGTTCAAGCATAAGTGGCATAGTGCACAATTGTGAAGGGGAGGACATGTGGGAGGAGCTTGTATTTGATAATGTTGTATTTGATAATGTTTACTACTACTACTTGACATTTCTAAAGCGCTACTAGGGTTACGTAGCGCTGTACAATTTAACATAGAAGGACAGTCCCTGCTCAAAGGAGCTTACAATCTAAAGGACAAATGTACAGTCAGTCAAATAGGGGCAGTCTAGATTTCCTGAAAGGTATAAAGGTTAGGTGCCGAAAGCAACATTGAAGAGGTGGGCTTTGAGCAAGGATTTGAAGATGGGTAGGGAGGGGGCTTGGCGTAAGGGCTCAGGAAGTTGATTCCAAGCATAGGGTGAGGCGAGGCAGAATGAGCGGAGCCTGGAGTTGCCGGTGGTGGAGAAGGGTACTGAGAGGAGGAATTTGTCCTGTGAGCGGAGGTTACGGGCGGGAACGTAAGGGGAAATGAGGGTAGAGAGGTAATGAGGGGCTGCAGACTGAGTGCATTTGTAGGTAAGAAGGAGAAGCTTGAACTGTATGCGGTATCTGATTGGAAGCCAGTGAAGTGACCTGAGAAGAGGGGTGATATGAGTATATCGGTTCAGGCGGAATATAAGACGTGCAGCAGAGTTCTGAACAGATTGAAGGGGGGATAGATGGCTAAGTGGGAGGCCAGTAAAGAGTAGGTTGCAGTAGTCAAGGCGAGAGGTAATGAGAGCGTGGACGAGAGTACGGGTGGTGTGCTCAGAGAGGAAAGGGCGAATTTTGCTGATGTTAAAGAGAAAGAAGCGACAGGACTTTACTGTTTACTGGGCACTGCATTTGAAAACCGTTATCATTTTACTGCTAGCAAATCCACAGATCTTGCTTCTTAGGCCTTACCCCTTAGCCCAAACAGTGGTGTAGTAAGGTTGTTTAATGCAGCTTTGGAGATAGGTTTCACAACTAAGGCATTCTACAGATACTTGGTGGTTTAGGTCCATCCACACCAAGGGTAACACTTACTATATAGTTTGCCTAATCCACTGTTTATCTCCAGAAATTAATTCTATCCTACTTGCATCTGTTGTTTTTTTTTTACAGCAAATCATTTCTGACTGAAGTAACTCTCCAGCCTTCTGTTTTGGATCAGGTGCTTTTCCTGTGTCTAGATTGAAAGGATCTCATTTAACTTGTACACCAGTTTGTTACTTTCATATACCTCTAATAGAAGGATATTAATCTAACTTCTGCTTCCCTTAAAATT
The DNA here is from genome assembly GCF_901765095.1 of Microcaecilia unicolor. Lineage (NCBI taxonomy): Eukaryota > Metazoa > Chordata > Amphibia > Gymnophiona > Siphonopidae > Microcaecilia > Microcaecilia unicolor. The sequence continues at coordinate 321,752,543 of NC_044034.1, read as the reverse complement.
GTTCCCAATAATAGGCAAGGAAGTATATTGAATTACACCCACAGAGTAATCTGAACAAGTTCCTAGATATCTTACGATAAACCTATCTGCTTCCTGTATTCCTCAGAACAGGGTATTTATTATTATTTTTTTTTTTTATATTTGTACCCCGCGCTTTCCCACTCATGGCAGGCTCAATGCGGTAAGAGAAAAAAATAGAGTTGGGACTTCACAGCCCTTTTGTTTCCCTTTCATTTCTCTTGAACCACAGCCACAAAAAGCTCCACACTTGAAATTTGGCAAAGCAACACTGTGCCTCTAAAGCTGCGGCTCCCATTACAGCTATTGCCTCTGTCCAGACTGAATGCTTGGTCCAAGGCAAGGTTCTGGTTTCATGTCATAAATGTATGCATATTGAATCCCTCATGAAAGAAGTACAAGAACTAAGAGAGGAGGTGGCAAAAATAAGAAGCATCTGAGACAACCAGAAATTCATCCTGGAGATGCATGTTGAAACATTGGGGATCTCCAGCAAAGGTAGAGAGGATCTTGTGCAGAAAGAGAACAGCTGGACAAAAGTCACCAGATCCTGCAAAATCAATTCCCCAACTCCATCTTCGGTTGGACTGAGGAATCGGAGGCAGAAGAGCTCAAAACATCTCAAGAACAAGAGGAGACGATGATCAATAATCTCAAAGCCGCTGGATCGGTGGCCAACAAGAAACGAAAGGCAGTGGTTGTTGGTGATTCTCTTCTGAGGGGTACTGAGGCTGTAGACCAGACACATTGTCCAGGGAGGTGTGCTGCTCTCTGCCTGGTGCCAGGATTCGAGATGTAGCAGAAACATTGCCTAGATTCATCAAACCTACTGACCACTATCCTATGCTGCTCATCCATGTTGGCACAAATGATACTGCCAGTATTCTACTGAACATATCAAACACAGCTTCATGGCTCTTGGTCAGAGGGTAAAGCACCTAGGTGTGCAGGCGGTGTTCTCATCAATCCTTCCGGTTGAAGGTAAAGGCCAAATGAGAGAAGCTCACATCCTGGAGCTAAATGTGTGGCTGCATGGATGGTGCCAACATGAGCACTTCAGTTTCCTGGACCGTGGGATGATTTTCCAAGAGCAACTGAGCGGTGATGATGTCCATCTTTCAAGGAAGGGACAAAGTGTCTTCAGTAACAGACTGGCTAAAGCACTAAAGAGGGCTTTAAACTAAATTTGCTGGGGATGGGTGAGAAAAGGCCCAAAGTCATAAATAACCCTCAGGAAGGTAGGACATCAAGTACCCTTATAGAAAAGGGAAAAAACAGTCACATCTGATGAGACTTGTATACCAATGCCCACAGTATGGGAAACATATTTCTAGATCTACAGGCTGCAATGATAGAAGCCGACTTGCTTTTAGTGGTGGTCATGGAGATGTGGTTCACAGAGAGCCATGACTGGGATATAGCTATACCTGGCTATAATCTATTCAGGAAGGACAGGGTAGGAAAAAAGGGTGGAGGAGTGGCATTATATGTTAAAAAATATTAAAGTGACAGAACTGCAGGACATATGGGGTAAGGAAGAAGCACTGTGGGTTAAACTGGTGACAGGGAAAAGAAAATATATTTATATTGGTGTAATATATAGGTCACCTTCATAGAAGAAATGGACAGAGACCTAATTGAAGACATCCACAAAATAACTAGGAAAGGGGAAGTATTACTAATAGGCAATTTTAACATGCCAGACGTCGATTGGGGCTTCCCTGCTGCGCGATCGTCTAGAAGCAAAGAGATCTTGGATTCTCTACAGGTAGAATTGTTTCAGCAATGGGTAAAGGAACCTATGTGGGATGGAGCTATCCTAGACCTGGTGCTCATAAACGGGGAGAATGTTTCTGATGTTACGGTGAGAGATCATCCGGCATCTAGCTGGAAAAGCTGTCAGGAATGCAAAGAGGCAAATAGAAGAAAAGATAGCTGATATGGTAAAATTGGGGGACAAGATATTTTTCAGATATATAAGTGACAGGATGAATTGCCATAATAGCATTGTGAGACTCAAAGCTGAGGAGGAGGTATATCTAGAAGCTGAAAAGATAAAGCTGAACTGCTTAACAATTATTTCTGTTCTGTGTTCATGGATGAAAGATCAGGGGTAGGATCGCAGAAAACAAATGCAAATGGGGATGGGTGTATGGAAGATTCTCAAAAGACTGTGTTCATGAGGAGCTGGCTAAACTAAAAGTGGACAAAGCAACGGGGCCTGATGGGATACATCCAAGGGTGCTCAAGGAACTCAGATAGTTTTTGGCAGCTCCGCTGTCTGATATCTTCAATGCTTCCTTAGAGTCTGGAGTGGTCCCAGAGGAATGGATAAGGGCAGATGTGGTCCCTCTGCACAAGAGCGGAAGTAAGGAGGAGGTTGGAAATTATAGCCCTGTCAGTCTGACCTCAGTGGTGAGCAAACGTATGGAAATGCTTCTAAAGTGGAAGATTGTGAGGTTTCTCGAATCAAATGGACTGCAGAACCCGAGGCAGCATGGCTTCTCTAGAGGCAGGTCGTGCCAGATGAATCTGTTTGATTTCTTTGACTGGGTGACCAAACAGTTGGACTTGGGAGGTGCACTAGATGTGGTGTACTTGGATTTTTAGCAAAGTCTTTGACACGGTTCCTCATAGGCTACTGATAAATAAACTGAGTACCCTTAGTATGGGACCTAAAGTGACTAAATGGGTTAAAAATTGGTTAAATGGAAGGAGACAGAGGGTAGTAGTAAATGACGCTTGCTGTGAGGAAAAGGGAGTTATCAGTGGTGTACTGCAGGGGTTGGTCCTCGGGCCGACTCTTTTTAACAACTTTGTGAGTGACGTGGAAGGGCTGTCTAGTAAGGTTTGTCTCTTTGCAGATGATACCAAACTCTGTAATAGGGTGGACATCCTGGAGGATGTGGATAGCATGAGGATGGATCTAGCGAAGCTTGAAGAATGGTCTGATAATTGTCAACTTAGATTTAATGCTAAGAAATGCAGGGTCATTCCCTTGGGTTACAAGAATCCAGGGGAACGGTACAATATAGAACAACGAGACTTGGGGATGATTGTGTCTGATGACCTTAAGGTCTACAAACAGGTAGAAAAAGTGATGGTCAAAGCTAGAAGAATACTTGGCTGCATAAGGAGAGGGATGTCTAGCAGGAAAAAAAGAGGTGATAGTGTTTAAGTGTCTGTTGAGGCCCCATTTAGAGTACTGTGCGCAATTCTGGAGACCTACAGAGATCTACAGAAGGATATAAACAGGATGGAGTCAGTCCAGAGAGCGGCTACGAAATTGGTTAAGTGGTCTCGGTCATAAAACATATAGGGACAGGCTTAGGGACTTCAATATGTATACGCTGGAAGAGAGACGGGAGAGAGGGGATTAATGAGGTGAGCCTTTTTCAAATGAACAAAAACTCTGGAATGAGGGGACATACAATGAAATTAAGAAGAAATAGGCTCGGGAGGAATCTAAGAAAACACTCTTTCACTGAAAGGGTGATGGATGCGTGGAATGGCATCCCGGTGGAGGTCATGGAGACGGGGACTTGACAGAGTTTAAGAAAGTGTGGGACAGGCATGTAGGATCCCTTAGGAAAGAAAGAGTGGTTACTGAGGATGGGCAGACTGGATGGGCCTTTTGGCCCTTATCTGCCATCATATTTCTATGTTTTTATCTCCAAGCTCACCAGCACAGCATGGTTTAAGAAGGAAACCAGAGAAGCAAGATGGTGCCCTAGAGGCACGACGAATTAGTCACTCCTCTACTTGTTCCTACCATGTCCAAGAAACACAGTGGGAGTTTTTTTTCTGGCTGTTCCAGGGGCACTCACCTCAATCCCAAGACTCATCGAGACCAGGCTGGAGGATGTTGTGGAGATACCATCATCTGGGGATCCACTGCAGGCGGTTGGAGTAGAAGTGTCTGCTGAGCAGGGAGTGTTGAGGCATTGATTCCAATAGTTGCTCCTCCCGCATCTGAGACTCCTGCTAGAGCTGCTGTTCACCAACTCAGTGGCCGGGAAGAAGTAGGAAGAGGAAGTAATTCTGGGGGTGGTGGTGAGACAATGCCAGTGGCTGCTCCAACATGGGAAGGTCTGGTTCCTGTGTCAAGAGAGATGGTAGCACAGACCAGTTTAGTCTTTGCACGGGGAAGACCTGTTGTTTTCTCTCTTGAAGAAATTTGAAATACTATTGTTTTATTGGGACAGTCTCTATCTGGTCAGTTGATGATGGATTCTACTAGGATTGTTGTTTTGGAGCAATGTGTGGACTCTCAGGAATCACAAACAGTGTTTGTACAGAACTCTCTCTAGGGTTTGGATAAGAGTTAAAACCTGTGAGCTCCCTGTCTGCTTCATTGCTGAAGGGAGCTACTAATTTATAATCTAAAATGGAAAATTTGGAAAACTCTGTTTGGAGAAGGAATCTGCATTTAAACAATTTTCCTAAAATTCCTGGTATCTCCCCTGAAGAAATGTTTATAAGATGTATTAATGGTGCCATCTCAGTCATTGCCTCCAGTAGCCAGAGTTTTTTTTTAATCTACTTTCTTTTAAAAAGAAAGAAGGTAGAGGTGGAGTGGACCATTTATCTCCTATTTCTCAAGATAGTTTGGACTTAACTTTTTTGGAATCATCGAAAGAAGGGGTAGCTATTCCTTCTACCCTCTTAGTTACAATGACTTTGGACTATTGGCTTCTGAAACTGTATTTTAAGTACCATCTTTCAATTTTTGGCTCTTTGAAGGTACAAATATTTCCTGATATTGCTAAAGCTAAACACAAAAAAAGTAGGAGACAATTCCTGTTAATGCATCCCAGAGCCAAACTCTGGAAGGCTTATTTTTTTCTAAAATTTCCTTGCAAATGTATTGTGAAGTATCAATCTCAAGCCTATGTTTTCCTTGATCTGTCTCAATTAACTGTTTTTGAATAACAAGGTCATGGCCACTGGTCTGCTCCCATAACTGGGCCACAGGACCCTTAACTGTGATTTGTATCAGCTGTCTCACTAAGAAGTAATGATAAGTTTGGCCTCTAGGGTTTATTTCCATAGCTAATTTCTTTTTTTATGATCTTGTCTCCCTCAATGTCAGGACTATTTTGGATATGAAGTATTGTATTTGTTACTTTTTTTCTTTTTTCTATTCTTATACTTACATGCTTGACCAAATGTCTATATAAGTTATTGCTTGGGTTTATGTTAAAACCTTAATAAAGAAAAAGTAAAAAAAAAAAAAGAATAAAAGAAACCAAAGACAATTCCATAGACTTTTCCATCACGCTCACCCTTAAATCTCCATTTCTGTAAAATTCAGTCTTAGCCACTTTCTCTGCAACCATTCATAGACTGTTGCTGTATATTCTTCAACCCCCCTCCTAAAATTCTCCATTGACTTACTTAGCATGACAAAAAAATCAACCAAACTAAGACAAACAAAATGATCGCTGCTTATTAAAAAAATTAAAATGGGGGAGGGGGGGGGGGGGTTAACTCCAGAGGATCTTATCAGTTAGTGCCAGAGGACTAAGGTACACATTCAAAAGACTAAGTGAGAGCAAGAACTGTCTAAGGATGAGCTGCTCCAGAGTTCAGTGGGTTGGCTGCTGGCCAACCAGAACCTGACCAAAAGTTTCTGACATGGCCTTAAACTTGGCAACACTTGCAAAAGCTCATGAAATTTTCAAGGGAAGCTTTCCCATATGAAGACAGAATGTTTATATCATTGAGCCACTGACCACTCATCTCCTGCTCACAGAGTGTGTGGGTACCACTTGGGAAAATATTGGGTTGAATAAAGAAATACATTTTGAGCTCACCCAATGACTGTTTGTCTCTCTTCTCTCACTCTCCATGGACACTAACATTTCAAACGAACCTTCTGATTCTAGTGAGACCCAATAACAAAGTCTCATTAGACCTCCCTGGGGGGAAGATGTGCTTAGTCACCCTATTAACCCCAAGTATCACAGGGCTTCTTTTGTTCTCTGCAGGCAGTGCCAAAGTTGCAGACAGAGCCTAGAAAGTAGAACTTCTTTCTTCATAGCTCATTTAACTTTGTATACAATATGTGGAGTTTTCTCAGGAACGTCTAGTTAAAGTTCCTGTTGAAGATTATCTTTCATCCCAATTTTTGACCTCTTGTTACAATATCTTGGAGCAGAGAACTGGTCTTTTCAATGAGGGAATGGCTCACCTTATAAAAACTTTCAAGTATGCAACTATATGTCCTTATAAAATAGGCATCTGCTTGATCTCTGAACTTAGGTGACCTGTTATATAAAATTACTCGCTGTATTTGCTCTCTAAAACTCAAAAAGTGTTTATTACTATTACCAATATTCAGCCATTGGAAAATCACAAGTAGGCTGGTTCATTATTATTATTATTATTACATTTGTACCCTGCGCTTTCCCACACAATGCAGGCTCAATGCGGCTTACATAGTAATTTGAAATACAAAGTTAGTAGAATTTTAATAAAACAGTAGTAAAACAATGTAAAGTTGGGCTTAGTAGTGTATGATAAGTTGAGCTAGATAATATATAACTAGGATAAAAGAGGGTAGAGAGGATAGGATAATGTAATTTGGGAGAAAGGGTAAGGGCTGGCTCCTCCCACGACCAAAGGGCTGTTCACTCATCTCATAAAAATAAAGAATCTTCTTAACTTAGGGCCCCTTTTAAAAAGGCACGCTAGTGTTTTTAGCTTGTGCTAATAATAAGCGCATGCTAAATGCTAGAGATGCCCATATAGTCCTATAGGTGTCTCTAGTGCATGCTAAAATGCTACTGTGCCTTTGTAAAAGGTACTCCTCTTCCAAACTGCACAGCATCTTCTCCATTCAATAGGGCTTACTTTTCACTCTAAAAAGATTTCGCTCTGTGCTGCTTCAAGGTAAGCTGGTTATGTATTGTAATTTTATTAAGACTTCATTCACATAATAGCCCACTACTCTCAAACCTACTTTACCCTACTGCTGATATATGAACGTTTCTATCAACAACTCTTCCGTTTCGGCCTGATGTTGACAATGTCCTCTTCTTGTCCACTAATAATTCAGAAGAAAACTGGTGACCCACCACCGACAGGCAAATCATCACTCATGAAAGTTAATCAGCTACAAAGTTCTTGGTTAAAAACTTTAATTATTAAACTAATTATAAGAAGATAATACATTACAGGCAAAAGGCACCCCAACAAAATTTTCAAGTATAGTCTCTGTTCTTAGGTTTTCAATACTCTACCTTATTTTTTTCTTCAGTTTGTCATTTGGAAAGGGCAGGCAGACAATCAGGGATAAGTGAACTTGCAGACCTAATGAGGCCTTAAAGATTGCCAACAAACAGACTTGTGAACAGTAGTGTCAATTGTCAAGACTTCAGGCTGGCTACTGCTCCTTTGCATGTTAAAAGCAAAATAACTTTGGGAAATCACGAATATCAGCTGGCTAGAATGAATCAGGTGCATCAGGGGGTCCTTTTACTAAATCACAGTAAAAAGTGGCCCGCTGTAGTGTGGGTGCATGTTTTTGGCATGCGCTGGGCCATTTTTTTACCACGACTGGGGAAAAAGACTTTTTTCAATGGGGGCAATAAATAGATGTGTGCTAGAATTAAAGGTAGTGCGTGGCTATTTATTGATCCCTTACCACCACCCATTGACCTAGTAGTAAGGGCTCTTGCATGACACACATGGCACTCATACAGCATATGCCAATGAGGTCATGCTGCCGATTACCACCGGGAATGTCCCCCACAGTAGAAAATAGAAAAATATTTTCTACCACCAGGAACAGGCAACACCAACTTTGAAATTGCTGCCGGGTGGGTGTGCTAACTGGGTGGTAGTGTCGATTTGTTGAATGCTACAAGTGTGGGAGCCCTACTGCCACTTTATTTATTTATTTAGATTTTGCTCACACCTTTTTCAGTAGTAGCTCAAGGCAGGGGCGTAGCCAGACTGCGGCCGGGGGGGGGGGGGGGGGGGGGGAGCCCAGAGCCTGAGGTGAGGGGCATATTTTAGCCCCCCCCCGGCGCTGCCGCCCCCCATTGCCGCCGACACCGCCCACCTGCCAGCCAGCCAGCCATTGTTGACTCCCCTCCCTGAGGACCCGCTCGATCCCCCCCTGCCGACGACCCCGCTCGACCCCCCCCCCTCCCGCCGTCAACCCGCCTACCTTTGCTGGCGGGGGACCACAACCCCCTTCCAGCTGAGGTCCTCCTTGCAAAAGGCTTCCTATTCCTTCTGTTTCTGACGTCCTGCACATTGTAGCAAGGCTTCGTTCTGTGAGTCTGACGTCCTGCACGTACAACGTGCAGGAAGTCAGAAACAGAAGGAATAGGAAGCCTTTTGCGAGGAGGACCTCGGCTGGCAGGGGGTTGGGGTCCCCAATCACCAGCAAAGGTAGGCAGGTTGGCAGTGGGAGTCAAGCAGGACGTCAGCAGAGGGGTCCAGGGCCCAATTTACGGGGGCCCAGGCCCCCCAGGCCCCACATAGCTATGCCACTGGCTCAAGGTGAGTTACATTCAGGACATTCAGGTACTCTGGATATTTCTCTGTCGAGGAGGGCTACAATCTAAGTTTGTACCTGAGGCAATGGAGGGTTAGGTGACTTGCCCAAGATCACAAGAAGCAGCAGTGGGATTTGAACTGGTCGCCTCTGGATTGCAAGACCGGTGCTCTAACCACTAGGCCACTCCTCCACTCCTTTGTAAAGGGTCCCCAAATAAGGATGGGAAAAATTAACTGAATGAAACCTTTTGTTTCTTTAACAGGACATTACTTCCTGTTAGCTTAGCTGTGGCCTCTTGTGCCCATGAAGTTGATTAAAGGCCCATATCATCTTTAAATTCTTATTTCATACTGAGGGCCCCATTTACTAAGTCGTGCTAGAGGTGCATTAGTGCTTTTAGCGTGCGCTAACCATTAGCACGCGCTAACTGTGTAGGCACCCACAATATTCCTATGGGTGCCTACACAGTTAGTGCACACTAATTTTGTGCACGCACTAAAAACGTTAGCGCACCTTAGTAAACAGAGCTCTGAGTCTAGATTTATAGCACTATGGAATGAGCTAGTTCTATGTCATTAACATTAAAGAATTTTAGGGGTCCTTTTACTAAGCTGCGGTAAAAAGTGGCCTGCGGTAGTGCGAGCGCATCTTTTAGGGGCGCACTTGGCCATTTTTCAACACATCTACGAAAAATGGCCTTTTTTTTAAGGGGTCATAAAACAGACGTGTGCCAAAGTTGAAACCAGCGCGTGTCTGTTTTCGGCCTGAGACCTTACTGCCACCCATTGACCTAGCGGTAAAGTCTCGTGTGCTACCTGTGTGGTAAGCATTCAGCACATGCCAACTGCTGTTTACTGCCGGGTAAACAGCCAGCAGTAGAAAATAGAAAATTATTTTCTACCGCGGGACTTGGCACGTGCCAAATTCAGAATTACCGCCCAGCTCACGCACTAGCTGGGCAGTACTGCTGATTTGGCGTGCGCTGTATGTGCATAGGCCCTTATGCAGTTTAGTAAAAGGGCCCCTTAGTTACTAGTTATGGAGGGCGTTGTTCGTGATATCCTTTTATCATAATTTTTAAATGGGAAAGCATGACGTACAGCTGAGTGGGAAAGCAAGTACATCCAACGAAAACAGCATAAAACTTTAGATAAACAGTAATTATGAATCAGTTCTGTCCGGGCTTCCTACATAATCGTTCTCAACTCTTCTATTAGAAGCCATGGCCTTTACCTCTGAAATAGTTTGCAACTTTCAAAACACTTCTGGATTGGCAAGGACACTGTAGACATAAATCTTAAAGGTTTCAGCTGGCTGACTGGATTCCAGAATAAATAAAAAAAAAAAGTTCCATCTCTGGAATCTGAACAATATTATATAAACAATGACTTTAATTAATTGCTCCTTTCCTGGCCTCACCTCTCCTTTAAAAAAAAAAAAACTATTTACAAATATGAACATCTCAAATCAGGTTTGTGACATTATAAAAGACCTGCAGGACTAGCCAAAGACAGAGTATACTGGTTAAGACTGGCAAAACATTGAAAACAAAAAAACACTAAGGAAGGGAAAAAATGTCAGTCTCAGAAAGACAGTAGGGGAGAGGGGAGAGGGGAGAGGGGAGAGGGGAGGGGGAAGAATCATACTCCATTTAATAGCCCAAACCAAACATATTCTTTTTAACTTGAGATAAAAACATGAATCTGCCAGTCCACGACTGGCCCTTCTTAGAAAAGCCTGCCATAATCCATATGTGTTTTAATGGTGAGAAGAGACCACCTTCTCTTTTGGCTTTTCACATATCATTACAATTCATATTCAAGTCAAATTTCAGCACATACATAGATACAAAATGTATGGATCTTGCATTTATCTGAAAAAACCTTGTCATATAAGGTATTATGCCAGCCCTTTAAAACAATTTTTTTTCATATGTATCAAAATTAAGGCTACATTTCAATTGAACATTTTAATTGCAATTAATCACATGATTAAAGGTTGGGCTTAGCCAGAAGTCCATTGGGGGGGGGGGGTACATTTCCTCTCCTCCCCACCACATTAAGGGCCCTGTTTACTAAGCTGCACTAGAGATGCATGAGTGTTTTTGCGCACACTAGGCATTAGCATGCACTAACTATGTAAATGCCCATAATATTCCTATGGTCATCTACACAGTTAGCGCGCACTAATTTTTAGCATGTGCTAAAAACGCTAATGCACCTTAGTAACCAGGGCCCTTGGTATCATATCTTTGCTGGTGGAGATGCCAAAGCCCTGCCAGTAGAAGAAATCGAGTGCCAAAGTCACCCTTTTCCTCCTTGTACAGCCTCAGAAGCGAGGAAGTTAGAGGGGTGCCTCCAGCTGCCGATGACAGCACTTTCGAAGCATGCTCAGTTCATACATGAACTGAGTATGCTTGAGGAGTGCAAGCGTCGGTGGCTGGAGGCACCCCATTGACTTCCGTGCAGGAGGCAATGGTGCTGGGGCCCGCTTGATAACAGTGATCATAATATGATCAGGTTTGATATCGGCTTTGGAGTAAGTACACACAGGAAATCCAATACGTTAGCTTATAACTTTCAAAAAGTAGACTATGATAAAATGAGAAGAATGGTGAAAAAAAAACCTTAGAGGAGCAGCTATGAAGGTCAAAAATTTACATCGGTTGTGGATGCTGTTCAAAAATACTATCCTGGAATCCCAGGTCAAATATATGCCATGTATTAGAAAAGGAGGAAAGAAGGCCAAATGACAGCCGAGATGGTTAAAAAGTAAGGTGAAGGAAGCTATTAGAGCTAAAAGAAAATCCTTCAGAAAATAGAAGGATCCGACTGAAAATAATAAGAAACAGAATAAGGAATGGCAAGTCAAATGCAAAGCTCTGATAGGGAATGCAAAGAAGGATTTTGAAAAAAAGATTTAATTGGAGGCAAAAACACATAGTAAAATTCTTTTTAAGTATATTAAAAGCAAGAAGCCGGCAAAAGAATCAGTTGTACCGCTAAATGACAGAGGGGTAAAAGGGGCACTCAGGGAAGACAAAGCCAGAGTGGAGAGATTAAATGAATTCTTTGCTTCAGTCTTCACCGAGGAAGATTTGGGAGAGATACCAGTGCCAGAAATGGTATTCAAAGCTGATGACTCAGAGAAACTGAATGAAATCTCTATAAATCTGGAAGATATAATGGTGCAATTTGACAAATTGAAGAGTAGCAAATCTCCTGGACCAGATGGTATTCATCCCAGAGTACTGATAGAATCAAGAGGGCGGGACACAGGGAGGAAAGCCCCGAAGGGAGGCGAATCCTATCTGCCGCTGCTGGCTGCGCTTTCAGTCATGGAGCGAGGTGACAGGTGAGGCGCTGTGATGATTTCAACGCAGGGGGCCCGGCCTGGTGGCGGACGGTCGATGGAGCCGAGGGTGGATAAGATCTGGGACTGTGATGACGGGCTCCCCTTGGAGGCTCGGGCCTGGGGAATTTTGTCCCCCCTGCCCCCCCTCTCAGTGGCCCTGATTAAATGTCATCTGCCATTTGGATGCCCAGTCTCATAAGGACCTCTTGTAATTTTTCACAATCCTCTTGAGATTTAACAACTTTGAATAACTTTGTGTCATCAGCAAATTTAATTACCTCGCTAGTTATTCCCATCTCTAGATCATTTATAAATATGTTTAAAAGCAGCGGTCCCAGCACAGACCCCTGGAGAACCCCACTATCTACTGTTCTCCTTTGAGAATACTGACCATTTAACCTTACTCTCTGTTTTCTATCTTTTAACCAGTTTTCAATCCACATAGAACACTAGCTCCTATCCCATGACTCTCCAGTTTCCTCTGGAATCTTTCATGAAGGCCCGAAGGGAGGCAAATCCGATCTGCCGCTGCTGGCTGAGCTTTCAGTCACGGAGCGAGGTGACAGGTGAGGTGCTGTGATGATTTCAATGCAGGTAGCCCGGCCCGGTGCCCGATGGAGGGGGTGGGTGGGGGGGGGGGGGGGGGGGGTGTGGCGACGATGATGACCTCGGGGGTGGGGCCCCGGTAGCGACCTTGCCCCGGGCTCGGCCCAGTCTCTCGGCGGCCCTGCTTTTAATGTGAGCAAGTGCAAAGTGATGCATGTGGGAAAGAGGAACCTGAACTATAGCTACGTAATGCAAGGTTCCACCTTAGGAGTCATGGACCAGAAAAGGGATCTAGGTGTAATTGTTGATGATACATTACTACTACTACTACTACTACTACTATTTAGCACTTCTATAGCGCTACAAGGTGTACGCAGCGCTGCACAAACATAGAAGAAAGACAGTCCCTGCTCAAAGAGCTTACAATCTAATAGACAAAAAATAAAGTAAGCAAATCAAATCAATTAATGTGTACGGGAAGGAAGAGAGGAGGGTAGATGGAGGCGAGTGGTTACAAGTGGTTACGAGTCAAAACCAATGTTAAAGAGGTGGGCTTTCAGTCTAGATTTAAAGGTGGCCAAGAATGGGGCAAGACGTATGGGCTCAGGAAGTTTATTCCAGGCATAGGGTGCAGCGAGACAGAAGGCGCGAAGTCTGGAGTTGGCAGTAGTGGAGAAGGGAACAGATAAGAAGGATTTATCCATGGAGCGGAGTGCACGGGAAGGACGAGTGTGGAGAGATACTGGGGAGCAGCAGAGTGAGTACATTTATAGGTTAGTAGAAGAAGTTTGAACAGGATGCGAAAACGGATAGGGAGCCAGTGAAGCGACATGAGGAGAGGGGTAGTATGAGTAAATGAGAATTGAAACCCTCTGCTCAGTGTGTGGCAGCAGCTATGAAGCAAATAAAATGTTAGGTATTATTTGGAAAGGAATGGAAAATAAAAATGAGGACGTTATAATGCCTTTGTATTCCTCCATGGTGTGACTGCACATCGAATATTGTGTGCAGTTCTGGTCACATCTCAAAAAAGATATAGTGGAATTAGAAAAGGTACAGAGGGGCGACAAAAATGATAAAGGGGATGGGATGACCTCTCTATGAGGAAAGGCTAAAGCGGCTAGGGCTCTTGAGCTTGGCTGAGGGGAGATATGATAGAGGTCTATAAAATAATGCCTGGAGTGGAACGGGTAGACGTGAATCACTTGTTTACTCTTTCCAAAAATAGTAGGACTAGGGGACATGCAATAAAGCTACAAAGTAATAAATTTAAAACAAATCGAAGAAAATATTTATTCACTCAATGTGTAATTAAACTCTGGAATTCTTTGCCAGAGAATGTAGTAAAAGCAGTTAGGTTAGCGGGGTTTAAAAAAAGGTTTTGATAGCTTCCTAAAAAAAAAGTCCATAAGCTAGTATTAAAATGGACTTGGGGAAAATCCACTGCTTATTTGTAGGATAAGCAGCATAAAATGTATTGTACTGTTTTGGGATCTTGCCAGGTACTTGTAACATGGATTGGCCACTGTTGGAAACAGGATGCTGGACTTGATGGACCTTCGGTCTGTCCCAGTAAGGCAGTACTTTGTACTTATGTACTTATCCCCTATCCTCTCTTTTGTCTCCTCTCCCCTAATACCAGGTTGTTTTTCCTGTCCTCACTTGATCCCCAGAAACCTTCCTCTCACCATCAATAAGCTCTCCTTCCACTGTGTTCCCTCTCTCTTCTGCCCTAGTCAGGCGCTGTCTGCCTCCCCCTGATCTACTACACGTTCATGCCCAGATGATCAAATTCCCCATGCTGTTCTGAACAGCGCTGAAAATTTAGCGCCAGAACAGTACAGGGAATTAAAGCCCTCATGATCAAAACTAACAGCATGCAAATTTATATGCGCTATTAGCTTTCATCATCCTGTGGGAGAATTGTGCCGATTGTGCCTGGGCATGCGCCCAAGGCACAAACCTCCTGCAGGAGTTGTTTGACAGGTCCAGGCTTTTAAAAAAAAGCCTGAACCTGTCAAACAGGGCTAGAGGACCCCCCATCCCACCGCGGACAAGAGGGGCTGGAAGTCTGGTGGACCTCCAGCCTCCCAACCCTCACTCCTCGAACGGAACAAATCCCAACCCCTCAGAAGGAAACCTGACCCCCCCAGACAGAGAGGGCTCAAGATCTCCAGCTCCCCCTGGTGATCTAGCGCCCCAACCCCCCTCCCCATATACCTCAAAATGACAGAGGAGGGAGTAGCATTCCCTCTTTCCAGCGCCGCCTCCAAAATGGCAGCATCCTGCCCTCCTGCTCCCTGCACCTTGGGATGCACAGGGCAGGGCTTCCCTACCTTATAAGGGAGAAACTCCCTTATATGGTAGGGATGCACGGGGCGAGGCAGGGCAGGGTGTTGCCATTTTGGAGGCAGTGCTGGAAGGAGAAGGGAGTAGTAGTCCTCCTTCATTTCAAGGTACTCGGGGGGGGGGGGGGATCCAGTTTGCTTTTGGGGGGGGGGGGGGGTCAGGGGCACTAGATTGCCAGGGGGTGTCAGGTCCTGTGTCAGGGGTGGTGTGGGTCCTCTCTCTGGGGTGGGATGGGGAGGTCTGCTAGCATGCTGGACATGGCTCTCCATTCCTCCCCAATGCTCTGGAAATCCTAACACCAGCTCAGAGCTGGCGTAGGACCTTTGTTTGGCGTGTTGCTTGCCTGTTTCAGGGCCACCGAGTGAGTGAGCCCGGCCCGGGGCAGGGCCGTGCCACTGCTGCTGCCGCTGGGCCCGGGCTGCCGCTCTCCACCACAATCGTCGCCACTGCCGCACTCCTGGATCGCTGCCGCAGCTGCAATGTAAACACCTTGGCTGGTGCTGAGGCCCTGCCCATAGAAGATGTATTTCTCCAGCGCTGCTCTTCACTTTGCTGATTGCCTGTCCCTGCGGCTGCTTTGTTTCTCATCGCATGCTTGGTTTCAAAACCCAGCGTGCGCTGATAGGAAAAGCAGCCGCTTGGCATTGGCAAGCAATGGGCAAAGTGAAGAGCAGCACTGGAGGAAGACTTGCAGTGTCTGCTCCTCCAGGTCCTCCCCTGCCCCGGAGTTTTCTCTCTTCTGCTCCTGTCGGGGGACGTTATCACCTGGGTCCAGTCAGGAGCAGGAGAGAGACCCCGGCACCATGCCCCCCTTGGGGACCTAGGGAATTTTGCCCCTCTTGCCCCCCTCTCAGCAGCCCTGCCCTGTTTTGCATGCATTTGCATGCTCATTGCATTCAGAGATGGCAAAGTGCATTGTTACACGTGCTTGCCAGCTCTGATCATCGGGCAGGAGCAAACGTGGGCACTAGTACAGCACTATTGGCCTCTAGCGCCCGCGTTTGCTTTTATCTGCCTGTCAGATTGGCCTTCATGTCTTTGCCACTTTATGGGGCCTGTAGGAGGAGCTTCAGCTTTCTGAGCTGCAAGGGGCCAGTTGTGCAGTATTAGCTGCAAGAGCTATAGGATGCTGTGCCACTAGAAGAGATCCCTTTGCACCCTCCACCCAGTGTACCTTTTTAAAAGCAAGTCTTTGAAGAGCAGTGGCAGCTGTACTCAAAGGTTGCCTGAGGCCTGCATCAGGCCTTTCCCGCTGATCCACTATCCCTTCTGAGGATTTGTGTTTAAAAAGGTACACACAAGATGTGTGTGTGGAGGACGGAGGGAGGGAGAGGGGGAGAAGAAAGCGATGCTGGACCATGCACAATTGTGATTAATAATTAATGCATTAACCTCAATTAACATGCAACCCTAATCAAAATGTTGACCTCTTTATGGTTTTGGGTTTTTTCCCCATTTTATTCCTTAGTTCCTCTGCTGTTGCCACTCAGGTTTCTTTCCTCAGTAGTGCCTGTTCTCTCAAGGTTTACTGTGACTTTTGATGACATCTGATATTTTGGCCACTGTTATACTTGTAAATGTTTTATTTATTCAGCTGTGCTTTGTTGCTAAACTAAACAGAACCATCCTGGGGGCAGCACAAGGTCAGGTAACATGTCTCCGTGGTTTAAAAAAATGGAAAGCAAGAAAATCAAGAGGCAAGTAGGGTACCTCAGGACACTATATAATCAACCAATCTGTGAGGGAAGATTACAGTAAACTCCCATTATTTTAGATTAAGATACGACTAGGGTAGCTCAAGGGCCAGAGCTTAATTTCTGGGGGAATGGCTTGGAACGCAATTCCACTACATCTTTTCAGATCCTCTCCTCCAGGGCGCCTGCAGAGCCACACCACTGCTGTATCACTGGACTCCCCAGTACATGCTCCTTTTCTCCTGTTGCACTTGCTGCCAGATCTGTCTACCTGCTTCCCAGCTTCACTTACTTTTTGTCTGTAAATTAAGCCCTGTCAGAACCAAAAGCTGAGTCATCCTTAACTCAGTTTTTAGACTACGGGAGATGGGGTGTGATTGCTCAGCACCGACATCTTGTGGCTATATTCAGAGCCCATTATGGCAGGGTTTTGGAAACAGCCCTTATGCATAGTGCTGCCTGTAGCGCAGCACTGAAAATATGGATTTTTTTTTTAAACAGCATGGTTGGCATTTTTTAAAAAGCCAATCGTTGTGTGAACTGGAAGTAAACCATTAATATGATTTTCTTCTACCTCACTACAGCCAGCTTGATGAATTTAAGTAAACTGGGAGGAGTGAAAGGGAAATGGGACTTGATATACCACTTTTGTGGTTTTTGCAACTACATTCAAAGCGGTTTACATAGCATATACAGGTTCTTATTTGTACCTGGGGCAATGGAGGGTTAAGTGACTTGCCCAGAGTCACAAGGAGGTGGGGGTGCTGCTGTGAATTGTTGTTAGTGTCTAGGATGGCAATTCTATAATTGTGGACTTACTTTTAAGACTGAAGCGCTTATTTGTAGCTTATTCTAAGAAAAGCATGCAGCCTACTTTTCATTATTTTTATTTTTTTTTGTTACATTTGTACCCCGCGCTTTCCCACTCATGGCAGGCTCAATGCGGCTTACATGGAGCAATGGAGGGTTAAGTGACTTGCCCAGAATCACAAGGAGCTGCCTGTGCCTGAAGTGGGAATTGAACTCAGTTCCTCAGGACCAAAGTCCACCACTAGGCCACTCCTCCACTTATAGAGCACTAGCGTAGCAGGGCAGATATGCAACCACTTACCCCAGTCTGAGAGTTGGGTTTGTGCCTAAATTGCCAGAAAAGTGAGTAGATTATAGTATTCTGTAATTTACAAGTGTAGCCATGCACCCTGGCCATGTGCATGCCCAACTTCAAACTAGGTGCCAGTTTAAAGAATAGCACACACCTGGAACCTTGGCATTTATATGCTTTCTTGAACGTAAAAATTGGCACCTCTGTTTAGAATTACCCTCTACTGATGTATGTTCAAATTCCAGGACCCAAGAAAACATTTTGCAGATGGCTTACCCTTCAAAGTGGAAAGCCAAGGAGCAATGTTCCCTTGAAGTTGTGACGGAGTCCTCCAGCCGCATTCCTACCACTGGGAGGTGATGCATCAATATTGTGTTTTCAATCACTAGGGCAGTGGTACCCAAACCTGGTCCTGGAGGCACCCCATATTTGCATGCAAATCTCTCATAAATATTCATTGTGGATATCCTGAAAACCTGATTGGCCAGGGTGCCTCTAGGGCCAGGTTTGGGAACCACTGCACCAGGGACAGGCAGGTCCTCTGGAATCATGCAGAACTTGCCTGTCCCTCACTATTAAAAGTGCTGATATTGGAACAGGCATGGGCAGGATGAAAATTAATAGCGATACCCCACATGCTGGAACACTCTATGATTTGTTGTGCTCTGAATGACTACTAACAAAAAGTTTACTACATTTGTGTGATACACGTGATAAAACCTACTGGATTGCACGACTCCTGATGCAGGCATCAGTGCCAAAACACAGCCATGTCAAGTCCTATTCCTTTAGCCATGGATAGTTGTAGTTGAGCAAGACTATCTTACAGATATTTATTCTGTTGGCACTACTAAAAAGATAAGGCTGTTTGATTTTGATTTTCTTTTTTGTATGTATGTTTCTTACTACTCTGGCTCTCTATTGTAACAGTACCACTCCGGCAGGAATGTTGGTAGACTCCCCTTGCACAGCTTAGAGGGAACATAGCCTAGGAGTCCTCAAAGAATAGAGAAAGAGAGAGGCAGTCTACTGTTCTCAGATCATCCAAGCCTTTCCAGAAACTCACTTCCGTGCGTTTCTGACCCCGGAGGGCCAAACCTCACGCTGGAGCTGCTACAGCAGGGCCAGTGTCCCATGGCCATCCTTGAGCTGCAATAGTAAGAGTGCCAGGGTGAGTTCTGTAAGCAGATGCATGTTTTACAGACTCCATTCCTACCTGGTCATTCTGTTATCAAGGAAACCCATACAGGGGCAACCCAGGGGCCATGCTCACAACCCCCTGCTATTACTTAATCTGAAAGGTACTGCCCCCTTCTGGAGTTCCAAGGGAGGAACATTGGGCCCCTTCATGCTTACACCCTCTGTGTTATGGGGCCAGTTTGGGTGGAATTAAGCTAGTACTATACACACAATAGATTGATAAATGTAAAGCATGAATACAACACAGACAGCTGAACAGTGAATTTAAGGAAGGACATTAAAAAAAACAAAAAAAGAGCACATGTATCACCATAATAAAAGTACCTTTTATTCAGAAAAGTGTAAAAATGAAAGAAAAAATTAAATAAACAAAATTAGATCTAAGCATTAAAAAAAAAGTCAGTAATAGAGTTCAAAAATAGACAGGGTGATTATCTGTAGATTTGAGCTGGTACTGTTGCTTTAAAGGTTGAAATGGTGATTGCAAGCCTTTTGTATTAACACATCTTGGTCAAGACTGATTCTGGAAACTTCTATACCAGCACTGAAGTCATAAACAGCAAGGCCTCATCCTGCAACACCTACACCAATTGGATTAAAGTTGTTGTGATGTCACTGGCAATGTCATCACAAGTGTTCAACACACAATAAAAATTTATAAAGTGAGTGTTAGGGCAAGAGCTCAGCTGCTCAACAGCCAGATTTTGCTCATGGTGGTGTGAAGAATTCACTTCCAAAGTTCTTGCAAACCATGTACAAGATACTAAATAATGTAAATACAAAAACCTGTGTGCACAAATCCCCTCCTCCACTTTTTGGACATGTGTCCATACAGTTTTCGTGCAATCCTTGATGGCTACAAAATAGGTCTGGTTTTCAGGATAACCCTAATGAATATGCACAATATATTTGTGTACAAGTGAGACAGTGCATTGAATTGTATCTCATGCAATTCATGGTGGATATCCTATAAATCTTACCAGTTGGCGGACAAGGGCTGCAGTATGACACACCTGCTTTAACATGTCAGTCTGGCAGATCCGGGGGGGGGTTATATTTGCAGTAAGAAGGAGGGGGCCCTTTGTGTGTTCTCCTGTTCCCAATTGCAGAAACAAGGCATACTGATCTAGCAATGTCTATATTTCCATGGCACCCCCACCTAGGAACCTGGAATCCAGAGCAGCCTTGCTTGAACATAGGGCAGGATTAACTCTTTTGTGGCCCCCAGGCAAACAAATATACTGGGTCCCCCACCATAATGTAAATACACGGACTTATAATCAACAGTTAGCCTAGTGGTTAGTGCAGTGGACTTTGATCCTGGGGAACTGGGTTCAATTGCTACTTCAGCTCCTTGTGACCTTGGCCAAGTCACTTAACCCTCCATTGCCCCAGGTACAAAAAATAAAAAACAGATTGTGAGCCCTCTAGGGACAGAGAAAGTACCTGCATATAATGTGTACAGTGCTGCATACGTCTAGTAGTACTATAGAAATGATTAATAGTAGTTAGCCTCCCCACCGAATAATCCCATCACCTCCTTCATTGCCCCACTGCCTTTGGCACTATCAAAAAAAACCAGGAAAAATGCTACAAAGTCTTTTTTTCAAAACTATTTTTGAGAAGAGTGCCCTCAGAGATATCCACTTTCTGTAACGGTTAATAATAACCTCTGCCTAGTGGTTTAGCACTTCATTCATGGGGCTATTTTTCATTTAACACCATGCTTCATGCTATTTTATTCCAATATCGGTGACAGCTTTAACCAGAGTCCCTGAGGAAAGCAGTTTGAAACCCGCCGCGTCGGGCGATTTCAGGGGAGATCAGTCCTTAGCTACGGCATCTTAGGAGCCCTGAGTGTCCAAACAAGGAGGACGCAGGCTCAACAGATAAGTCTTTTGTAATTTCAATGAAGTGACAGCTGGCCATTGTTTGTGAAGGGTTTGTGAAGGTGTATAAGTGTGCGCTTTACATTTGATCACATAATCACAAGTGACACAAATAGCACAAAGCATGGTGTTAAATGAAGAGTAGCCCGATGAATGAAGTGCTATACCACTAGGCAGAGGTTATTATTAACCGTTACAGAAAGTGGATATCTCTGAGGGCACTCTTCTCAAAAACAGTTTAAAAAAAAAAGACTTTGTAGCATTTTTCCTGTTTTTTTTTTATCACTATTGGGATTATTTGTGTTTGATATTCTGGGTGGACCACTGCCTTTGGCGGCATCATCATCTTCACCATTCCTCCTCCCTTGCTCCGATCCCCTCCAGCTGGCAGGAGTTGGCAAACAAGGCTTCCTACCTGCAGCTGCTCCTTCCTTTGCAGGTGAGGCCAGTGGGGCAGAGGAAGAAGCAGCAGGTAAAAAGTGCTGACTGCCAATTCTTCCTTCTGACCAGAGGACGATAGACAAGCGATGAGGAGGACAAACACACATCTGCAGTAGCACTGGCCTAGCTCTTTCTGCTGCATACCAGGGTAAAAATATGGCTTTGGATTCACTGAAGGGCCCCCCTTCCCCTAAACATTTGTGCCTGGTTTGCCTATGCCTTAATCTGGCCCTGACTGAATGCTACTGCACCAATATGGTTGATCCATTGACTTCAACAGCAGGGGCTTAGTATCTTTACAAATATCCCCTTCCTGATGTCTTGACCAGGTGGTGGTAGTTTGGGTTGGGGGGGGGGGGGTTCAGGAGGGAAAATTAGGAGAACAGCCAGCCATCTGTAGGAATAATGCCACTCCATAATGGAAATAAATTCCAAATGTATTTCACTATACATCTTATGGACACCCAAAACAGCAGCAGCAGTGATCTGTCTGATTCTATTTAGGGACCTACACAGGATGAAAATTATTTACAAAAATAAAAACAGCAAGAAGTGGCACGATATAGGAAAAGCTTTTTGTATTTCTTTATAGCAACCAATGTTTTTACCAGCCCTAGTACCTTTCTACCAAACTGGTATAACTCTGGTAACCTTTTTTTTTTAATTTTTATTTTATACATATATAAAAAATGACGTGTACTGTAAATATATAATTCATATTTATACATTTTTCTACCTATGTACACAAAAAGGATTTTAGCACTGTGTTTTGTATTTGGCTGCCTGCTCTAGATCAGTGCTTAGCAGAGACGTTACATTTTTGAGTCTGGCCACTACAGAGAGTACCATGTATCTGATGAGCAAAGCAAACTAGTACCGGAGTTATTCAAAAAAGTCAGTCTAGGGGCTTGACACCCAGCCCTGTAAAGTAGTTTCTTCTCATGCCATATCCAATCAACAGTTTAAGAGATTTAAGACTCACTTCTCCAGAAGATCCAGGTACTGTTATTATATGAATTTCAGTCTGATATTAGCTTATTATGCTGTAGAAAGCGGACCCATCCTTCGCATCCTAGCACTGATCGAGAGTATCTGTCTTCTGTCTCCTTGCCAACAAGACAAAATCAGTAGGTCCCAAAAGATGGGAGCATAGTCTCTCTACAGAAACCCAGAGAGAACTCTTCAAAGGCCTGGCTTTAACAAAATGCAGGTGCAGCTATTCCACCCAAAATATTCAAGCAAAGATCCTAAGTCCCTCCCCAAATCCAATTTGGAATGCAATAATTAAGGCCAGAGAACCTGGCATGATATCCGAAGTTGATGAGATGCTATATTGGCTGCTAGCTTCTCCTCAAGCAAGAGTTTACAGCCAAGATTTGATGATTGAAAGGCTGGATCATTTTATTCCTTTTTTTTTTTTTTTTTAGAATGTTGAAAAATAAAACCAAGGAGTCAAAATAGGTGAGAAATGAGGTCACACAGTTCTGGAAGTTGCCATGTCAGCGTTTTTTCAGTCTGCCATTGACGTGTTGGTGTGGATGCTTGGGAAGACAGGGCTCATCTGGAAGAGGGTCATGGGAGAACACAGAATCCTCACCCGAGGAACAGGTGGAGCTACGGGTATCTGGAAAACTAGGAGAATACTGATCCAATGGCATGGACAAATCCAGGTACTCCTGCCAAAAAAAAGAAAGTAGTCATTTGCCTTCTTAACTTAGCCACACCTTAAAATACTGCTAAATACTGAAGGAATGTGGCTGCTTGATTCATTAGCCACTGCAACCCAAATCTGAACACTCCCTAACACATTTCTTGAAAGATTACAACCAAAATACTAGCCTTACAATCAGGTCCTGACTGGTTAGCTAAAAACAGAAGCATTACCTGATTGGAAGTCATAGCGACAATTCGATCCAAGTCTTCCACCAAGTGCTTGAAGGTTGGTCTTTGTGAAGGAACAGCATGCCAACAATCTCTCATCATCATGTACCTAGGGAAAAGTCAGAAAGAGATTCTGTTTAGAGACAATATAGAAGTGAGAGCTCCCACTCAACATGGCAGATTCCTCAAATGTAGATCTGATAAAAAAAGGGGGAGTGGGAGACAAACCCAGAGATTCTTGCTTTTATTTATTTCTTTTTTTTTTTACATTTGTACCCCGCGCTTTCCCACTCATGGCTGGCTCAATGCGGCTTACATGGGGCAATGGAGGGTTAAGTGACTTGTCCAGAGTCACAAGGAGCTGCCTGTGCCTTAAGTGGGAATTGAACTCAGTTCCTCAGTTCCCCAGGAAAGTCCACCACCCTAACTAGGCCACTCCTCCACTCCTGCCCAGAGTGTGTTCCTTTTCAAGTGAACTCTACTGCAATCCAACTTGCGTTAGCAAAAATCAGATTTTAAACCAATTCTAAATAGAACATGACTGAGCATTTTTACACAAGGGGGCACTGTTGTAGCTACCATTGAGCAAGCCAGGCAACAGCCTAGGGCCACCAAATGGTAGGGGCTGCCTGCTACTTGACTCCTCGACATGCATTCAGCAGGTGTGCGCTCTTGTCTCCTGTAGTCTGCCATTGCTCCTCCACTATCCCTACCCCACCTTCACCCTAAACTGTAAAATCTAATGTCTTTCCTTTTCCCTCAAACCTCACCTACCTCCAAACTTATCTTCACTATTAGAGGTTCCTGGCAGCAGCAGTACTTCATACCCAAAGCCTGTGGCCTATCCTGGAGCCTTCTCACGATGCATTCCACCCACTTACCCCAGGACATGTCAGATGGAAGACTAGGAGAAGGCTGTAGGCTGCAGGTCTGAAGTACCGTTGCTCCTAGGAACCTCTAGCAATAAAGATAAGTCTGAAGGGGGGTTTGAGTGGAGAGAGAGAGACAGAGATTCCGGACCATGGGCAGGGGGGGGCGGAAAAAGAGAAAAGGAAGGGGATGTTGGACTGGGGAGGGGAGCAGAAGGAAGGAAAGGAGAGCAGGGCCACCGAGATGGGGGCCGGGGGGGGGGGGGGGGTAAGATTCTTCCGGGCCCAGCCTCCAAGGGGGGCCTGGTGCCAGGGTCTCTCTCTCTCCTGCTCCTAACAGGACCTGGGTGATCACATCCTGACTGGGCCAGTGTTGCGCATGCTCGATTTTGATGAAATTGAGCATGCGTGGTATGAGGGAAAGAGCAGCCGTAGGGGCAGGGTAGGCAATGCGGCTGAGTAAAGAACAGCGCTGGAGGAAGACTTCTGCTGGCGGGGCCTGGGGACCCCCACCAGCCAAGGTATGTGAAATTGCAGTTTTTTTGGGGGGGGGGGGGGGGATGGCAATGCTGGAGGGGGTGGTGGCGTGGATCCTGGGGAGGGGGCTGTGGTGGCAATCCTGGGTGGGTGTGGGGGGGGGGGGGGTGAGGAGACCACAGCAGCAGAAGCAGCAGCAGTGGCCCTGCCTCGGGCTCAGCTCAGTCTCTCAGTCGCCCTGAAGGAGAGATGCTGGACCACTGGGGCGGGGGGGGGGGGGGGGAGAGAGGGATACTGCATCATTAGGGAGGGAGAGGGGAATTGCAAGATTATTACTTTCTATGCCAAGGGTCCATAAGCTATTGCCCTAGAGCTGATGCTGGGCCTTGGGATTGACACACAGCTGGGAATGACAGATGAGGGATGGTGGGAGTAGCAGAAGGGGACTCATACTAGGACTGAGAAAAAGCTCCCAGGCCCCCTTCTCCCAATCCTAGCATCAGACCTAACACAGTGACTGGGGATGGAAGAAAGAGGAGATGCTAAGGGATGGTTGTAGGAGAAAAGACGGGGAGCTGACAGGGAAGCAGGTGAGAAAGGGAGCTAGAGGCTTGGTCTGATGCTGGGGCTGGGAGGAGGGAACTAGGAGCTGATGGAGACTGGGTATGGGTGATAGGAGAAGGCAGAGGGTGAGAAGGGGATCAGAATCAGGTAGGGAGGGAAAAAGAGTGGAATGGAGGAAAGAGGGAAGTGGTGAGGAAGTGTCAGAATGGAGGAAGAGGAGATAATGGAAAGCTGTGGATGAAAAGGGGAATGGAGTGAAGAATCTGGTGAAGGTAGAAAAAGATTGAGAGGCACTGGAAAGGAACAGTCTGAGAAGGGATGGAGAATGAGGAAAAAAGGCAGTAGGTAAGAGAAAGAAGAAGGAGCTGGATGTCAGGAGGGGTTGAATTACAGGTAATAAGTTGAGGTTGGTGAGGGAATGAGACTTGGAGGAAGATAAATGTGGGCTAGGAAGAGGGGAGAGTGGAAGATGGAAAGCTCATAGGTGAGATGTGAAATGAGGGAAACTGACGACTAAAGAGTGACAGAAAGGGAGAATAAAGAATAAAATCTCTGTGCTAGGTGGAGATGCACAGAAGAGGACAATAGAGAAAAGTGATTAAGGGGAATGATTAATGTCAGAGACAGATGTAGAAAGGAACAGAAAACAGAAGAAAGAAGTAAAAATTAGAACCTGGAAAAGAAGACACAAGAAAAGCTGAAAGGAGAGGCTGGGACACCAAGTGGATTAATAAGTACAATGCCCAGGCAGACTTATACGGTCTGTGCCCTGAAGAGCACAGGTACAAATCAAGATAAGGTATACACAAAAAGTAGCACATATGAGTTATCTTGTTGGGCAGACTGGATGGACCGTGCAGGTCTTTTTCTGCCGTCATCTACTATGTTACTATGTGAAAGCAAAGGTAGAATACATTTTATTTTCAATTCAGTGACTGTCATCTTAAAATGAGCAACCCTGATAACTTTATATTTTTTTTACACAGCACAGAAGGAAATACATTTCTATTTTTCTAGTATTGCACTGCATTCAGACTTCTCAGAGTCCCTCTTTCTTGTTAGTGGTTGCTTAATTTGTATTTGAGGCCCTTTCTGTATTCTGCAGAAGTAATTGAAGTGAAGTATTCTGCCTGTGTTTCATTTCTGTGTAGGGACCTGTAGTAGTCTGGCTTGATCTGGTTTTCCAGCAGGAAGTATATCAGCATTCTAGGGTGCTGCCTTTTTAAACGTAGGTTGTTGCTATTTGAGTCCTGGATGTTAGTTCTGCTTTACTATGACAGGTTTTCTATATAGGTCTAGAATGGATGTTTTGTGGGGTCTGGTTACTGGAGCTCTGAAGGTTCTACCACTCCCCATTCAGTCCTAACTAGGCCACTGCACTGTAAGCCATAATGCTACAAAGTTATGATATTTTACTTTCTCCAATTTCATACTTATTTTATTTATTTAAAACACTTCTAGCCCATCAAACAAACAATACAAAAAACTCAGATAGTCATTGAAATGCTTAATATGGGGAAGGTATCTCAAGATAAAAAAAAAAAGTTTGAATAAATATTTTATTAATGTAGCCAAATGGCCCACAACCAACCTAGCTGGTTAACAATGTGCCAGATGATTGTGTAGCTTCTTTCCATAGTAAATGTGTAGTGATCATAGTTTATGGTCCTGGAGAAAAATGGTGCATAAACATTTCCCCGACTCAGTAATCCCACAAGAAAGTTGGTGTTGGTGGCCTTGGCCTCAACCTCTTGCTGGTTACTTACAGCTCATTGGTGCAGTTGCTGGGTTTGTCCATTCTATGTCCATCCTTCAGCAGTTTGAACAGCTCCTCCACGGGGACCCCAGGGTAAGGAGAACCGCCGAGGGTAAAGATCTCCCACAGTAGAACACCAAAGGACCAACTATATCAAAAAGTAAGGGAGTCTATCAGCTCTATCCAACACCACCCCTCCCAACATATTCCCACTATTCCTGGTTCAGTAGCTTCTGAAACTCAACTACTGAGCTGTGAGATGAATCACAGAGACAGAGCTCCCAGCTCCTGCAAATACACAGAGAACATGCCCCACCAGATGCTGCTGTCTGCACAAGGAGGCATTGGGAGCTCAAAGGATATCCAATTTATGAAAACTGACCAAATTCATAGATCAAATATATGTACATATATCTTATTCACTGGAGATCTCTACAGAACTGTGAACCTCTGACCTGGAACTAGAGGGCAACTGAAACTGAAGTTGAAACAGTCGGCCCCCCAGGAAGATCATCCCCCTGGGCCATCCTCCAACACCTGGCAGAAAACCCATCTCCTAGGCGGCAGCTGCCCCCCCCCCCCCGACCACAAACTCTGCCCTCTTCAGGGAATGAGCTATCCCGAGTTGCTCCTGCCCCTGCCAGCTCCGCAGTAAAAACAGCTGCCACAACATCTCACAGCAGCCTCATGAGACTTCCTTCGGAGATTATGGCAACCATTTTGAGACTGGAACATGAATTGGCAGGAGCGACTGGGATTGCTCCTGTCCATGTCGGTTCCAATCTCAAAATAGCTGCCATGACCTCCCTGAGGCAGTCTTGCAAGGCCGCTGCAGGAAGTCAAAGTAGCCATTTTGACTGCAGAGCCAGCAGCGACTCGGGATCACGCCTGTCTCGAAGAGACCACTAGACTACCAGGGCTTCAAAGTTAGGTCAGGGGAGGGTCTACGGGTGGTGGGAGAGTGGCGGTGGGGGCAGGAAGTTTCGGTTTCAGCTGAAAATGCACTTGTATTCTCGGCTGAAACCAGTGCATGGCTGAATCCAGATCTCAGGCTGGTTTTGGCGCCGAAGCTGAAACCAAAATTCAGTCGGTCTTTATCTGGAATAGTAGTCAGAAGCAGTTTATTTGGTATTTTATATATCTAACAAACAATAAACATTCCTATGGAGAAGGCAATAAATGTCAGATGAACAGGTGAATTTGCAGACCTTCTGAACTGTATGTTGACTGAGGTATGATCTCGTATGACAATGGGTCCCCCATTTTTGACCAGTTTTTGCTTTTTTATTCAGACCTGCATGGGGGACCTCAGCAGAATTGTCTGCTCCAAAATACTGAAACAAAGCAATATATATACACCAGAAAGACAGGACTTCCATCAACCCAAAAGACCCTCTGCTACTATACTCACACGTCACTATGGTGGGTATATATTCGATCAAAAAGTGCCTCGGGAGCCATCCACTTCACAGGTAAGCGACCCTGAAATGAAGAACAGGCCCCTGAAATGACTGCCTTATTTATTTTGTTAAAACAAATTTTAAAACTGCTAATCCAGTCTTAGCTCATAGCAACTTAGAAAACCACAAATATAAAACCAATAAAATGAATCAATAAAACAAACCAAGCAAGCAATATAATTTAAAAAAAACTGTAGCCATTCCCTAAAAGTGAAGCTTTCAGCCTCTTAAAACATAAATGAGTTATTTTCAATCGCAAATGGGCATCAATTGCATTCCATACAAAAAGAACCCACTATTGAAATAGCCTGGCCCAATTGGGACATGCTTGAATAATGGAAGCTGAAGAAGTCTTGTACCAAGTGAGGAGTCTCAGAAGACAAAGGGGAGTAACATTCAATATTTTAACACAGAAAATGATAGCATAACATATGGCCTTATCCAGCCATACCAAATTTTTGAATACAGAAACAGTTCTTGTCTTCACCATCTCCACTGGGAGATTGTTCTATATAACCATCACCCTTTCTGTAAAGAAATAATTCCTTAGCTTATTAGAGTTTATCCCCTTTCACTTTCATTTATAACCCCGGCCTCCGCAAGGGGAATTGTGCAAAAAATAAGGCCATTGGTTGCTCCTGTCTTAAGGTAAGCAGCTTCAATGCCTTCAGCCAGAATTGATCCCTGTCCATGTGGCAGCCAGAACCAATTTACACTGTTCTGCTTTTTCGAGGCCTGGAAAGAAAGATGGTGTAATGCAGTCTAGGTTCTTCTGCCAGAAATTAATCCTTTGGTGACAGACACAAAAAGGGACTGAATGGCACATCTGAAATGTATGAGCAGAAATGCCAATCAAGGCCAAGGCTGAAGCCTTGAATATAAGTATTGCTGCTCACATGTTTCAGACTTGTGCTAATTCACTCCCTTTTCATGTCTGTTCAATGCTCTGCAGCCTCTGCTTCAGAATCATCTCCTCCCCTTCTACTCCCTGCAGAACAGGCAGTGCTGAGATGAGAACACCAGGGAAAGAGGAGCCAGATGAGGCTGTAAAGTGGCTGTTCTCTGCTCTGCTTCAGGCTCACTCTACATCACACTATTCCATGCATGCTGCTTGGTAAGGGGGCTAGAGAGGAACATCTCTGCTGCTCAGGCTCAAAGTCTAAGTAGCAGAACTGCACTCCAGACCGTTCCTCTAGAAATTAAGATGGACTGGACAGTTTCAGTAAGGGGAGCTTTCAGTCTTCTACATTATAACATCTGCTCATAATTAAGTGTGCTCATACAAGATTCCCATCCGCGCCCCCCTTTTGCTCTGTTTACGTACATCAGCCAGGCGTGTTTTAGTCAACAGTGTGCTCTTGATTACTGCCATTCTCTTTCTCTCCAGGCCTCCCTGGGCAGGTTATGAAGAAGCCACAAATAATCCAGATCTCTGTGGCATATGTGGTAAATGGCAGCAAGAGGAGAGAGAGCGCACGTACACTGCCGGCCAGACTACACTGGCTTCCAATGACTGAGTAGATAAAATGTAAAATTGTGCTACTTCATCAAAACGTTAAGCGGTTGCCCTACATCTCTGAACCACAGCATTTTCAATTCTAAGAACATAAGAGTAGTGTACTTGGTTAAACCAATGGTCCATCTAGCCCAGTATCCTGTTTTCCAAACAGTGGCCAAGCCAGGTCACAAGTCCCTGGCAGAAACCCAAATCGTGGCAACACTCCATACTACAAATCCCAGGGCAAGCAGTTGCTTCCCATGTCTGCCTCAATGGCGGACTATGGACTTTTCCTCCAGGAATTTGTCCAAACCTTTTTAAAACCCAGATATGGTGTTACCACATCCTCTGGAAAAGAGTTCCAGTGCTTAGCTATTTGTTGAGTGAAAAAATATTTCCTCCTATTTGTTTTAAAAGTATTTCCATGCAGCTTCCTTGCATGTCCCCTAGTCTTTGTACTTTTGGAACGAGTAAAATTTTACTTCTACTCGTTTACACCACTCAGGATTCTGTAGACCTCAATCATATCTCCCCTCATCCATCTCTTTTCCAAGCTGAAGAGCCCTAACCTCTTTAGCCTTTCCTCGTATGCGAGGAGTTTCATCCCCTTTATCATTTTGGTTGCTCTTCTTTGAACCTTTTCTAATTCTGCTATATCTTTTTTTGAGATACGGTGACCAGAACTAAACACAATACTCAAGGTGATAGAGCAATACAAAGGCATTATAGTGTTTTCGGTCTTATTCACCATCCTTTTCCTAATAATTCCTAGCATTCTATTTGCTTTTTTGGCTGCTGCTGCCCCACACTGAGCAAAAGATTTCAGCATATTATCTACGATTACACCCAGATCTTTTTCTTGAGCGCTGACCCCCGAAGGTGGACCCTAGCATCAGGTAACTATGATTCGGATTATTCTTTCCAATGTGCATCACCTTGCATTTGTCCACATTAAAATTCTGGTGCCCAAACACTGGACTAATCTTCCCAGTGAGGTCAGTTAGAAACTAATGTTTTCAGGTTTAGGAAGACAGAAAAGGCCTTTCTGTTTCCAGATGACACTGTTAAACCCCAAGCTTGCTTACTCTTTGCTCTCCTTGTTATTTCCATAATTTTATTGTTCACTGTTTAATTCTCTCTAATTCCTGTACAATTTTTTCTATAATATTTGATAAGATAGAATTCGAAAGTTTTAGCGAATAGCAAACCAAATTGCACAGCCTAGTACAGAACAATGATGCAGAAGAAAAGATTAAATATAGATAAAACTTTCAGCTGATTTTTTTTTCCACGTTTGCTGGTCTATCAACTTCATGCCAGCCTTAGCCAAAAACACTGGCACTCTCAGTCAAAAGGCATGGGGGGCAGATCTACCCTGGATACCACCTCCAGACCTGCTGCACAATGGCAGTTTTACACTATAAGCTTTTCTTTTCCTGTTTCTTTCCTTTTGCAGATAGGAGAAAAGCAAATTTACAGGAGAACCACCACCAGAGTCTGGGATGCGCAGTTGTATACTTGGGACAACATGTCTCTGCTATGCTTTTGCAATTGCTAGGATGATATTGAAGCACCCAAGCCTGAGGACGAGAATGAAAACACAGACAAAACTGATTATGGGATTGCTTAGGTGGTAAACATTTTCAACGTGGTTATTACACATAGATTGTCTAAAAATAGCTTCCATGTTCTCACCAGACAGTAGACTGCACGTCTCCGTGCCGACTGAGGTATTTCAAAAGGGACTAAGAGCGTTATGAATTAGAAAAGCAACATTTTTCCATAGATTGGACTTGGAAACAGAAATTCATTTTCAGAATTAGGTTTCCTGAGGCCTGCTACCCCTTTGATATAGGTATAGGTTTGTTTAATGGAGCAATGACACCAGCCCCAGAGACAGAAGAATGCTCAAATGTACCTAAGTGAAGGCAGAATTAATTTTATTGCATTGCACGGTCTGTGAGCATCAAATGAGCCTGATTCACAGAAGGTTTATAAACAGAACAGCTGCCTTGGGATACCATGCAGGGTCTGTACAGCCACTGATCTTACTGAAACATTACCCAAACACAGGCAACAAGTATACTAAGGGGCTGACAGCAAATCTGATTCAAAATTTGGTAAATCTGTGGTAGATACAATTATCATGTTGTCTTGAAGTTTTTCAAATCTTGCCCCACTAAAAGGTCAGTTTGCTTAATGAAAGGAATATAAGCCGCACCAAGTCAGACAAAGGCCTATTGAGCCCAGCATCCTGTCTCCAATAGTAGCCAGTCTTTGCACTCAGCTGCTGATATACCCACTTCTGCTGTCATTTGCCCAGCTATAACATGTTTTGCTTCAGCCTTTCAGTGTCTCCAACACATTTTAACAAGAGATACACATTTCCTACTTTTCCAGCTTCTTTAATAGGTTATGTGTATTGAATAGATGGGAGTGTGCTGGCAAACTCAGAAGACATACTGTACACAAAAGGATCCTCAGAGTCTGAGCCCATCACCAAGGGATTTATGAGTTTTCTGCACATACCTGGCTAAACTTTTAGAAAACAAATACAAAAATACAAAAGAAAAATCCCTGTCATACTCAACATGCCATCAACAAACACACATGGACAACTTAGTTGCAACCTCAAGTGAGAAAAAACCCCCACTTTCCATGTCAAATCCTACTCACGTTGGTTGTCTTCTTGTAGTAATCAATGTGATGGATGTCCCTGGCGAGACCAAAGTCTGCTATCTTCATCACATTATCTTCTGTTACTAAGACATTTCTGGCTGCCAGATCTCTGTGGATACACTGAAACACACAAATATTCTCTTACAAAAGTTTTTTCTTTCAGCACTAGTCTTCCTCCCCTCCCTCCTTCATACTCTAATTCTGGCTGGGGGATTAACTTAACCCCTGATATATGGAGACCCTATAGGCTATGTAATTAATGAGCTCATGTTAATGTGAAATACATTGATTTAACCTTGACCTTCTTCAAAATCTTCTACAAAGTGAAGGACTCAAACAGGTCAGACATTTGACCTTCTTCAATAAAGATTTTTCCACAGGCACAGAAATGGGGAGTTGAGAGTTCTTCATGAATAAGGACCCATTGTCAAGCCCTGACAAAGATTTGGGGTTTTCTCTCTCCAGTGCTAACTCTTGTCTGAAATATTTACTGCTGATACAGGACCTTCAGGATACAGGAAATGAAATGCTATTTATAAAAAAATGTAAAGGGAAAAGGTAGCCATAAGAGATAAATGTTTAAGGGTAGCTGCCTGTGTGGTATACTGGTGGAGTTCTGTGCTGAATTCATAGAGCCATTTCAGTTTCCAGCCAGCTGATGTTCTGCTGAGTTGGTTTCCAGGTGTGAATGTGGTTAAGCGGGCTGCTCTTACCTTCTTGGACTCCAGGTATTCCATGCCCCGGGCGACCTGGTAGGCACAGGACACGAGATCCTTGAAGGAGAGCTGCTCTTCAGGGACATGGCTTGGATTGTAGCAGTATTCCATTCCTGGGGGACGGCGAGCCCGCAAATACTCCCTCAAGTTCCCCTTTGAGGCATATTCCACGATGACATAGAGAGGACCTACGCCAAAAGGAAGAGGACAACAGTGGAAAAGTGAGAGAAAGCAGGGTGATGCTGAAGCCATACAAAGAACCAAGGGAGGGCGAGGGGCTTCTCCTTACCATCCTGAGTGCAAGCTCCCAGCAGGTTAATGATGTTTTTGTGTCTGCCAATCATCTTCATCATTTCCATCTCAGAGATGAGGTCGGACAAGTCCTTTTCTGTGGCATCCGCTTTACAAATAAGGAGAAAGATGAACAGTAAAGAATAATTCTGAGCAGGATACGAGTTAACTACTATGACCAAAGTCTGGGAATGAAGTGACCGTGCTATCACAGGTGTTGCAAGGTGTGGGAAAGAAAGGCGACTGCCCTGGAGCTATGTTATTTGAGCAAGCCACTAATATATGTGAATAAATGAGAGCCAAGCCAAGGGAAGCATCACATCACCCTTTTGAGTCAGCCTCTGAGTTTGAAAGCACATCAGCCTGGGAAGTGAGGGAGTGTGCCATTCTGTTCAGTGACTGCCCTGTATTTTCCTTTAATTCTACTACAGGAGGGAGCTCCAGCCCCATTCATGTATGAACAGAAGATAAGGACATAGGAAGGGTAATTCTATAAAAGTTGGGAAAGAAAAGAGAGGTGCTGTTGCTGGGAGATTTCAATCTGCTGGATGTGGATTGGAAAGTTCCATCTGCAGAATCAGAAAGAAGTAGAGAAATCATGGATGCTTTTCAAAGTGCTCTGCTCAGTCAAATGGTGACAGAACCCACGAGGGAGGGAGTGACGCTGGATCTGGTGCTCACAAATGGGGAAAGGGTGTCAAATGTCCGAGTGGGTGCCCACCTGGGCCTGCTGAAGTGGAACGCAACCACTCAAAACTCAAAGTCCTGGATTTCAAACATGCTGACTTTAGTAAAATGGGGTAATACCTGAAGAAAGAGCTGATGGGCTGGGAGGACATATGAGAATTGGCAAGGCAGTGGTCCAGGGAAAGAAGCTATAAATATGGCTACAAACCTTTATGTAAGGAAAGTAAATAAAAGCAAGAGAAAAAGGAAACTGATATGATTCTCCAAGCAACTGGCTGAGAAAATAAAGGCTAAAGAACTGTCGTTCATGAAATACAGAAAAACTCAAGAACAGGAACACAGAGAGGAACATAGGATGAAACTGAAAGAAGCGAAGAGAGATATACGTCTGGTGAAAGCACAAGCGGAAGAACAAATGGCTAGAAATGTAAGGAGGGGTGCCAAAAATATTTTCAGGTATTTTAGTGAAAGGAGGAAGACTAAAAATGGAATTGTGAGACTGAAAGAAGCTGCGAACCGCTATGTGGAAAATGATGAAGAAAAAGCAAATGTACTAAAAAGATACTTCTGTTTTGTTTTCACGGAAGAAAATCTTGGAGAAGGACCATGACTGACTGGCAAAAGTACATACGAGAATGAAGCGGATATAGCACCATTCATGGAAGAGAGTGTTTATGAATAACTTGACAATCTAAAAGTGGACCAGACAGGATCCATCCTAGTATATTCAGTGTGAATTATTAGGCAACCGTTAAAATATTATCAAACTTGTGAATCTTTATTAAGTATCTTAAATAATCATATTACAATACACTTTATCATCCTATCACATACTCACATTCATCCCACATCTACACTACATGAAATCACTCTACATAAATCATATCTACTATAATAAAACTCACCCTCAACGTTCTGAGGACACTGACGTCAGTGAAGCCAAGCTCTGACTTCCTTCAAAAAGGTTCGAAGGTTCGTGGTGGTGAAGCCACCAAAATCGCTCCAGGCCCCACCCTCGAGGGCGGAGCAATGGCACAACAACGAAGGGGTTGGCAGGGAGGGAGGCAGGGGGGGGGGGGGGGAAATCGCTCCGGGTCCCGCCCTCGCGTCAAACGTTATGACATTGGGGGCGGAGCAATGCCAGAACAACGAAGGGGTTGGCCGGGGGGGGGGGGGGGTGTTGGCGAAGAAAACCTTGCTAGCGCCCGTTTCATTTGCTCTGAAACGGGCTTCTTTTACTAGTGAATATATAAATAAATGCTATAAAACTACTGTACAAAATTATACAGCACGTTCCTCATAATATGTAAAGCCTGTACGCTCAACGTGTCAAGTCTGTTATGAGCTCACCACTGTATATTCACTGAATTCTATTCAATGATCTTAGTCCATCAAAATATCAGTGTGTCCAATCTTAACCCGCTCATCAGTCTTTATCCAATGCTGAAGAATCAGTAGTCTCTAGTAAAGGACAATCATAGAGCCAGCGCAGGTCAAACAATGGGATGGCTGCAAACTTTTAAAGTAGTGCAAAATGAGCTTGAAAGTACTCTTCTTAAATTGTAGCCTCCAGTATAAATTCAACTTGAGTTAACCGATCATGATGTCTTGGAAGAACCCGACATGATCATGTTTCGCTAACTGAAGAGTCTTCAAGGGTCTTTCACTTAGCTACTAGATTGTAAGCTCTTTGAGCAGGGACTGTCTTTCTTCTATGTTTGTGCAGCGCTGCGTATGCCTTGTAGCGCTATAGAAATGCTAAATAGTAGTAGTAGTAGCTACTAACAGTAGTCAGGAACCCGCACCAGCAAGCAGCCGGTGGAACCGTCAAAAAGGACGCCCACACATGTGTGATATGAAACAGACATTCAAATATTTGAAAGGTATTAATCTGCAAACAAACCTTTTCCGGAGACGGTAAGGCGGAGAAACTAGAGGTCATGAATTGAGGTTGAAGGGAAGCAGACTCAGGAAAAATGTCAGGAAGTATTTTTTCACTGAGAGGGTGGTGGATACTTGGAATGCCCTTCCGTGGGAGGTGGTGGAGATGAAAATGGTAACAGAATTCAAAAATGTGTGGGATAAACACAAAGGAATGCTGTTCAGAAGGAATGTATCCACAGAAGCTTAGCGGAGATTGGGTGGCAACTACTACTACTACTTAACATTTCTAAAGGATTTGGAGGGGACACCGGTGCCGGAAAGAATATTTGAAGCGGGGGAGTCGGAGAAACTAAACAAATTCTCTGTAACCTTGGAGGATGTAATGGGTCAGTTCAGCAAGCTGAAGAGTAGTAAATCACCGGGACCTTTGCGGAGCTACTGTTAGAAATATGCAATCTGTCCCTAAAATCGAGTGTAGTACCGGAAGACTGGAGGGTAGCCAATGTTACTCCGATTTTTAAGAAGGGTTCCAGAGGAGATCCGGGAAATTATAGACCGGTGAGTCTGACGTCGGTGCCGGGCAAGATGGTGGAGGCTATTATTAAGAATAAAATTGCAGAGCATATACAAAAACATGGACTGATGAGACAAAGTCAGCACGGATTTAGTGAAGGGAAGTCTTGCCTCACCAATCTAATGCATTTTTTTTGAGGGGGGTAAGCAAACATGTGGACAATGGGGAGCCAGTTGATATTGTATATCTGGATTTTCAGAAGGCGTTTTGACAAAGTGCCGCACGAAAGACTCCTGAAGAAATTGCAGAGTCATGGAATCGGAGGTAGGGTATTATTATGGATTAAGAACTGGTTGAAAGATAGGAAGCAGAGAGTAGGATTGCGTGGTCCAGTATTCTCAGTGGAGGAGGGTAGTTAGTGGGGTCCCGCAGGGGTCTGTGCTGGGTCCGTTGCTTTTTAATGTATTTATAAATGACCTAGAGATGGGAATAACTAGTGAGGTAATTAAATTCGCCGATGACACAAAATTATTCAGGGTCGTCAAGTCGCAGGAGGAATGTGAACGATTACAGGAGGACCTTGCGAGACTGGGAGAATGGGCGTGCAAGTAGCAGATGAAGTTCAATGTTGACAAGTGCAAAGTGATGCATGTGGGTAAGAGGAACCCGAATTATAGCTACGTCTTGCAAGGTTCCGCGTTAGGAGTTACGGATCAAGAAAGGGATCTGGGTGTCGTCGTCGATGATACGCTGAAACCTTCTGCTCAGTGTGCTGCTGCGGCTAGGAAAGCGAATAGAATGTTGGGTGTTATTAGGAAGGGTATGGAGTCCAGGTGTGCGGATGTTATAATGCCGTTGTATCGCTCCATGGTGCGACCGCACCTGGAGTATTGTGTTCAGTACTGGTCTCCGTATCTCAAAAAAGATATAGTAGAATTGGAAAAGGTACAGCGAAGGGCGACGAAAATGATAGTGGGGATGGGACGACTTTCCTATGAAGAGAGGCTGAGAAGGCTAGGGCTTTTCAGCTTGGAGAAGAGACGGCTGAGGGGAGATATGATAGAAGTGTATAAAATAATGA
Source organism: Microcaecilia unicolor (assembly GCF_901765095.1). NCBI lineage: Eukaryota > Metazoa > Chordata > Amphibia > Gymnophiona > Siphonopidae > Microcaecilia > Microcaecilia unicolor. Next base: position 321,715,081 of record NC_044034.1, on the reverse strand, counting down.
GTGGAATGGATCGGGTGGATGTGAAGCGACTGTTCACGCTATCCAAAAATACTAGGACTAGAGGGCATGAGTTGAAGCTACAGTGTGGTAAATTTAAAACGAATCGGAGAAAATGTTTCTTCACCCAACGTGTAATTAGACTCTGGAATTCGTTGCCGGAGAACGTGGTACGGGCGGTTAGCTTGACGGAGTTTAAAAAGGGGTTAGATAGATTCCTAAAGGACAAGTCCATAGACCGCTATTAAATGGACTTGGAAAAATTCTGCATTTTTAGGTATAACTTGTCTGGAATGTTTTTACGTTTGGGGAGCGTGCCAGGTGCCCTTGACCTGGATTGGCCACTGTCGGTGACAGGATGCTGGGCTAGATGGACCTTTGGTCTTTCCCAGTATGGCACTACTTATGTACTTATGTACTAGGGTTACGCAGTGCTGTACAATTTAACATAGAGGGACGGTCCCTGCTCAAGGAGCTTACAATCTAAGAGTAATTGGAAAGCAAAACTAGTGCTGGGCAGACTTCTACAGTATGTGCCCTGAAAATGGCAAGGACAAATCAAGGTCATGTATACATATAAAGTAGCACATACAATGAGTTTATCTTGTTGGGCAGACTGGATGGACCATACAGGTCCTTATCTGCCGTCATCTACTATGTTACTGTGTAAAAGTGGGTGCTTACATTTACGTGTCCACTTGCACACAGTCATGTAAATGTCAATAATTGCTCTAAGCACTATTCTCTAACCACCCACTTAACTTACATAAGAGGGTATTTGCAAAAAGGGGGGGGGGGGGGTGTACATCACAGATGTGCAAGGGTAGGACATAGATGAAGCTCCAATTTATGCATACAACTTGTGGCAGAGACACAGACAACTTATATGTGTCTCTGCCATATCTAGACACCTACACAGCTACATAAGTACATAAGCACTGCCACGCTGGGAAAAGACCAAAGGTCCATCAAGCCCAGCACTCCGTCTCCGACAGCGGCCAATCCAGGCCCCAAGAACCTGGCAAAACCCCAAAATTTAATAATGATCAATGGACTTTTCGTTCAGGAATCTGTCTAGACCCCCTTTAAACTCAGCAAGGCCAGCTGCCGTCACTACCTTCTCCGGCAATGAGTTCCAGAGTCTAACCACGCGCTGAGTAAAGAAAAACTTTCTCCAATTTGTTTTAAACCTACCACATTCTAATTTCATCTTGTGTCCCCTGGTTCTATTATTGTTAGAAAGCGTAAACAAACGCTTCACATCTGTCCGCTCTACCCCACTCATTATTTTGTAGACCTCTATCATATCACCCCTCAGCCGCCTTTTCTCCAGGCTAAAGAGTCCTAGCCTTCTTAACCTCTCCTCATAAGGTAGTCGTCCCATCCCTTTTATTATTTTCGTCGCCCTTCTCTGCACCTTCTCCAATTCCTTTATATCTTTTTTGAGATGAGGCGACCAGATCTGAACACATACTCCAGGTGTGGTCGTACCATGGAGCAATATAACGGCATTATACATCCTCATTTTTGTTTTCCATTCCCTTTTCTAATAATACTCAACATTCTGTTCGCCTTCTTAGCCGCCGCAGCACATTGAGCAATGCTGGGGTGAATAATATTCTCTAATGGAAGCTGGCTACCCAGGCTCCTACTGTGTGCCCTTACGGTGCCTAAACGTTTCTGTCCATTTATAGAATTAGATAAGACTCATCTACAAGGAATAGAGTGCTTTCTTATGTTGGACACATTTGCTATTCATTACCTGTTGAGATTTCTAATGTATTTTATTATTTTGGTTTTTGTAAACTTTTTAAAAACTTGGCTATTTCAACAATATATTACTGAAATTTGTAACGTTTTATTATATTTACTAGTAAAAGAGGCTCATTTCCAACAGAAAGGAAACGGGCGCTAGCAAGGTTCCAGGGCCTCCCTCCCTCCCTCCGTCCTCCGAGTTCCAGGCCCCCTCCCCTCCAAGTTCCATGCCACCTACCTGCCTCCCTCCGAGTTCCATGCCCCACCTATCTGCCTCCGTCCCTCTCCTCCAAGTTCCAGGCACCCCTCCCCTTCGAGTTTCAGGACCCGCCCCCCTCCACTCCTCCTCCTCCACCCCTCTTCCTCTCTCATCTGAGGACCCCCTCCCCCCCTGTCTTGTCTCAGGATCCCCTCCCCCCCTTGTCTCAGGACCCCCTTCCTCTCCTCGTCTTAGGGCCTAGCAAGGTAATCTGATTTTCCTGCTACCTCAGACAGTCCATGTAACTTAAGTACGCTGCTCTCCCCCAGTCACAGCAGCACGTCACTGAGTGCATCTTACGGACAGACTGCGTCAGACAGCAGTGGCCCCACCCTTTGCCTGCGGAAACCCCTCCTCGCAGGGTGGATTAACACTGCTACAGGGCCACGTTAAGACATGCAAAAGAGAGCAGCCAATCAGCGGTAGCCACACAGTGTTTGGCGAACGCTAGAGCAGTTATAAAAGTCAGCTGTTGGGGGTGGGAGGGGGCTTGCTCATCCTTCAAAGGCTATAACGCTGTTGTGAAGTAATTATCGACTGTAGTGTGTACGGAGCCAGAGTAGTACCTTCTTTGTTTTTTAAGTGGACTTGCGGCTCGGCCCATTTCTCTGACGATGGAGACTGCTGCTGAACCATTGTCTGAGTCTGTAACTCTGGTGATCAAAAGCCCAAATCAAACACAGGAAGATCATCTGATTGAGGCCTAGCGGAGCTGGAGTGTTCAGCAGCTGAAGGCCCACCTGCAGCAGGTGTTTCCGGGCCAGCCGGTGAGCGTGATGGTGCGGGATCGGGGTTGTTCAACAGCAGCCACTTGTGAATCATACAGGACTTCCTCAATGCCCCGAGTTGGGAGGCTGGCTCTAGAAGGAGCGGGGGGGGGGGGGGGGGGGGGGGGGGGGGGGGGGGGGGGGGGGGGGGGGGGGGGGGGGGGGTTGGGGAATCTCCGCATTCTGCTCATCGGGTGGGAAAAATGTAATACGAATGGGGTTTTGAGGCTGTTGGCTGGTTGTTTTGATGATCATCTTCGCCCCTTCCTCTTTCCTCAAGATCTTCTAAACGTGGTAGTCAGCCAGATGCTGTGGAGTACCGACGTGCTCCCTGTAGGGGTTGTAGGTCCCCGCGAACTCTAAATTTTCCCTTGTTCTGCCTTTGTTTTTAGTGCTGTTGTGAACTGTTGAAACGGTGTCCTTCACGATCTCTCTGTGAGGGTTTGTGCGGGCGGTGGGCCGGGACTCACGATGGTGGTGCAAACTCGTAGCGCCCGTGCGTAAGACGCGTTGCGGTTTCCCAGGCAACAAGGTGACGTCACCGGAAGGCTTCAGACATTACGAACCGGGCTTCAACTTCCTGGCAGTCAGCTTCAGAACGTTGGAGGTGCAAATTATTATCGTAGATATTAGATTGTTATATTATACTTGAAATTTCATATTTGTTTGTAAACCACTTCAATGCTTGGTAAGAGACAGTATATAACATTAATAAAGCCAAACCAATCCAACCCCCAAATGTGCTACACTGTGCCAACCAAAGGTCCACAGAACCCAAATATCCTCGCTTGGAAAGTGATCAATCTAGGTCACAAGTACTCAGAAGGATCCCACACAGTATATCTATAAGCTGTTGCTTACATCTAATATAAACAGAAGCTTCCCCAAGTCTACATGGCTACTAATGGTTCTACCTCTCTTCCTTTAAGAGCATGTTTAAACTCTTTTAAACCTAGCTATGCTAACTGCTTTGACTCAATCTTCCAGCCACAAAATGCACAAGTGTGTTTGGTGAAAAAATAAAACTGTCTGATTTGCTTTAAATGTGGTACCTATTAAATTCATAGACTGTCCTCTAGTTTTAGTACTGTCTGAAAGGGTAAACAATTCCCTATTTACCTGTTCAACTTTACTCATGACTGTACAAGACCTCTATCACAAGCTATTTTTCTCCAAGCTGAAGACCCCTAACTTGTTTAACTTTTCTTAAGGGAGCTGCCCCTCTCTTTACCATTTTGGTAACACTTTTCTGCATGTGTGTAATTGGTGTGTGGGGGGGGGGGGGGCAAGGAGGGCACTGCCCCCCCAAACACTGCTGAACCAGAAGGTTCCTGAAAGATGAGAATGAGAGACAAAGGGTGAAATGGGAGGACTAGAGAAGCAAGCATATGATGTAGAAAGAGGGACACTGGGCTGGAAAGGGAAGGGAGGAATAAAATCTAGCTAAAAGATAAAAAGGCAAATAAGAGAAATGTAGAAAAAAAGCTGAAACAAAAGGATCAGTGTTTTAGAGAGATGAAGGCAAGAAGATGGGAGGAATGAAGAAACAGTGTATCTGCCAAAGGGCTTATTTGCCAGTGTCTTCGCTATTTGTCCTGGCTTCGATGGGCCAATTCTAATATTGAAGTTAACGGTGCTAAAGATATTGCCAACTGTGGATCTGGAATTGGTGTTGTGTGGGGTGAGGAGGAAGATGGAATGAGGACATTTCAAGATTTCTGGCCCTTACTCACCCTTTAACATTTTAACAGCCACTTTGGTTACTCTGTTGGGCTTATCCTTGTCCAGCCCAATTGCCTCTGCCATGACAACCTGACCAAAGCAGCCTTCTCCCAGAGGTTTGCCCAAGATCAGCCTGAAATAGAGCAGCACACATAACAAGAGAAAGAGCACAATTATTTTACAAGCTGAAAATAAAGCTCTCAAGTGTTCTTAAAGCAAAAATGTATGCACAAATTGACAAAACCTTCCTTCAATGTCCAGCTGGGTATAGAGAACTATCCAACAACTGCATTCTCAGATGCAAAAGAAGTGCTTACTTTACAACAAAAGCAAATGATTTTAAGTTATCCATAACTATTTTATGGGTGTTAATGACAGCAGATGGGATTCAATAAAGGAATAGGCAAATGGCATTTTGTGTTATTCTGTCACGCATCCTTTATAGGTTATCAAAGTTTAATGATGAGATTTTCCACTGATGTCCTTTTTAATGGCTGCCATTGTTAAAAAGACTAGAGACCTGTGCCAGACAAGGATGACTTCTTTCCATTACCAACTGGAATTGTCCCTCACCTGTCTCTGGCAAACTCCCATCGGGGATCCTCAGGCAGCTCATATTCTGAGACCCCTGTCAGCATGGGAGTCCCACTGGAGGAGAGACGAGACGGTCGAACCAGCATTACACCAGAATTCATTGAGGAGCTGGACTCAGCAGACACCTGAAGGGCACAGCGATGCAACGAAAAAGTGGGGTTACCTTTTGGGATCAGCATTGGCAAAGGATACTGAAACTTGCAGGGCAAGAGAAGCCTAAATCTCACTGCTCACAGGTACAGAGAATATTAAAAGCTATCCTTCAAGGGAATTATACCTTGGCTGTGTCTCCCCCAAATAAAAATAGAACTACAAATAACAAAATTTACTAGGACAGGGACTGAAAATGCAAGAATATTTCTTTATAACTACAGAAAACCCTTTCTCACAATTTTCAACTAACAAACGGAATGTAGCTTACTTCATCACTTGGGAATAACCCAAGCCCAGGGAAGTGTGCACACAATGATATAAATCATTTCAACTCTACAGTGTGCGCATATACAAAATTAATATTGCACATATATTATTAATAGATGTTTCATAAAGTAAAGGCAAAAACACTTTAGCTAATTATTATTAGCAATGCCAGGACCCTAAGAGTGGAATTAGTGTAGCAATATTTTCAGTGTTTCACTGAATAATGACCCCTTTATTCATAAAACTTGTTGATTCCACATGTATAAGCCCCCCCCTCGTCTCAGTGGGGGCAGGAGCACAACTATTAATTCACTTTTGTCATTACGGATCTACCCAATCCCATACAGATTCTGAATCCCCACGAAAGCCTTCTTTTGTACTCATTCTTCATCGCCTGCATATTTTTTAAAACTATGATTATTAATTGCGAATTATGAATGTCTATTTATAACACACAAGCTTGACGTTGCAACACTCCATGAATACATTGATTTCAATTAACCTTCTGCACACTGACATCAGACAGCGAAGAGAACACAAAGTTCCTCTACCTTTTCTTTTGTTTTCCAACATTATGCATGAAACATTCCCCTTCTGTTTAAAAATTAAAATGTAATAGATGCTTTCCAAATCTCCCTTTGAATTATTCCTGTGTAAACACAAAATCTCAACTAAAAATGAGAGCTGACGAAAGACATTCTTCCATTCAACCCATCTGAGGACAGTTCTCAGGGGCGCTCAGTGGACAGAAGCATTCCCCCTCCCCTATGAGGTCCAACAGTGAACCAAAGGTAAGGTGTGAAAATAGGGCATGAGAAAGGACTGCTTTCACTCCATGCTCTGGGACACCACCCTCTCAAAGCCTCTCTTCAAACTGGCTTTGGATTTTAAAATGTAATATTTCTCTTTTCCAATTCTGAGTTTAAGGTGAGTCACGTTCAGGTACACAAATTATTTCCCTGCATAAATAGGCTCAACATCTAAATTATACCAGAGTCAGTGGAAAGTGAAGTGAATTGCCCACAAAAATGTCAAGTGGCTTTCCCTGTTTGCAACCTGCTTTCTCAAAGTTAAGTGCCCCAAGATCTCTACCACTGTGATACTCCCAGTTTTGCCAAGGGATCACCAACTACTTTATCCACCTCTCCACCCTCTTAAAACTATCTTACTTCTGGAGAACAGAACCCAGCACTCTTATAGGCTCCAATAACCCAAAGGCTACACCAGTAATCCAACAGAAGATGGCTGTGTTGGCCAAGCAATGGATACCTTGCTAGCTTCCTTCTTGGTTCTCCCTTACTCCTCTAATACTATGGCCCCTCCCCCTTACAAAGAACATATGAGTAGTTGCAAACCCCCCATCTACTTTCTGTTACCTGTCTGCGCAAGGGGATGCTCTTGGCCAGCTTGTGTACTGCCAGCTGGCTGTTGAAGTCCGTCTTTTTGGTGGTGTTTTTCATCTTGCAGATGATGACAGTTACCAGCATACAAAAGATAAAGAAGGCGCCCGTACAGTAAATGATGATCTCCAGGTACAGCGGTGATGCCATCAGTGCCGGCTTATCATCTTCCATGGCTGAGTCAATGCGAACAAGACATTAGTACTGCAAATCTTTAGCATGAATCCAACAGGGGGCTGTTCAGAACAGCCAATTAAATCCTACTTGTTTACTTTAGTCAGAAGAGCTTAGCCATTACTGAACGATACCTTTACCACTTTTGCTCATGACTGACAATTTTTGTTGTTTTTTTTTTTTTTTTAGCCATCAAACACATACAATTGATTTCATTGATTTAAGAGGAAAGTGTTAATCTGCTGCTTCATCAAGGCAATACCCAGTAATAAAAGCAGGCCCTGTATTCTTGGCCTGCGGTAACATATTAGTAACATGCGCAGCAGAGAAGGCAGACAGCCCGACCGTGGGAGTTGGGAAATGGGAATCCTTCTTTATGGGAAGACACTGTGGCTGATATTAAATGATGGAGGCCGAGATCATTCTGTTATAGCATGCAGCGGAAACACAGTTAACGCAAGCACAACTGGTCTAAACAATGACCTAATTTGCAGAGAGTTTTTGGGTTGAGTGAAGACTTAACCCCCCTCCCCCTAATAAATACTTGCCTTCTGATTTGCATTCTTGCATTCCAAGCATGCCTACACCAGTCCCCAACTACTAAACCTGCTTCTTAAAGTGGCTGCTTGTTTACGCTAACCTAAGGTAAAGTCTGCACTGAAGTACCCATATGAAGGGTTTAGAATAATGAGCATGTAAAATGTAATAGATACATGTGTAAATGGCAAAATCCTGAAGAAGCACTTTTCTGCTTATATCCATTCAACTTCCACAGTGGGTTATGTAAAAGGGAGATGCACACAGGAGTGGGATACAGACGGGGCTCCCTCTTACTCGGGTAACTTATGCGGGTACCTGCTGCATTTAGGTGCTCATCCTTGCGTCAGCTCTATAGCTGGCATAAGTGCTGTTGCCTAAATGTTAGGTGAACAGATACCGGGTTACACTAGTACTCTATAATGGGATCCTATCGTGCACCCTCAGGATGCCAAAATGGAGATGCCCAGCTATAGAGTTGCTCCAAAATTTCATAAGCGCTAGGGGAAGCTGGCTCAGGTACAGTCTTGCCTGCTTGGTTGCACTGAAAGTGGGGTACTCACTAAGCTGTAATATGCCAATTATGGGGGTAATTTTAAAAAAAGGGTTAGGTGCTATTTACACATGTCAAAAAAGCTGATTTACGTGCATAAATGGCCATACATGTGTTTAAGTAGCAATTTTAGAAACCCGCTACTTACGTGTGGCTATCTGCACCATGCGAAGGGGGTGTGTTCTAAATGGGCTTGAAAAGCAAACAATCCTTACTTTGCAAGGGAAAATACACATACACCTCAAAATATTTCTAGGTGTAAGTGTTAGCCCCAGTTTAGTCTTAACCCAGGGTTTGAAGACCAATCATACTTACTACTCTCATTTAAAAAGCCCTCCAAAATCTCAGAGTTTGAGAAAGGCTCCTGAACTGGGATTTAGTAAAATCTGCTACTAACATGTCGAGATGCTGCTCTTATAAGTGCAGACTCCAAAATCCACCACCTACATGTGTAAGCGTCAGAGAGGAATTTTATAACACGTCACTTAGACTGGGAGTCCAAGCAGGCACTCATATTCAGGCTTCTTTACAAAGTCACATGGGTGCCTATGTATTTTTTTTTATTTATAAAATAGCCTCAGAAAACCTTTTTAAGCCATTAATATACATGGCTGAAGGACGTAAAAATATATATCACTATAATAGAAACCAGTGCTTATCACCAACTCATAGTCCATACTAAATTTATATAATGTTGGTACTGATCATGATTTATCATTTGTTATGGTCCATTTGCAACCTTGGCTACCCTTGAGCAAACAGAGTTTAGTTATTCAGCTGACCAAGAAGCTGCTATTTTACAGCATTCCACTCTTCGTGTTGTGGTTTGAATTTGAAGATCTCAACAAGAGACTGATTCATGTAAGTTAAATGTTAACACTCTAGAACAATATGTCAAATGCCACATGATACCTAGAGGATTACGAGTACAACTGGAAGAGAAGATTTTCACATTTGAAACTAATTTCATTAATAAATGGAACGTGATTCTAAATAAATATTGATTATTGAGAACATGACTAAAGTGGCTGGGGTCCTTATAGCGGCTTGCATTTATAAGATAAGTCTCTTTGTTAAGTCTACTTCTAAAGACGTTGATTTATGAAACTAAAAGCTTTTGAAAATCTGAAAAACTGGACCAATGATGAGTTTGGCAAGTCCTAGAGCGAGTTCTCTATGTGCAAAGAGTTGCTGCTGAGATCCAGAGGAGTAATGATCGGTATTAACATTATATAAATTTAATATTGACTATGAGCTGGTGATAAGCGCTAGGTTCTATTATAGTGATATGTTTTATTAACCTGCACACATACTTCACGGCTCTCCTGCACTCTGCCCAAACCACATCCTCAAGCACACCTTAAGCAGGTCACGTAAAAATATATCACCGTGCATACTTTCACCTGCATATATTGTAGGGCCATTTCATAACAGGCTGTTTAGGAAAACAGAACAGGGTTTCTGTTTAACTTGGCAGAACCATGAGTTTTTATTATGTTTAGTTCCTCCCTTTCTTTTGTGTCTTCTTTATTGAGTTTAAAATTTTAATTATATGAGAATGTATTTAGTTTTATATATATTATAACAATGTAACTTATTCCCTATTATATATTTAGTTTTATATAGATTAAAATAGGGGTGGACAACCTGCGGCCTATGTGGACCGCAACACAAGAGGCATCAGAAACTTCCATCTCCCCCTCACCTGCGAGCAGTTTTAGCCCCTTAACCTCCCTCGCTTGGGGCGACAAGTCTACAACCATCATATGATGCATCACGTAGCTGGCTGGCGCATGAGAATCTGCACCTGCTCAAGGTCTCCTGGATTCCGCCCCCTCCAAAACAGGAAGTTTGGAGGGGCAGAAACTGGCAGGCCTTAAGCATGCACAGATGCTCAAGGATCCATGCCAGCCGCTGTGCGATGCATCTTATGGCGGTTGTAGATTTGTCAACTTGAGCAAAGGAGGTAAGAGATTAAAACAACTCGCAGGTGAGAGGGAGGTGGATAGAAGGTAGGAAAGAGATGCTGGTCAATCAAATCTCACGTTAATCAAAACTGTCTTATCATTCCCTTGTGATAAACCATCCACATTATGGAAATGTCCTATACTGTGGACTCCATTAGTGTTCTATTAAATGGTTACAGACTATTTTAGGGAAAGGAAGAAGAAGGGTTGTAGAGGGTGTCTTCCAACATAGGACGCTCAAATAAGAACATTTGTCCAAGACAACCTTGGACAAATATTCTTGTGTGAGTGTCCTATGTTGAAAGACCCTCTATAACCATACTCCTTCCTTTCCTTGTGTGGCATCGTAGTGGTTTATTTGTTCCTTCCACTTTTTCTCTTTCCACTACTACTCAGTCAATTATTGTAATACCGTGCATCTAGAGGGCACCTGTCATGTATGCAGTTGTCTGCCTTTTTCCATGTTACACCTTCTCTGGAACTCTGGCCTTTTATGCTGGATACAGAATGAAATTATACCCAATTTAAGATGGATCTTAAATTTTTTTTTTTTATTATGTTTGGTTCCCCAGGGGAGGGGGTGATATTTGATCTGGGGTGCTTTCAGGGGCCCAAGGAAGCAAGCTAATAGTATTTCCCTGACTTTTACTATCCATGTCTAATATCTTTTACAGTTATACATTTGTAATTTTACCCTTTTCCCTCTGCTGGTTTTCCACCCTCCACTTTTTTTCTGCTTTTTAGTCTATTTTCTGTTGAATGAAGATTTATAAACTACAGAAGGCAGTACAGTAAATACATGATAAACAAGCTTCCACCCCAATTCAAATGTGCCTAAGATACCTGTGTTGCCGTCACTAAAACAATAAACTTTTCATACTTAACATCCAGAGGAGGTTATTCCTCTCTCTTTTTTTTTTGTACCTAGAAGTTTCCCTTTGCTCTTTTGTGCTTCTAGCTCAATCAGATTCAGAGCTGGGATTTGGCTTCATAAGTCTTTAATTCAACTACTGAGTAATGTTCCTCCTAAATTTTCCCCTCTCTTCCTTGCCAGTCATTGCGGCAAGGATCCTGTGCAGGGACAGTTCTCTCCAGAACCCTGCAATCCCGAATCTGGTCACTCAGTCACCCATATGCAATGACTATGACCCCTCCCCTCCCATGGGGCTGTGAGCAAAATCTCCACAGCATCCCCAGCCCTAGCTGACTGGGAGGAAAGGGATAGAAGATCTGAGCTTGGAATCAACCTCAGGTTCCTCTGTATGGCATGGACCATGAGCCATTGAGCCATCCCCCAAAGATGACACTATTTTCAAACAGCTGCAGACACAAATGTGCACACATGGTGAGTCATGCCAGAGCAGGTGTTGGCAATTTGGTGACCTGATGAGCTGAAGCGATCTAACACACTGGTTCTTAATCCAGTCCTCAGGATACACCCAGCCAGTCAGGTTTTCAGAACACCCACAATGGATATGCATGAGATACATTTGCATACAACAGAGGTAGTATTTGTTTCATGCATATTCATGGTTTATAGCCTGAAAACCTGACTGGCTGAGTATGTCCCGAGGACTGGGTTGAGAACCCCTGGTCTAAGCAGGCTATTCCTAGAAGGCTGCTTTCTTTCACTTGGCTGGCACAGACTACTCACAAAACCTGGTAAATAGGCTCACATGGGAAGACAAACTTTGGATTTAAACACTATTTAAACCAATTTACCTCTAAGACCATGATCACTTGGGGCCCACCAGCATTGTTCTTGAAAACCATTCTATACTCCGAATGCCCACTAATTAGCGGAAGTGTCACCAAAGATGGGAGGAAAACACTTGATTTATTCTTTAAACCTTAGGTGCCCAAAGTTAAAACTGTACTAGCAAAAACTGCCCATAAAAGAATGGTTCAAATTTAGGAACCGCCAGCAACCAAGGATTAAAGAAAAATGCTTGCAATTGAACCTCACTCAGCAAATGGATGAAAACAACCCTTGCTTTCCTTTTCCAAAGTTGCTGTGGATTTTCTGTTTCCTTTTTGAGGCAAATCAATAAGTCAGAAAGCATTTATGTCTCTGCAAATGCAAGAAAACATTTCAAAATGTTCTAAAGCTGATCATAATTATGCTGGGAACATTTATTGTAGAGCATAACAAAACTAAAATGCAAAAATAAGGTAGCATTTGAAAACCACTCTCACACCCCCCTCCCCCCACCCAGAAAGTCAAAGGCTTTGGAAAAAAGCAAGTGGAAGAATTGCAATGCATACTATAAAACCCCTGAGAAATAACCCAATCTTCCGATCAGATCGGAGGAGGCTGGAAGTCACCACAGCTAGCAAGAAGAGGGACTCACCATGATAATTGTGCAGGTTTGGGCATAAATGAGAAGCCCAAAGCTATCTCTGCTTGGCAATTATCAATTCATGTTAGTATAACATTGATGGCCGAACAATGAAGGAACAGCAAGGCAACATCAACAGAGCAAGTCCTGAGAGCAGGATAATGCCAAAGCAGCAACTGGGCACAGAGGATCTCATGCAAACTGTCCCAGAAAATGAACCCAATAGAGGAAGCTCTCCAAGACATTTTCAACCAAAACCAGTGATGAGATTTACATTCTTTGAAACCGTCATGGCTCAGAAGAACTGAATGGTGACTGCTTAAACTTCCCATCCTAAATGTAATGAGGGATTAAAAACAAAACAAAACAAAACCAATCTTAACTATTCAGTCACCAAAACCTTATAAGCAACAAATTAAATCCCCCCCCCCCCAACAGAAGGACGAGGATGTTCCATGAAACTAAAAAGCACTAAGATGGCTATTCCTGAACGTCAAACCATACAATATTTGTTGTTCTTCAAAGGAGGAGGATTATAAAAGTTTGCTTATTAGCTGTGCATGTTCTAATGGAAAGGCTGCTGGTGTGTACACCAACTGGATCAGGCTCTGCTTAATTCTTTCCAAGAACTCACAAGCATCCTGGAGCTGTTTATATTTCTATAAAAAGACACTGGTGTTGGTTTAAAAAAAATGGAATGAGCTGGAACAAACAAGACTTTTCATGAATCTCATTATATGTATGCACTACCTGGACACATGAGGGAGTTTTGTCTTTTTAAAGTTAACACACAGCATACAGTTATTGAAACAAAATAAATTTGAAAAGCTAAATGGGCCAGTCAATTCTTCCAGGAAATGGCCCCACAGAGGGTGAATAAATTCATGGTGTACTTGGCAAAGAACACAGTGGAAATTGATATGCAAGGGTGCCGAGTTAACCATTAGGAAACATTCTTATTCCATACATTTAAAAGAATGATGTGAAAGGCTGAAACTTGATAACACAGCCAAGCAACTGACGTGCTTCAAGTACAATAGTTAAAACCAAATAGATATTTGCAGAAAATACACATTTTTCATACTAGACAAATTTGATATTTATTCATTGACAGTCTCCCTCATGGCACAAATGCATACTCAATTACATAGAAGTGTCAGAAAGGACAGCTAGAAGAACCATATGTACCTTCAAGAACGGTCAACCATGCAGAATGATGTGAGTTCCCAATAGAGTTACCCGCAAAGCATGTATACTGCCCCGCATCCTCAAAAGACACATTCCTCAAGTGGAGGACTTCCATTTCTTTGTCTGTAGTGTTTACTCCGGCCGTCTAGAAGAAAACAAAATGGAAGCAAAACGGACAGGCAAACGACATGAGACTTTCTGAGGAATGGAGAGATGATGCACCTCCAGCTAGTCATTTGCGAGAACCTTGGTGAGCAGAGAGAAAGAGACCATTGCAGGACACCTGTTAGACACCTTAGGAGGACCTTGGATGTAGGTTGACCTAAGGAGGAATTTTGTTGAACCCTTCACCAAACTGAATCTCCTAACCATCGGAACATGCTGGTGGATGGGCAACATGGAAAAATGGAACCCAAAGGAAAATGAGCCAGCTTAGATTTCATGAGGACAACTTACACAGAGCTGGGGACAGGAAAGTACACAAGTGGGGAGCAAGAACAGAGAAATAAAAAGGAACCTGGAACAAAAGAGAGCTGACACATACTGCTTGAGAAAAATTTGTATATGATCCTCAATCAAATCCTAGTCATAGTCTGACATACATTCTTCTTAAGGAACGGAAAACACAAATTATTTTTCTTACTGTATTAGTCATCAAAGCCTAGGCAAGGCACAACAAAAGTATTTACAACACAATTGTCAATGATTAATGCTTTGTATTTAGAGAGAGACTGCATTATCAGAATAGTCTTTCTAAATACAAAACAGAAGACCGACAACACCATGGAAACGCATGCAGTCACAGCAAATATAAGAGACAGAGATTTCTCAAAAAGTTCGGAAGAAGATAGAAGGAGCAACATGAAAGTCTACTGCTAGCCCATTCCTGAGTATTTTTCCATGGCTTTTGGTACCAGAAATATAGTAGAGACAGGGAGAAAACAGAAGCTTCCTGCCACTAGGGGCAGGTTATTCTCAGTACCCCACTTTTTGCTGGTTTTTCTTTTTTTTTTTTGGAGGTTCTTTGGTTTACCTTTTGCCACGGGTCTGCTGACAGTGAGCCACGCAGACTGGTTAGCCTCGCCAATATAATTGGAAACCTTACAAATATACTCCCCGCTCTCAGCCTCTGTCACATTGTACAGGGTCAGCACCTCCGCATCTGAGCTATTAATCCCCGAATGCTAGAATAAACCAATAACAGAGGGAATCACGACACAATGTGGGGAAAAAAATCACTGCAGACAGATATTTCAATCAAAGAAACACATTGCAGGGCAGAGAAGAACATACTAGAGAATACACACATGCTACATGAGACGATGTCTCAGCCAAACCTTTTCCCTTCTCTTTTCACCACCTTCTGCCACCTGAACATTTAACATTAACCTTTGTGTTGTCTCCAAACGGGTTAATTTTGTACACATGATGATAGAAATGCCAGGATATGTTGGAGATTCTCTCCTCTGTCAGACTGGCTGCTAATGCTCGCTTCAGCACTTGCATTGTTCTAAAGGGAGCCTCCTTATGGAATTCATACGATGTAATATGCAAATGATGTGCTTGGAAATTCTTTTTAATCAGACTGGTGGCACCCAATGTAATCAGGATAATTTCTGTATCTTTCCACCACATTTTCCTGGTCTCCGATTACATTTATTAGTGCTTGAAGATCTTCTCTTTCTCCACATGTAATACAGAATACACTGATTGTTCTCCTTTTCTACAATGTACTAACTACTACTAATCATTTGTATAGCGCTACTAGATGTACACAGCGCTGTACACATTATATACAGGTACTTTCCCTGTCCCTAGAGGGCTCACAATCTAAGTTTTTGTACCTGGGGAAATGGAGGAACAACTGCATTGGGAATGAAAAACAGGTCACCAGAATCAAAGCCTACTGCATTAACCATTAGGCTACTCCTCCTCAATGTCTGATATTCTTGCCTTAAACTTTCTATGTCTGGGAATAGGAATGTCTCAGGTAATCATAACTTTTGTTACTCTCTACAATTCTGTCTC
Organism: Microcaecilia unicolor; assembly: GCF_901765095.1. NCBI lineage: Eukaryota > Metazoa > Chordata > Amphibia > Gymnophiona > Siphonopidae > Microcaecilia > Microcaecilia unicolor. The sequence goes on along the minus strand of NC_044034.1, from coordinate 321,699,381 downwards.
AGCTGTGTTCCCAGTGTTCTGGCACAGCAATGTTACTGCGTTTGTATACAACCTGATATTTAAAAGCATTTAACCGGCCAGGGACGGCTCCTGTCCGGTTAAATGGTACTTAAGCGGCTATCTGGCAATATTCAGTGGGAGACAGCTGGCCATCTCCCGTTGAATATTGCTGGTTAGCGCTTAGCAGGTTATATTGTGCGATATAACTGGCTATCTGGCGATATTCAGCGCATCACCGGCTAAGTTTGACAGCCTAAAATAGCTGGAATATGTTTGGCTGCTTTAAACTTAACCATCCAGTGCTGAATATCAGCTTGGCCTGTGAAATTTAAACTGGCCAAAACACTCTCCGATATGCAATGCTGGTCACTGGAAACAGCCCAGCACTGAATATCTGGGCTCAGCGCCGACCACTGGAGGCAGCCCGATGACCTCCCGTGGTCTGAATATCAGGCCCATAGTTTCCAGTGGATGAGATTCTGTATACAATTTTTCTGCCATCAGTATGTCACACCCAGAGACAAGGTGTAGGACTGCTTCCATTTCAGCATTGCACAAAGCTACAGTTGTCTGTTTTACCATGTTCTCTATCATGTCTGTGAGCCACCTTGTCTGTAGCCTGCTCTCCTTTGCTGCAATTCACCCCTCCTTGTGTCAGGATTTGATATATTTGTAGCTTCTGAAGTAACTCTATATTTTCTGCTGTATCTATGCTTTAGCTAGTTTAGCTTTTAGAGATATCTTTCTTACGTTTTGCAAATTCTATTGCTTCTTTCCCTCCATGTTCTGGTAGTCTCTCAGTCATTTCTTCCATTCATCAGAATGTGTGTCCAAGTTTAAGGATGGAGATGAATTTGGCAGCACTTGCCTGAAGGCCAATGATAGTACCTCTATATGTATAATCTACTTCTTTAAAAAACAATCCCTCCTTCAGCTTTTGGAATATACACAGTCTCAGCATGCACCGATTCTTATAGTTTACCTCATGAGCAAGGATGAGTTTTCTTGTTCTTACATCCAATTATTCAAGATCTTTGAGGCCAATCCACGGTTCCAAAGGTGTATAACAGCACTGAGTCAGCAACTGGATTGATAGCTTTTTTCAAAATCATTTTCAATCTTCTATAGAATTTGCAGATCTTTTTATTCAACATTTTCTATGGGACTGTTGGCATTTTCTTCTGCTCCAAGATATTTATATACACCTTCCTGCTTAAGCTTCTTTATGCTACAGTCTTCTGTTATTTATTTATTTATTTGTATCCCACATTTTCCCACCTATTTGCAGACTCAATGTGGCTTACAATATTATATCATGGCAAGCACCATTCAAGAGCAGATAAACAATTGGTTACATAAAGAAGAAGTGTAACATAATGGATATAGTCAATTCAATAAATCAGAAAACAGACTATTAAGTAATTAGTGGTGTGTTAGAATTCCTATTGTTGATTATTATGGTAAGTCTTGGTGAAAAGAAAAGTCTTTAGTGATATTCAAAAGTTGATAAGGTCATGAATAGTTTTCAGATCAAGTGGCAATGCATTTCTCAGCCGCGTGCCAATGTAGGAAAAGCAGGACACATGTACTAGTTTGTATTTTAGACCTTTACAGCTAGGGAAATGAAGATCCAGGAATGTGCGTGCTGATCTTTTAGCGTTCCTGGGAGGTAAATCAATAATGTCTGACATGTAGGCCGGAGCATTTCCATGAATGATTTTATGAACCAGTGTGCAAACTTTGAACACAGTACGTTCTTTAACTGGAAGCCAATGGAGCTTCTCTCTTAGGGGTTTTGCACTTTCGTATTTTGTCTTTCCAAATACGAGTCTGGCTGCGGTGTTCTGGGCTGTCTGAAGTTTCTTGATGATGTGTTAGAGAGATGTTTTCAGCTTACCTTAGTTTTCCATCATGGAAGTCTGCCTTTTCATATTTATCCAGCCTAAAACTCGTCCTGAAATCATCTGAGAAACTCTTCGCTACTCACGAGCTGTTCCATTAAATGATAATCACAGGAGCAATACAGATTCAAATCATCCACAAATAGTAGGTGAGATATTATTTGACTAAGCGTCAGGATTAAGGCCAGATCCTTAGCCCCATGGTGTTAACAAGATTATTCACTGGATTTAGTGCCAGACAGAGCAAGCAGTAATGGGGAACCTCCCGGACTACTTTTGTCTAGATCCTGATGTTAGGAATGACAAGCTGTTTTTCATAATTCAGTCAGAGTATAATATACCACATTTTCACCATATACTGGATGTTCATGCCATACTTTTCAAGGCAATTTATTATCCAAGCAAGTAATGGGGCGGTAGTTTTTCGGGATGTTAGCTGGGTGTCTTTTTATTTTTCCTGTTATTAACCACTGTAGTATTTCTGGCTGTTAAATCTTGGTGGAAGGATGTTAAGTGTTTGAACCAGAAGCTGGAGCACCCCGTTAGGGACAAGGCTCTTCCAATTTGGGGTGTTTCTCAATCTAGCTCTGATTCTTTTGCTATTACTTTAGGCCATGCTCTAATTTCTATTGTCTCCTCTGTGTTGGGTAGCCATTCTGCTTCTCTGTGTGCTCTACAGGATCCTAAAGTATGCTCAACTGTGTGAATCCCAAAGGCGCTCACACACTTCTTGTTCACTTTACTTACCCATTTCCTCCCCTCAAACAGCTGTAAACCAGATCTTAATGTTGAAGAAAACCACCCTTCTACACCACCCAACTTCAATGGAAAGGCATTGATGAGATCAAACAGTGAGAGTTTATAGGAAAAAATATGCAGCAACTCCACAAGTTGACTGCAACTACGCAGAAATGCAATGATCTTGTTGTTAGAACCATAGAATGGTTGTGTGGTGAAATCTTACGTCAGTCAGAAGTGTCATGCAACTACACTCACCTTAAGTGAAAATATATGTTTCAAAAAGGTCCAGAAATATATAGTTCTGTCCAGATAAACAAGATTCGCTGTTCTTGCACTAATTAAGAGGAAGGATATTTTAAAAGCCATTCACTCTTCCAAATAGCTACTTACATGGTTAAAAGGACTATTTGAAAATTGCCGACCTTGTGTGTGGGTGAAAAGGCATACTTTGTTCCAAAGTGTACACTTTCATTTGCATTTAGCGGATCAGTCTTGTGAACAGGGATTTGAAAGTATGAAAATTGTTCATTGTTTCAAAGTCATTGATCATCATGCAATATAGCCGGTTATCCACTAAGCGCTGACTGCAAATATTCAGTGGAAGAGAACCAGCTACCTTCCACTGAATATTCATGGATAGCTGGTTAAGCGCTATTTAACCGTCTAGGAGCTGTTCCTGGCCGGTTAAATACCACTGTATATCGGGCTGTAGGTGCCTACCTTCCATTATAGGAAATGCACCAATCAAGTACTCTCTGGGCATCTATATATAGGTGCACAGTTATAGAATTTCCCCCAAAATGCTGGTGCAAGTCACTGTATGTACCTTTTCCTTAGGCAAATTTAAAAAGTGGAAGTATGTGCATACGTTTCAATTGTGGTACAAAAAGCACAAATAAAAAATATACCAGCGGATTTCCCAACAATGTGGGCAATTTACAAATTGTCCTCGTATTGCTACACCCTTCAAGCTCAAAACAAGCAGTCCATATGGAAGAGAATCACATGTCATAACCTAAAGGCAAGCACTTACCTTCAGAATCTGGACATATGGTGAGCCATTAGGCCCGATCTTGCTGCCATTCACCTCAATGTGCTTAAGCCACTGGACATGGGGCTGTGGATCACTGTACACTTTACAGACAAACTCTACATTGCTGCCCACAAGGACTGTTTTGTTAGCTGGAAGCCCAGCTTGGAGAATGGGTCTATGAGGGGATCGTTCTGCAAAGAGACAGATAAGATGTTATGTAAGCTAATGGCTCTATGCTGCAATAGACTGCTGAACTTTCATAGAATTTGGGACCCTTATGTTCATTGGAAAAACCAGAAATGGAATTATTGCTTCTTAAGGATATTGTAGGGGGGGGGGGGGGTCTTTTTATTTGCTTTGTATCAATGATATGCCTTGTACCAATGAGTGATGGTATGACAGAGTTGCTATTGTGGTTTACTTTTGTATATTTTGTTTTGTTTACATACTAAAATATTTCTCATAGGGACGACTTCCCTATGAGAAAAGCGTAAAGCGGCTGGGGCTCTTCAGCTTGGAGAAAAGGCGGCTGAGGGGAAATATGATAGAGGTCTATAAAATAATGAGTGGAGTTGAACGGGTAGATGTGAAGCGTGTGTTTATGCTTTCTAAAAATACTAGGACTAGGAGGCATGCGATGAAGCTACAATGTAGTAAATTTAAAATGAATCGGAGAAAATGTTTCTTCACTCAACATGTAATTAAACTCTGGAATTCGTTGCCAGAGAATGTGGTAAAGGCAGTTAGCTTAGCGGAGTTTAAAAAAGGTTTGGACGGCTTCCTAAAGGAAAAGTTCAGACCATTGTTAAATGGACTAGGGAAAAATCCACTATTTCTGGGATAAGCAGTATAAAATGTTTTGTACATTTTTGGGATCTTGCTGGGTATTTGTGACCTGGATTGGCCACTGTTGGAAACAGGATGCTGGGCTTGATGGACCTTTGGTCTTTCCCAGTATGGCAATACTTATGTAAGTTTATGATGATCAGGGACTATGGGAGAGTAAATTTCATTTTACCATATGTTTGGTTTGGAAAAGGGTTCAAGATGTCTTCGGCATCCAGGTTGAACTTAGTTATAAAATTGTTATTTTAAGGTCAGCAGCTTTGCCCCATTTGTTACAAAAGAGCAAAGCTAAACAGCTTGATGCTCTTATGGGTTTAGCCATACAGCACGTCTTGCCTGAGTGGAAAGACAGTTCTGCATTATCTTTTAATGCTTGGTGATCTGGAGTTGGTCTTGTGCAGAAGCTGCTGCTGTCAAAATGACGCTGTGTTCCCAAATTACAGACAGTTTGGGCTCTGTTGGATGTTTTTTGCTTACTGGATTCTGTATAATCTTCAGTCATGGACTCTCAATTTGTGGAGTTATGCTCTGTGGGTTCTGTAATGTGGGGTGGGAGGGGGATGACTTCTTTGTTAGTCAAAGCTTAATAAATAAACTAAATATACATAAGTAAATATTGGCATTTCTACATGCAACAAGTTACCTACTGGTAAGGAGGAGATGTGGCCCAGTGCTCAGAGCACTAAGCTAAGAACCAAACATGCCAATATTCAAATTCTGCTTATCCCAATGTCCCTTTCTGTATCTGGAGCAAGCCACTTACAGAGGCAGATGCACTAAACCTTAACGACCCTGTAACGACCCCCTTAACGAAGAAATTTTGAACCGTAGCATGCATTAAAGGCCATTTTCCGAAGACGCTTGCAGCTAACGAAAACGGAATGCAAAAGAGTTAACTACCATTGAAATGTGGACAATTTGGAATGCACTAACCATACCGAAGATTGCAACGATTCATTTACCGTCTACAATTTTACGTGAGCTCAGACCTGTCGTTAAGGCCTGAGCTGTCATCTCTCCGCTTCCCCCTGCACCTCAAAACAAGCTGGCAAAAAAAAAAAAAAGACCGGGGGGGGGAGAGGGGGGGGGGCCAAGGCGCTCATCAGGAGCGTCCTTCATGGACGGCCTTGCCCCCCCCCCCCCGCCCGAGTTCGCCGCTTCCCCCTGCATCCAAACAGATAAAGATCCAGAAATCAAAACTTTTGAGGCTGGCCCGAGCCCCCCTCCCTTTCTCTCTTTCCCAGCCCTGCCCGCCATCCTCCGCCCCCCCTGAGGTAATCGCTGTCGTTCCCCCTCTCCACCGGGCCCCCTCCCTCCTACCGGGCCCGCGCTACGCCTGTGAGGCAAGAAGAACAGCTCAGCTGATGCCTTCCAGTCTTCGGCGTCTCTCCTGTGCTCCTGGGCCCGCCCCCATCTGATGTAAGTAACCTACGTTGATTACTTACGTCAGACGGGGGCGGGCCCAGGAGCACAGGAGAGACGCCGAAGACTGGAAGGCTTCAGCTGAGCTGTTCTTCTTGCTTTTCTTCTTGCCTCACAGGCACTGCGCGGGCCCGGTAAGAGGGAGGGGGGCCTGGTGGAGAGGGGGAATGACAGTGACGACGTGAAGGACGCTCCTGACGAGCGCCTTTGCCCCTTCCGATCTTTTTTTTATTTTGTTTTCATTTTTTGACGTTTTTTGGCATGCGCAGAGCAGCCAGCATAACGCTTGGCTGCTCTGCGCATGCGTTAGGGGCCGATTACCGACGGGGATTACACAGGTTTGATGCATTGTACTTTACAGTACCGCACCGAACATGTGCAACTTTTTTTTTTGGTGCATCCTTCGTTTTTTAAAAATTCGTTAGGGACTTTAACGTTTTGGATTTTTTAACGTTTGGTTGATGCATCTGGCCAACAGAGTCCTTGTACTGGGCTGGGTTAGGTGTTAATGAGTGCCTAATGCAACTACAAACGGAGTACCGCAGGGGGCATCAGGAGGGAAGAATGGGTGTTCCTGCACTAAACAGTTAGTGCATCTACATTACTGCATGCTAACTGGTCAGCGCAGGGATACTGTGAGAGCCCTTACTGCTTACAAAATGGATGGTGGTTAAGTACTTACGCAGCAATTTTAAAAAATGGCCATGCACTAATGGCAACGTTAGCGCATAGCTGTTAATACAAAAAAATAGAAAAAAAGGCTTTTTTATGGCTGCGTTAAAAATGGCCTTAGCACACAGAAAGACCCACATAAGGGCACACTAAGGCCAATTTTTACCGCAGCTTAGTAAAAAGGATCCCTTAGATTGTAAGCCCTCTAGGGCAGGAAAATACCTACTGTATCTGAATGCATCTCACCTTGAGTTTGGATTTGTAAAAATAAGTTAAAATCCAAATCTAGGTAGGTTATTTATTTATTTGTTACATTTGTACCCCACATTTTCCCACCTCTTTGTAGGTTCAATGTCCTTGCCTCAAAGAGCCTGCGGGTACCTAAGGCAATGGGAAATTAATGTCACAAGAAAAAAACTAAAACCTTTTGGTTTCCTAGTTCTCAACCCAATATTCTAACCACTAAGTTAGCAGCTCACCCAGTATCTCAACCTCCCATGCAATGAAAGACCACAAACATATTCCAATTCACCAGAGGAGGAACCCAGTTCATTAACGGCTGTCAAAAATCCTCCATTCGGAAGTGGACAGGAAAGACCACAATGAATGACGGATAACTTGTTTTGGACATATCAGACGTATCCGAGATTGTCTGTTTCTTCAACTAACTTCTTATTTGTAGGGCAGCTATTCAAGACTGCGGGCTAATAGTTCCTGGAACTTGGCTATTTCAGTGTTTATGATGGCAGGACCTTGCCTTGCCAGCATCAACTTGGCCAAATAACTGACAAAACTCACAAATGTTTCCATAAGAAACAAACTTTTCCCTGCTTGGGTAGTTCTGTGGTTCTCTATATCCTTGCCAGCTTCTCCCACAAAGGCTGGATTCATGAGGTCTGTAAACTTTCAACTGAATGCAAGACAAATGCATATGGCAAGGGCCCTATCCTTCCTTCAAGGAATCCCACATGGGCAATCGACATTCTGCATGCCCTATGAAAATAAGTCTTCAGGGCCTTTCTCTGGATTGGGTTTTCAGGTGATTCACAAATGAACGTTCATGAGCTTTATTTGCACACTTGGATTAAGACCAGTTTGATCTGCATACTTGGGTTATTCTGGAAACCAAATCCCAGGACAGGAGTAAACAAAAATTACACTACCATGAAATTTATTACATATGGTGATGGGCTAATTGGGGAAGGGTTGCCTCTCATCTACCTCCCATTCTGGCATTCTTTCACCTGTAATTCCATCATTTGCATCTCAAGACAGCACACCAAGTACTAATTCCAAAATCGTCTCAGGAAGGAGTCAGCTGGTCTCCTTAAAATTCAAAGAAGCCCTTCAAGGAATCATTTCAAAGCAGCTGACATCTTGAACTAGCAAATTTGAAATGTGTTGCAAAACAAACACAGCAAACACTAGAAAGCCCACAGAAAATCACTGCTGTTTAGCCAGTGGCTCATGCTGGTTGAGCCAGTGTGGTTCCTGTGAACTGTGCCGCTGTGTTTTCACAGTTCAAATGTGCCATCTGGACAAAAAGAGAATTCCACCCATGTCAAAAGGAATGAAACAAACTGTCAGCAAAAGCTCCAAATCTTTGTTCCTGATGGAACAAAGCAAGGGATTGGAGTGTTCCTTTCCTACATGGTAAAGAGCTGGAGTGCTGATGGTTTATTTCTCCAGCAGCTGCTTAGCAAAGAAATTTGAAGGGAGCTACAAACAGGCTTCCCTTTCTTTCAAATCCCTCTTGAGGAAAAAAACAACAACCCAAAAACCAGAGAACAAAAACAAAACTCTTCCTGAATATTACAGGACCGGTATTTCCCCTACCAATTCTTTCCTCATGCTAACAACCTATCCACCTTGAACAGCTGAGCACACTTTCTCTAAGAAAAAGCTTCAATACTCTCACCACCCCCTTCCCCCACCCTGTTGTTCTGCAAAACCCTTATTATGCTTCAACTACTTCCTGTCCTAAAAGCCGCTCAAGGCCTACTTAGATGCTAAGGCAAGACTCATTGAGGAAGTCTGTAGGAGGCCTGATCGCAGCTACTTTCTCTGCCCATTCCTACAAACAGGAAACCAACATGTGTAGTGCTTATGTCTAGTAACCAGTACAGCCGCATCCAGATCAAAGACCCTCAGTACCCTTAAGGAATACACAGGAGTACCATCTACTTGGTCTAAGAACAAGGTTAATTGTCAAAAGTTGGGTTATCTTGAAAACTGGACTTGAACGAGTGGCTCAAAATTAAATTGGGAAATCTGATCCTGACTGATCAGAATACTAGTATTTGTAGGTTCGGCAGATTTCTCTCAGTCTCCTCATTTTTCCTCTATAATTTATTTTATTTCATTTTATTTTTCTAGAAAGATATGTACCTTTTACCTTCGCTTATAAAATCTCCTACCATGAATCTGCTCTTCAGACTGTACAACAATGAGCCATGAACTGTTTACCGAGAGACGTTCGAGTAAACAGGAGACTTATCTTTTTAGAAATGAACTAAAAGCCAGGACAGGAAAAGAGGAAAACCTTAACTATTTTTCTCTCTTTAAAGTTGTAACTTGTTAATCCCTCCCCCCTCCCCCAAACAAAAAAAAAAAAAACTGTCAACCACCCATTATGGCCCTGTTTCACGCCCTATATGAAAAATTTCAAAGGACAAATTTCATACTCTTCACCTCTGCAGAGAAAGCCCTGATAGTAACAATATTTGTTTAGGTAATGTTTACTTATTTATTTATTGTTACATTTGTACCCCGCGCTTTCCCACTCATGGCAGGCTCAATGCGGCTTACATGGGACAATGGAGGGTTAAGTGACTTGCCCAGAGTCACAAGGAGCTACCTGTGCCTGAAGTGGGAATCAATTGGCATTTGCTCACACTTGGGGAGTTAGGCAAACCCTACATTTTGAATCTTCTGCCCCCTCGGGCCAGTTAAGTTTTGTCTGGGCACCGCAAAGTTAACTGGCTAAATATGGGAGGAGAGAGATATGTGCCACAGGTAGAGCTGAATTTTAACTTGATAGTACTAATAGTCAGTGCTATCTGGTTAAAGTCATCAGTTAAATCAGGTCAGAAAAATACCTGGTCTAATGTTAATTGAATAAGATATTTGGTTAACTTAGTCTTTAACCAGTTATATTTAGCTGTGCCAACGATTTTTGAATAACCACCAAGTAACCTGTTAACTGAATACTGCACACCCCTTTCCTCCATATTTATACATTGTTTCTATCTTATTTTGTTATTTAAGTTTAATTAGGCATTTATATATTGCTTCATCCAGTCACCTGATACAAGGTGGTTTACAGTCATGTAAAATAATTAAACTAAGTTGCCTTAATTTTTCAGCTGATTTGCAGTTTCTTTAAGAAAAGCAAAACAAGTTCAGGGAAGAGGAAGTGGGGGAGAGAAGGTTGATGGCACAGTCTAGACTGGCTCAGCCTCTCTGGATGACATGGGGGACCAGTTAGGTCAACTCTATATTCAACTGAAGGCAGTTGTTAAAAAGGTTCCAGTCATGAGTGCAACAGGAAAAAAGCAGCCCAAGAGCCTGGGATAGTCAACTCTTCTCTCACAGGCCCCAGAAAGAAGAATATTTCTGAAAACCTCAGGTGTATACTTGATGGGGAAAGGCAGCCATTATTGCATTTGTATCCATGAAGGTGTCTCAGAGACAGTTTATGGGTAGTTTACCTCATAACGTAGTTGGCCACTCCTTCACTGTTCCATGCAAGGTCAAGTTCTCCAAAGCTTTTATGGAGTCCCCCAAAGTTTGGTACTGGCACCAGTCCTGTTTAATCTCTAGCACCCCTAGCCACCCTCATTCAATGCAATGAATTCAGTGGCTACTTTTTGATGATAAATTACAAAAAATCAGGAAGATCAAATCCAACCAACCAAGTTAAACCTTAAACTCACTATAGTAAACTTGGGTTCAGAATAATTTATCTTTTTTTATATATATATATATGCACTTTAAAAAAATGCTAAAGTGTTTTAAATTGTTTTAAATGTGCTCAGACCATACCGTTTACACCCATTATATCCCCAAGAGGAATATGTGGTGGTGTCACAATGGAACCATCATTGCACATATGATGTTCCACCTCCTAATATTTGTGTATGTACATACAGCTGCGCCCAAGTAGATCTTACTCACCGATGTATGCGTATATCTATAATACATATGTATAAGTCATGGACTATTCACATTAAATGTTGTTAGACTTGAGCTCAAACCTCCACCCATAAATTATGGTACATTCCATATTACCTTCTGATACATGGATAATAAAACATACAGTTCAACATTTGTTTAAACCTAAAGGAGGAATATGTTAATTCATGACACCCTGATTTCTCTTCCCCCACATATCTTACACAAACCAACCCACAATGCGATATACACACATATTCACATAATTATTTCACTTCCCTTGGGGTATATTGTGTTCGTGCTTGTGCTTCATTAAAATCACATATCATTCATCCATTCCAATCTTGCCATCAAAATAACTGCTCCCTTTAACTCTGGCCGAGTTTCAAAAGTCTTCAACAGAAAGGAAAAAATACTAATCTTTTAAACCAATTTGCAGGCATCATAAATCCCCCAGGTGGGATCGCCTCTGGAATCCTTCCTCACTCCTCGGATTCCAGAGGCGATCCCACCCGGGGGATTTATGATGCCTGCAAATTGGTTTAAAAGATTAGTATTTTTCCCTTTCTGATGAAGACTTTTAGGTTTAAACAAATGTTGAACTGTATGTTTTATTATCCATGTATCAGAAGGTAATATGGAATGTACCATTGTAACACCACCACATATTCCTCTTGGGGATATAATGGGTGTAAACGGTATGGTCTGAGCACATTTAAAACAATTTAAAACACTTTAGCATTTTTTTAAAGTGCATATATATATATATATATATATATATATATATATATATATATATATATATAAAAAGATAAATTATTCTGAACCCAAGTTTACTATACTTTTTGATGATGACAGGTAAGAGCTAACATGGACCTGCTATTTCATAGTCTTAATCAACTCATTTGTTGTTTCAATCTCACGGACCTTAAGGATCGATATTCAAGCTCCTGCCTGCTTAAACCACATTGAGTGGGTTGGCCACCAATATTCAGCAGCACTTAACTGGCCACTGCTAATGAAAACTGACTCTGACTGCCGCGTCTGGTTAGTGCCAGGATGGTCCATGGGTGGAATCAGAGAGGAGCCAGTTATACAGGTACTGGCTATATTCAGTGCCACTACCCACACAGCTACATGGGCTGACAGAACTGCGCAAAAGACAGTCCTGCCTCTGCCTGCTTAGCTTTGCCCTACATAACTTCCAGGTTGGCAGCTGACCTTGATATTTAATGTCCAGACATAGACCTGGCATTGAACTGTTGTGTTTGATTCAGCCAGTGTTTGTCAGAAGGTTTAAAATCAATTGCTGCAGGTTGAATATTCGGTGGCTTGGTTTTCACTCTACTTTGACTGCCTGGAACTGCAATTCCCTTTATGAAAGTTAAAAGGTCACCTTTTCGCTACCTTCAGCTGTCAAGTTGGTTTATTTTAGGCCTCCAGGTATGAACATGCTGTGCCATTATTGATCTCTCTTCACTGGCTTCCAGATCTTTTTAGAATCTGTTTCAAGATTCTTCTCTTGGTCTTCACTCACAATACCTGTTTAAATCTCTTCCTTATTGATCCTGTATCATTTTAGATATCTGTCATCTCTGGAATGCCTTACCCCAAATTCCGTTCGAGGTGAGCACTCCAGGACCTGCTTCAAACTGGCCCTCAAAACTTACAGGTTCTCCCAGGTTTATGGGGCACTGAAACGTCTGAAGGTTGTATGGAGAACACCTGTCAGGGCCATGCAGGGTTTTACCAGAACCTGGAAAATAAGTTGTTGACATTTCTTTTCCCCTCTTTTTCGGATCCTTGTAATAAACTGAAACCATTTTCCTGTTTTCACTGGACTGAAGTGGTTTAACAAATCTCATAATAAATCTAACTCCAATATGAGGCACTAATTGTCTCATGGAGAAACAAACTGTTCGTATACAAACTAGATGATGAATGAAAATAGTGTATGAATTTGAACTTGAGGGTGGGGAGAGAAAAAACGGAGGGAGAGTTTATATGGAACTTCAGTCAGACTAGCCCTTTTCACATTCATTTATTAAGTGCTGAGCAAACTGTCTGTGGTCTGGAAAGAAGAAAACAAAACAAGATTTTTGGAGAAATTATTTTACTTGATAATTTTCTTTTCTTTAGTCAGTGTCACTGTTCTAAACCAGCCGGTGTTACCCCCTCCCTCCAGCAGATGGAGGTAGAGAAGACTGAATTCAATTCAGTGACATCACCAGCTATAATGTGTGGTGATCTCTGGAACAATCCAGTATGCATCTGCCCAAGCAGTAGAAGGTGCCTTTTTGTAATAAACCCAGCCCCATCAACCACTGCAGCCAGGGCCGGTCTTAGGCAGGGGCGACAGGAGCGGGTGCACAGGGCCTCGCGCCTCCAGGGGCCCGCGGCGCTTCCTGTTGCTCCCTGCCATTGATCCCCAGCTGCTTTTCTTCCAGCCGCCCTGCATTTAAAAAGTTGCAACAGCAACGAAAAAGCAGGCTCGCCTCTAGCCTTTAAGCCTTCCCCTTCTCTCTCAGCATGCACCTTTGCGGAAACCGGAAATTGCATCAGAGAAAGGTGGCACAGTGTACGCCGAGAGAGAAGGGGAAAGCTTAAAGGCTAGAGGCGAGCCTGCTGAAACACAGGGCAGCTGGAAGGAAAGGAGGGCTGTGGAAAACTGAGGGCACAGGTGGGCCTGGGGCTGGGAACTGAAACTCAGGGGCTGAAGAGGGGGCTAAGCTGGGGGCTGGGGCGAGTCACTGGACATGGAGGGGAGGGCAGAGGAGAATCGATGGACATGGATGGGATGGGAGGGCAGGGGACAGAGGAGAATCACTGGATGTGGATGAGGGGAGGACAGGGGGCAGAGGAGAATTGCTGGACATGGGTGGGTGGGGAGAGCAGGGGAGAGAGGAGAGTTGCTAGACATGGATGGATGGATGGAGGGGAGGGCAGGAGAAATGCTAGACATGGCTGGAGGTTAGGGAAGACAGGAAGGAGATGCATATGGATGGAGGGGATGGGAGAGAGGAGAAATGCTGGACATGGATGGGAGGGGAGGGCAGGGGACAAAGGAAAATCACTGGATATGGATGAGAGGGGAGGACGGGGCAAAGGAGAATCGCTGGACATAGATGGGAGGGGAGGGCAAAGGAGAATTGCTGGATAAGGATGGGTGGGGAGGGCAGGGGAGAGGAGAGTTGCTGGACATGGATGGATGGAGGGGAGGGCAGGAGAAATGCTAGACATGGATGGAGGTGAGGGAAGACAGGAAGGAGATGCACACAGATGGAGAAGGGAGAGTTGAAATACTGGATATGGATGGAGGGAAGGGAAGAGAGAGGACGTGAGATGAACTTGGATGGAGGGGAGGAGAGAGAGGAGAAATGCTGGACGTGGATGGAGGAGAGGAAGGAGATGCATATGGATGGAGGGGAGGGAAGAAAGAGGAAGGAGATGCATACTGACAGAGATGAGGGAAAGGGAAAGAAGAGAAAAACTGCACATGGCTGGAAAAAATAGGCAAAAGCTGAATCCACTCTATACCTCCTCCAGTCAAGTCCGCGGAGGATCCCAGCTTTTACCTATGGGTGTAGGGCAAGAAATGAAGAAGAAAGGAGGAAAGTAAGGAAATAAATGGAAAGGAAGCCCTGGAGTTAAGGGAGCAGATAGAGAGCAGCAGAATCAGAGACTGGGACCAACATGATCAGAAAAACAAAGTCACAAGATAACAAAGGTAGAAAAAATCATTTTATTTTCATTTTAGTGTTTTGAATATGTCCAATTTGAGAATTTACATCTGCTGTCTTATTTTGCAATGTATAGCAATGTTTTGTTTTTCTGGTATTGTGCTGCATGCAGAATCTGTATGCTAATTTGGTTTGTGTCATTTTGGGTATACTGGAGATGTAACAGCTTACAGAAATTATTTATAATGAAAAAAAAACAAGTTATTTTTCTTCTCCTGTACTGGTGTAATATTTTCAATGATTACTGTTTATATGCGCCATGGCTGGTAAAAGGGTGTGGCTAAATGTGCAGCCAAATTCATACACAATTAATTATGTTCAGTGGAAAATAAATCTGTTGGCTCAGGCTGCTTGCTATCTGAATATTCAATCACTGTTTCATTATTGCTACCAAGTATTACATATTAAGGGGATTCATTTTAATTCATTTATCTAGTTCTTACGTGCACACGGTTTTGCTTTTTAAACCCAAAGGTTTCCTAGTATAGCATTTTTCATGTTTGAATTCGTTTTTGTATACAAGTTTTGCTTGATTTGTCTTTATTTGAAATAAAAGAAAATGTTTAAAACATATCTTGTCAACAAGGGGCTGGGTGGGGGCAGGACTGGTGGGGCCCCAGCGAACTGGTCGGCACAATTACTAAGACCGGCCCTGACTGCAGCTGCAATGATAAGCAAGCGAGTAAAACACCAGAGAGTTGCACTCGCTACCCAGCATACACAAGGAATAGTCAGCTCACAGGAACCCTGTATGGCTGCCAATAGTAATCCAATCTTTTTCTTTTACTTCTAATAAGAAAAAACAGAGTATACCCAGAACCCCGGGCCAAGTCTTCCAAGGGTGGGATTTCAGAGCAGTAATGCTGACTAAAGAAAAGAAAATTATGAGGCGAGACATAATTTCTCCTTTCTTAGCATCAGCTTACACTGTTGTGAACCAGCAGGATGTACCGAAGCAGGCCCAATGAGCAGAGGAAGACAAGGCCCCCTGAATGACCACTTTGTAAGTCCAAATGGACCCTGGCCTGAACATCTAACCTGTAGTGCTTAGCAAAGGAACGTGGCAAGGACCATGATGCCACCCTGAAATTCTCCTCAGGCCTCTGCCTTGATGCCACCTGAGCCCTGGTCAAGTGGGCTTTCAGTGCTTGAGGCACTGGATGACCCAAACTGATGTAGGTGGCCTCGAAAGCTGACTTAATCCACCTTGTAACAGAAACGTTAGAGGTCACTTGGCCTTTCCGAGAGCCATTAAAGAGCACAAAGATGATCAGAGAGACGAAACTCATTTGTCTCCTTCAGGTACTGGAGAAGCGCCCTCCAGACATCCAATTTGTGGAGCCTCTAGTTTGCAGGGGATGAACCCTCCGCCACAAAGGCGGGCTAACCCCTCTCCTGAATCACATGGAATGGAGATACCAACTTTGGCAGAATGGATGGGACCGTACACAAGGACACCAAATTCTCTACAAAGGACAAATACGGGTAATACGGGTCCCAGCACGATAAGGCCTGAAGTTCTGAGACTCTCTGAGCAGAGGTGATCACCACCAGAAACAGCATCTTAGCATCTTAAAGATGAGGTCTTTGGGTGGAGGGGCTTCCGTGTTTCAATGACTCAGAGGGCTATGCTGAAGGGTTACCCATATCAGACAGGCCTCTGAGGAGAAACCAGACAAAGAGGGGCATAATTGAACGAAAACGCCTATCTCCATGGGCGTTTATCTCCGAGAACGGGTCAGTGAAGGGGTGGACCGAACCGTATTTTCGAAAAAAATAGACGCCCATGTTTTATTCAACAATGTGTGAGCTGGGCGTTTTTGTTTTTCAGCGATAATAGAAAATGAAAGCGCCCAGCTCAAAAACGAATAAATCCAAGACATTTATTCGTGGGAGGGGCCAGGATTCGTAGTGCACTGGTCCCCCTCACATGCCAGGACACCAACCGGGCACCCTAGGGGGCACTTTTACAAAAACAAATAAAAGGTCAAAGAGCTCCCAGGTGCATAGCACCCTTCCCTTGTGTGTTGAGCCCCCCAAATCCCCCTCAAAACCCACTGCCCACAAGTCTACACCATTACTATAGCCCTAAGGGGTGAAGGGGGGCACCTACATGTGGGTACAGTGGGTTTGGGGGGGTTGGACGACTAATAAGCATTAAGCAGCACAATTGTAACAGGTAGGGGGGGATGGGCCTGGGTCCACCTGCCTGAAGTCCACTGCACCCCCTAACAACTCCTCCAGTGACCTGCATACTGCTGCCAGGGAGCTGGGTATGACATTTGAGGGTGAAAATGAAAATGTGTGAAACATTTTTTTGTGGTGGGAGGGGGTTAGTGACCACTGGGGGAGTCAGGGGAGGTCATCCCCGATTCCCTCCAGTGGTCATCTGGTCATTTAGGGCACTTTTTGGGGCCTTATTCGTGAAAAAACAGGGTCCAGGAAAAGTGTCCTAAATTCTAGGTAAAAACGCATACTTTCTTCCCATTATCGGTGAAATGCGCCCATCTTTGTTCGGCAGATAACCACGCCCCAGTTCCGCCTTCGCCACACCTCTGACACGCCCCCATAAACTTTGTCCGCATCCGCGACGGAGTGCAGTTGAAAACGCCCAAAAATCGGCTTTCGATTATACCGCTTTATTCGTTTTTGTGAGATAAACGTCCATCTCCCGATTTAGGTCGGAACTTGGGCGTTTTTCTCGTTCGATTATAAGCTGGAAAGAGTGTCCCAAATTAGGGAGAGGGGAAAGATGGTGACCTGAAGCTCGTACACTCAACGGCCCAGCTGTCCTCTGAAGTTCAGTTTTTGTTCACTTGAAATTACCTCTCTGCATTGCAGTTGCCTTAACAGAGGAAGGGGACAATGGGGGGTCAGCCGCCGATGACCAGCGTTTTGTCCCTTGTGCAGCAAGTGTGGGACCGCTGTATGACGAGCTGCCCATAGATGACTGGGTTGATGAGTCCTTTGATTAGCGCCGACGAAGGAGCGTCGATGCTCTTGGACCTGGAAACAACTTCATCGCTCAAAAATCATTTAACCACCATGCCCAATGGAGTGGAGGAGTGAGTCAGGAGTGTATGCTGAAACGGAAGTCGTTTACAGCTGAACCCGTGTCGGCGGTGCTACTCCTAAACCCTTAAGAGTTATCAGCTTGGAGTTTTTGGCTCCCGTGGAGGTTGCACTGAATGTCATCTGGAGGGTGCTCCAGGACCTGACGGTAGTAGAGAATGACTTTGCTTCAGATATAGTCTTGTTAATGAGCCACATGGATAATCTAATCGAATCCTTTGAGAATATACAGCAAATGAAGTTCTACTGAAGTAGGAAACGGTTAAGATTTGAAAATGATAAAAGACCAGAAAAATTTTGAACAAAATGAATATTGTTGTAGATGATTAATATCGAGATTGTTGTTTTCCCAGAGTTCCGGGTATGACTCCTAATGTTTTTTTTCCCTCTGAAATGATTCCTCTTAATATATTAATTCGAAAGGAGTGAAGCCTGTGAAACTGGGATTACTTTAATCAGCGGGAATTGGATTGGAGATTCAAGGGTTTGTATTGTTAAACAATTTCTGGTTTTAAAAGGGAAAAAAAAATGAAATCAGGTGTATTACTTTCACTAATATTGGACAATAAGTATGTTTCCAATGAAATTGATGGACTACGCACCGTTATGGTCTTGAAGAAACCAACCAGATGATCAATGTGGAATAATGATTTAGATAAATAATAACTGGGGATAATCGGGTTAATACCACATTTTCTTTGTTTGCTGTTGCTTAAACTGATCTCCTTGTCTTGTTTCATTCTCCCTATTTATTTTGTGGTCTAAGAAAGAGAAAGATTGTATAAAATCCATTTATCTTGTTGAGATTGTACATTAAAACAATATTAGAAGAAAACAATCATCTCTGTTTTACTGTTTTGCAAGTGATTCTTGTAAAATGAAATATTATAAATAAATGATTAAAGATGAGGTCTTTGATAGAAGCCGAGCACAAAGGCTCGAACAGAGACCCTGACAATGCCCAGAGAACCAAACTGAGGAAAGGAAGGACAAAGCGGAGGGCACAAGTACACCATCTCCATAAAGAATCGAGCCATTTCCTTGTGAAGTCAGAGGGGGACCTGTCACTTTTCCCCGATAGCTGGAAAGTGCAGCCACTTGGACCCTCAGGGAGCTCAATGCAAGCCCCTGTTCCAGGAACCACATGATATCAAGAACCTGAGCTCTCCAGGGGGATAGGGACCATTCCCTGACCAGGATTCAAAAACCCACCAGACCCTGACATAAGCCAGGATGTCTTCCTGGATCACAGCAGAGTAGAAATCACTGTGGGGGAAAACCCATGCCTTTCTAAACGCTGCCACCTTTCGATGGTCACACCGTAAGCCAGAAGGGATCTGAATCTTCCATGTCTACTGGTCCCTGTCAAAGGAGCCCCCGACCCCTGGGCAGAGGAAGAGGGTCACCTACCAGCAGGCACCAGAGATCTGAGTACTAAGGTCTTTGGGGCCAATCTGGCACCACTAGCAAGACCAAGTGAGGAAGATGCGCAATCTTGCGCAACACTCGGCCCACCAGAGGCCACGGATGCTTGCACACTGTCGTTGCCGGCAATGTGGACCACTGAAAGAGCCTGTAGGTGCACTTCTGCTGAGCGGCAGAGGCTTGTTGCCTCCAGGGCCACTGCCTGACTCCAGGTCCCACCCTGCCTGTTGATATACGCCACCGCTGTTGCTGGTTTCCAGAGAGTTGATGAACCAGGTGCCCTGTCCTAATCGCCCCAGCCAAGACTAGCAACCGTGGTGACCAGCACCCATTAAGGAAGATCCAGAGGGACCCCCCCCCCGTCAAAAGGTTCACCAGACTGTCCCTTTGGGTGTGAGTGGTAGTGGAAAAGTGAAGTTCTGAGAAGATGGAGCCCACCAGGACAAAAGGGCAGCTGCAGAGGACGCATACGAGCCCTCACCCAAGGCACCACCTCTAGAATAGCTACCATGGAGCCCAAGAGCTGCAAGCAGTCCCACACCATATGCCAGTGTTGCTGCGCCTGCTCCTCCAGGAGAAACATCGTTCCCCGGCTTGTGTCAAAGCGAACTCCCAGGTACTCCAGAACCTGAGATGGAAACAGATGATTCTTGGGATGATTCACAACCCATCCCATGAACTCCAGGAGAGAGATGACCTGATTGGTGGCCTGACTGGCCTCCACTGAATCAGCCAGTTGTCCAGGTACAGGAGAACCTAAACCCTCTGGCACTGAAGATGAACTGCCACCACCACCTTGGAAAAAGTGCATGGTGCCATAGCCAAGCCAAAGGCCAAGGCCCGAAACTGAAAATGCTTGCCCAGCACACAGAAGCGCAGATATCTCCTGTGATGATCCACAATGGGGTATGTAGATAAGCCTCTGTGAGGTCCAGGGAAGTCAACTCCCCCCCAGCTGCACCGATGCTATGACTCAGTGCAACATCTCCATCTGAAAGCGCTAGATCCTAAGACAAGCGATGATCCTACTGAGGTCCAAAATGGGATGGAAAAAGCCACCTTTGGGACCATGAAATATATGGAGCAGTGCCCCGAGAGCGACCACCCATTTCAGAGCTGAGCAACAGAGCGAGGCCATCAACTCCAGAGATCCTCCAGGTTGTTTCTGAAGTCGGGAATGGCCCATTGCACTGTATTCAGCCAGTGCTGAGCTGCTGGTTCCTCCACAGAGAGTAGTGTTTCCCAGAAGGCATCCCTGGCCACATATCAGGGAGGTGCGGGCCTGACACACTGCCCAAACCTGACTCGGCCTAGGGATCTGGTTCCTCTGCCGTCCTGGGCTCCCTGGGGGTACTAATTAAGGGAAACCTCCCAACTGTGAGGTAATCTATCTCCCTGTTCAGGGCTGCTCTGAGAGACAGGTGCAGCAAGAAAGACTTATTCCCTAAAACAGTGATCTGCAGCCCCCCATGAACTTGTGTCGGGGGGGGGGGGGGGATGGGGGGGACTGGAGGTCCACTGGAGCTCCAGTCTCTGTGTTGCTGGCTTGGGGTGGGGGTTCGGTGGGGGCACTAGGCCACCAGGGTCTTGCTGTTTAGGGTCTGGTGGTCTCACAGCCCAGACCTATCAAACAAGTGCGGGAGGATTGTGCCTGAGCATGCCCTACTGCACGTTATTTATGCCCTCCCGCACCTAAATTTGCATGCTATTATCTCTGATCATAGGGGAGGTAAACTCCCACGCTGTTCCAGCGCTATTTTTAGAGTGCTGTTTAGAACAGCGCGGGGCTTTCAATCATCTGGGCATGAGAGCTGCAGAGGGAGCCCATGGGGGACACACCAAACAGGGTTAATGGGCAAGGGGGTGGGCAATGGGGACCTGCATCCCTCAGGTGAGATCCTTCAGGACCAAACCAAAGCCTTACCCAGTGGCACTAAGTGTGACTTGGGGGCTGCAGAGTCCAGCCCTGAGCTCAACCAGATAAGGTCCTGAGACTGTGACCTGGGAGTGGCGGTTAGGCTCAACCATGCCATACATCGGGGAGCGAGGCCAGGGACCAAGCACCACAGCACAGCCTACCACTTGCTAGAAGGTAGAGAAAAATACTGGATTGTTCCAGAGCGCACCACACATTATAGCCGGTGGGAAGGGATAACACGTGTTGGTTCAGAACAGTGTAACCTGATACTAAGAAATGTAATTTTCTTGAGCCCTTTCAGCTTGGTAACTGTGCCAATTGTTTTTCTTCTAAGAGAAACCAAGATCTACCTGGCTCAGAGGTAAAACGCTGCTACTGATTCACACATCACGCTGATATTCCAAGCATTTCACTATAGCTAGCCCAGGTGATCTGTGCCAGCTTTCTGCTCAGGGCTATGGAAAGCATTTTGCAGGCCAATCTTTATCCAGAAACCAGCCAAAAGGCTTTGCAGTGTGCCTCTGGCAGAGTCTTCAAAATAGTCCCTATGTGTATGCAGAGATATTTAGCAGCAACACAATCACGCATGTAATTTGAGTAAACAGATTTAAAAAAAATAATAGAATACAGATCACTTAACACCAAGCTGGCAGCCACAGGCATTTCTATTATTCAGTCTTCAAGGACAGTAATCTTGGAAACATCTTGCTTTTCAGATTCAGTTTATCATTCTTCTTGTTAAAACAGGGTGCTTTTCCTGGCAGGACATTCATTTCAGCAGACTAGTGACATAAAGCTAATTTAGGAATGGTGTGGTATTAACTTCTCGTGAAAGACAAACCTTTAGAACTGTTCTTTTTTTCCCCCAAGCACAGTGTTTGCCTTCAGTTTTACTGTTGCAACTTTTTTCCTCTAGGCAAAGAAAATACAAAGGTGGGGAGGGGAATCTTCAAGGTTTCAGCCTTGCTCTGCTCACATAACCCAGCCTTTTCTCCAGCATGCCTCCACTACAATCTATGCAAACTCAACAGAATCGGTTTTGCCCTGCTTTCCAAAGACAGGGTAAAGCAAAACTAAACCATGCTGTAAAGCAGGGCCAGTCCAACAGTATCGGAACTCTTAGGTGAGCCTTCAGCCATGTTGTTCTTCCCCCACCCCCAAGTCGAGCATCTCTAAACCCTCCCCAAGTTGGCCAGTTTCTCATCTTCCTTTCCCAACCCTCCCCCTCTATCCAACACCACCTCTCTCCTTTCCTTCTTGCTGCCAGGCCTGCTGCTGCTACCCCCCCCCCCCACCTCCTCCTGTGCCAGCGTGAAGATTAAAGAAGCATCAGTGCTGTGTAAACCAAGGAGGTTTGATTAACAGGAGATGGTATGACATCACAAAGCTGAAGCCAGTCCACCCAAGGAGATTTTCATTCTCCCCAATGCAGCTGCCACCATTTTGGTACATTCAAACCAATGTAATTGATAGATCGATAAGCTCCGCCTACTGGCTTCAGACCAGATAATGGGCCAAGCAAGCTCCTGCTGTCTTCTGTTAATCAAACCTCCTTGGTGCAGACCCTGTAAGCACTGTTTTGTCCCACCCCCTCTGACAGGAAGTCTGCCTCAAAAGGGGTTGAACAGAGCAGAACTTCACCACAGGTCTGTTTAGCCCTGATGCTTCTTTAAGTAACTGGCATGCCTGGGAGGAGGAGGAGGTGTGTGTTTGGGGGGGGGGGGGGGGGGGGGGTTAACAGCAGGCCCAGCAGCGACAAGGGAAGGTGACACCACCCCCAAATGCTGCCCCCCTACATGGGCACCTAGTCCACTTAGTGGCTGGGTTGACCCTACCATCAAGCCACCATAATGACATTTTTTCTGTAACATTTCATATTAATGCTATTCTCTCTAGCAGGTGGAATTGCTAAATGGTGTAGCTAACAAAAATCATTTCATGGGGTACTCCAACCCTTAAAGAAATGGCACTTTTCCACAAATCAGAAGCACTTCCTGGTTAGATGCCCTCCTGAAAATGTATCTTCAAGCATTTTAAGAATAGAATACGCTTTGACTCAAAACAAACGTTACAGTCATATCCGAGCCAAGAGGGTAAAGAGTTACTGGATAAAGTGTGGAACTGGAGTCCAGCCTATACTGAATTCCACATTGATAAGTAATGATGATTCACGCCACAGGCAGTGGTACGGAATGGGCCAATCAACTTTTTTCCCCCCACACTGCATAAGAAGCTAGGGAGCTTGGGGATTAGGGATGGAGGCTTCTTTTGTTTGACCACACCCACTGCAAAGGTATGCTGCTCCCCGGTTTCATGCAAGAATCATAAACTGATAATGACCTTAGATGCTGAGAGAATCTACATATGACACATAACTGTGAATGCCTTCAATTAATATTTTCCAGCAATAACCATTTTCTGACCAGATGTGGCCTCTCTTATTTTCTTGTCTTCCTTTAAATTTTTAATACCATAAAACACTTTGCTGTGTATAATCAACAGGCAGCATAGCAAACTTTTAAACAGAGTAACCTGTCAGTCTTATACATAAATTTCTCATTTAGCTGGCAGTTGTTTCCTGTTGGAATATCTGTAAATAAGCTAGCCTCAGAGAGAGGAGAGAGAGAAATCAGTTTGATCCACAGTACAAACAGCCATGAATTCAGGGTCTATGAAAAACTGGACAGGTGAAATTCCTTTTGAGGAGGGGGAGGAGGGGCAAGGGCAAACATGCTTAAACCTTCAGGCAGTGTTGCCAGGTGGGCGGTTTTACCGCCCAATTGGGCGGTTTTCCGCGACCCGCCGCGGGAAATTTTTGCCCGCGGCGGGTTGCGGTTTTTTGGGCTGGTTTTTGTGCTTCGGGCGGTTTTTTTCGGCCGCGGGGGGGCGGGGTTAGTGACGTTTTTGGGTGGGGTTAATGACGTTTTGGGCGGGGTTAGTGACGTGGGAGGCGGGGCCGATGACGTGGGAGGCGGGGCCGATGACGGGGAGGCGGGGCCGGTGACGTGGGAGGCGGGGCCGGTGACGTGGGAGGCGGGGCCGGTGACGGCGGGGGCGGGGTTTATGACGGCGGGGGCGGGGGTGATGACGCGGGGGTGGGGGTGTCAGGGGCGGGGTTTGTGTTTGGGCGGTTTTTGGGCTGTTTTTTGGGCTCCAGTGGGCTGGAAAAAAATTTTCCACCTGGCAACCCTGCCTTCAGGGGAGTTATAAGGTCAAACAAACCTACAGAGGCCTCAGCTGCCTCACAAAGATCCTACAGTGGGGAGTAAACACTGAGAAACCCTTTGCTTCAAGCTCTGGCTTGCTCAGTATAATCAAGTGAAATCATATTTTTAAAGGATGATTTGCTGATATTCACATAGAATACACAGTCCGATTTGCTTACAGAATTACAGTAAAAGTAACTACATCTTTACAACTCTCCCCCACCTCAATTAAAAAAGGATTGAACTTACTAGAAATGTCAATATTACCAAGAGAAAATCAATGGTTGACTGGGGGAGAATGTGTGCAAGGCAGAGGATTGTTAGCATGATGCAGGGGAATAAAGGACTTTGAGAATAAATTTTGCTTTGTGGCCTGACAGCCTTCCGGAAATTGCTGAAAACTAACTTATTCAACAAGACATATAAAAAATCCTTCATAAAGATTCATCATCAGAACTGTATTAGTACTAATTAACATTGAACTCCTTAATCTGACTACTTTATTTTCACTATTATCATCTAATGTTACTCTTGATCCTACATTTTACATACCTAATATGTATTATTTCTTTACTTCTAATTTTTGATATCTTATGTACCTTAATTGTATATTATTCTGTTCTCTCATTCTGTAATTGGTGACTGCCATTACAGCATAATGTAAGCCACATTGAGCCTGCAAAGAGGTAGGAAAATGTGGGATACAAATGCCGCAAATAAATAAATATTTAAAGAAATAGATATCCATGCTCAGGGCCGCCGAGAGACTGGGCCGGGTCCTGGGCAAGGCCGCCCTTAGGGCCCCCACCCCGAGGTCACCGCCGCTGCTCCCCCCTCCACCCCCTCTCCCGAAGTCGCTGCTGCCCCCACCCCCCTCCGTTCGCCACCGGGCGGAGCCCCCTGCATTGAAATCACAGCGCCTCTCACCTGCATGTGAAAGCGCTGCAGGCCCGGGGATTTTTGTACCCCCTGCCCATACTCAAATTGACTGCTAGGAGGGTAATTCTATAAAAAAAGTGACTCATTATGGCCTGTTCTATAAATAGAACTAGGCACTTACTTTTCTGTGCAGAATATTAGCACAAGTGGCAGAAAATACATGTACATCTAGGTTCGTCCACAGCAGGTTTAAATGCCTGCATGAGCGTAAATTTTAGCAACTGTATAATTTACATGCGCACACGTGCACTCCACCCGTACAAACACCTATTTGTAAAGGTACGTGCTGTCAAAGTTATGGGGGTGTTTTCTGCTAGTCTGTATTCTGTAAGAAGTGATTTACGTGCTTTCCTGCTGCCTAAAACTAGTTGGCTCTGTTTAGAATTACCCCTAGATTCCTAAATTACACTTGTAAGATACAAGCAGGGTATAATACACCTTGGCCCCATCACCAACCTGACAGACCAGTAAGTCACAAGTAACAGTGCGAGGGGGCTAGTGCTCCTCGATTACACTGAATAGGAGAAAGTAGAGCAAGAGACAAGGTAACTCTTGGGCTGAGTTGGGAAACGAAGCACTGAGACACAGTGTGGTAGAAAGAAGAGGCCCATCAGATCTAGAGGACACAGGCAGTAACAAAGATGGGACACTGAGAAGGGAGTGAAGAGCAGGCTACAGGAACACCAGAGAACCTTCCTTCACCCACCCAACTCCCACCCCTCCTCTACCTTCAAGATGTCTGCATGTGAGGAATCAAACAGGAGCTGTGAGTTTTGGAATTAATCAGGAGTGTCAAACAGAAGACACCAAGGACTAGAATCTGCTACCGATTACCCTTCCTGTCCTTACCAATGACATCCAGCTGGTAGGTATGGTTGATGCTTCCATACTTGTTCTCCACAAGGCAGGTATAGTTGCCCTTGTCTGAGGGCACCACCGAATCCATAATGATACTCCAGGTTTGATCTCTAACCTTCAGGGGAAGAGGGGGGGGGGGGGGGAGAAAAAAGAAAAGTGTTTTTAGTTTTTTAATTCTCTCTTCCATTTGTTTTCATCTTCAGCAGATATTATTAACTCTGAGGTTAACAGAGCAGCTAGAAAATGGCATATTCTACGTCTGACTCACCACCCCCACCCAATCTTGTGGTGCAAGCAACCTTTTGTCTGGTGACCTTTGCACTTTCATGTGGGACACCATTAACTGCTGCTGTCACAGTTGTCTCAGGTTCCTTTGCCTAGAGCTGCTAGAGCAGCTATTTTCCTTTTGCTGTTAATTTCCAAGCTGTGATTTGGCATGAGAGCTTAGACATGGCCCATCCTACTTTTTGGCTTCTCGCTTTATTAGGCTCTGGCACCATGATCTTTAGATATAATCTCCGCACCAACCCAATTCAACCCAGTCTCTGCACTGACAGTCTGTGACCAGTTTGTGTGACAGTTGAGGCTCCCAGCACTTGAGAACACATGGGAACTGTGAATTCCTCTGAATAAACAAACCACTTTGATGTATATTAGAGAACGATATGGGGACAAAGTTTGTCCCTGTAGGCCTTCCTCACCCTGTCTCCGCAGACTCTGTCCCCGTCCATGCCCCATCCCTGCAGGCTCTGTCCTCATCTCCAGAAGCCTTGAACACTTATGATTTTAGATTTAAATGTTTTTATTAAAAGTATAAAATGGAACAATATTCTGTACAACTGTTGTTTATAAATCACAAAAACAATAACAATGAGCAACTATAATAATCCCCCCCCCCCACTCTCTACCATTTCAACCCCAACAACAGCTGACTTCTACTACCCCAAGGAACCCTAAAATACAACCCTCTCTGTATGCCCTAGAGGGGGAGAAATATGCCCTATGAAACACTGTTATGATTTTTTAATCTGTGGATGAAGCTAGGACTTCATCAACAACCTAAGGATTCAGCCTTGCTCTCCTGTCTTCCACAATCCTTCCTGCAATAGAAAATGTCTTCTCAGAAGATGTGCTGGTAACAGGAATGCACAGGATCCCCCATGCAAATTTTGCCAGTTTATATGTTTATTTGGATTTATTTGCCACCTTTTTGAAGGAATTCACTCAAGGCGGTGTACAGTAAGAATAGATCAAACATGAGCAGTAGGCAATTACAGCAGTAAAAGTATTCAAATAACAATATAAAGTTTGGCTACTTACACACAATATGCAATAGAACATTTTAATTGATAGTGAAAGGTAAAGCAAAGATGGAACATATAGATAGGTGAGAAAGTAAGAAGAGTTAAAAAGTACATAAGTAGTGCCATACTGGGAAAGACCAAAGGTCCATCTAGCCCAGCATCCTGTCACCGACAGTGGCCAATCCAGGTCAAGGGCACCTGGCACGCTCCCCAAATGTAAAAACATTCCAGACAAGTTATACCTAAAAATGCGGAATTTTTCCAAGTCCATTTAATAGCGGTCTATGGACTTGTCCTTTAGGAATCTATCTAACCCCTTTTTAAACTCCGTCAAGCTAACCGCCCGTACCACGTTCTCCGGCAACGAATTCCAGAGTCTAATTACACGTTGGGTGAAGAAACATTTTCTCCGATTCGTTTTAAATTTACCACACTGTAGCTTCAACTCATGCCCTCTAGTCCTAGTATTTTTGGATAGCGTGAACAGTCGCTTCACATCCACCCGATCCATTCCACTCATTATTTTATACACTTCTATCATATCTCCCCTCAGCCGTCTCTTCTCCAAGCTGAAAAGCCCTAGCCTTCTCAGCCTCTCTTCATAGGAAAGTCGTCCCATCCCCACTATCATTTTCGTCGCCCTTCGCTGTACCTTTTCCAATTCTACTATATCTTTTTTGAGATACGGAGACCAGTACTGAACACAATACTCCAGGTGCGGTCGCACCATGGAGCGATACAACGGCATTATAACATCCGCACACCTGGACTCCATACCCTTCCTAATAACACCCAACATTCTATTCGCTTTCCTAGCCGCAGCAGCACACTGAGCAGAAGGTTTCAGCGTATCATCGACGACGACACCCAGATCCCTTTCTTGATCCGTAACTCCTAACGCGGAACCTTGCAAGACGTAGCTATAATTCGGGTTCCTCTTACCCACATGCATCACTTTGCACTTGTCAACATTGAACTTCATCTGCCACTTGCACGCCCATTCTCCCAGTCTCGCAAGGTCCTCCTGTAATCGTTCACATTCCTCCTGCGACTTGACGACCCTGAATAATTTTGTGTCATCGGCGAATTTAATTACCTCACTAGTTATTCCCATCTCTAGGTCATTTATAAATACATTAAAAAGCAACGGACCCAGCACAGACCCCTGCGGGACCCCACTAACTACCCTCCTCCACTGAGAATACTGGCCACGCAATCCTACTCTCTGCTTCCTATCTTTCAACCAGTTCTTAATCCATAATAATACCCTACCTCCGATTCCATGACTCTGCAATTTCTTCAGGAGTCTTTCGTGCGGCACTTTGTCAAACGCCTTCTGAAAATCCAGATATACAATATCAACCGGCTCCCCATTGTCCACATGTTTGCTTACCCCCTCAAAAAAATGCATTAGATTGGTGAGGCAAGACTTCCCTTCACTAAATCCGTGCTGACTTTGTCTCATCAGTCCATGTTTTTGTATATGCTCTGCAATTTTATTCTTAATAATAGCCTCCACCATCTTGCCCGGCACCGACGTCAGACTCACCGGTCTATAATTTCCCGGATCTCCTCTGGAACCCTTCTTAAAAATCGGAGTAACATTGGCTACCCTCCAGTCTTCCGGTACTACACTCGATTTTAGGGACAGATTGCATATTTCTAACAGTAGCTCCGCAAGTTCATTTTTTAGTTCTATTAATACTCTGGGATGAATACCATCAGGTCCCGGTGATTTACTACTCTTCAGCTTGCTGAACTGACCCATTACATCCTCCAAGGTTACAGAGAATTTGTTTAGTTTCTCCGACTCCCCCGCTTCAAATATTCTTTCCGGCACCGTTGTCCCCCCCAAATCCTCCTCGGTGAAGACCGAAGCAAAGAATTCATTTAATTTCTCCGCTACGGCTTTGTCCTCCTTGATCGCCCCTTTAACACCATTTTCGTCCAGCGGCCCAACCGACTCTTTGGCCGGTTTCCTGCTTTTAATGTATCTAAAAAAATTTTTACTATGTATTTTTGCTTCCAACGCTAATTTCTTCTCAAAGTCCTTTTTTGCCCTCCTTATCTCCGCTTTGCATTTGGCTTGGCATTCCTTATGATCTATCCTGTTACTTTCAGTTGGTTCTCTTCTCCACTTTCTGAAGGATTGTTTTTTGGCTCTAATGATTTCCTTTATCTTACTGTTTAGCCACGCCGGCTGACGTTTAGTCTTTTTTCCCTTTTTTCTAATACGTGGAATATATTTGTCCTGAACCTCCAGGATGGTGTTTTTAAACAGCATCCACGCCTGATGCAAGTTTTTTACTCTGCGAGCTGCTCCTTTCAGTCTTTTTTCACCATTTTTCTCATTTTGTCGTAATCACCTTTTCTATAGTTAAACGCTAGCGTACTTGATTTCCTAGTTTCACTTCCTTCAATGCCAATAAAAAAGCAAGGTGACTAATTTAATGAAAGTTTCACATGAGGTCAGAGAGATGGTTATACATTATCTCAGCTAGGGTTGGAGTGGATAAACATTTTTTATCAAAACATTGTCTGCATCAGTCAAACATAAATAACTGTCCTCCCAGTCACGTGATGCAGCGAGTGGCAGAAGACATGTAGCTGGTGAGCTGCTCGGGGTCCCCCTCTCAACTTGGTTTAAATCGCCTCTACAGTTGGATTTTCAAACCCCCGTTTTACACCCACTCCCCCGGTACCTTACGGACGGCTATATTACCTGCTCTTCTCAGCCTTCGGCTTCTAAATTGCCGCGTGCAGAGAAGAATCATGGCAGAGGCACTGAGGACAAAATGGCGGTGTTATCCTCCTCCGCACAAGCTGGCCCTGTGACTGCTCTCATTCTAGAACTCACGGCCACGGTGTTGGACTCCAGATTTACACAACTCAGAGCAGATCGCCAGTATTACACAGCTGACCTCGGAATTAACGCGCCGCACTGGGGAGCTGGAGTGTCGCATCTCAGAGGTGGAGGATAAAACGCAGGCACATGTGGCAGACCTCTCTCGCTTGGAGTCTTTAGTGGAGGCCCAACAGATGAAGCTGGAGGACCTGGAAAATCAGAGGTATGGGTCTGCTCGACATTAAACTGTTCTTTATCTCATGTTGCATGTGCCACTAGACAGACTCTATGTTTCTCCGCATAGAGCA